>NC_071097.1:6918785-7276285 GCF_027358695.1 Spea bombifrons
AAATATCCCAGCGCTCTCACAGGAAGTTCCTGAAGCTCCTGAACAGCTAAAGCTGGATCCCGAGAGACGGGAAATTTTTATTACCCACATGCGGGAGATGATTCGAAGTGGCTCGGTGATTCCTTCTCCTCCCAACCTCAATGATGAACGCGTACAGGAGAGACGTAAATCATCCAGAGGTAAACCTGCTATACAGGAGAGACTGGAGACCCTCCCCCGAAGACCAACTTTACAGCAGCAGAGTGGGGAGAAATTGACACATAAATCATCCAGAGGTAAACCTGCTATATCTCAGCAGCCTTACCCTGTGAAGAAACACCTACGAGATCTCCCTGTGGAGCCCTCACCCAGCACAGACAGTGGGGTGCTTCTCAAACAACAGAGTGGGCGTGGGAAGAAAAATAGGGATTCGTTACTCAGAGAGGAACCTGTTATATCTCAGGAGCCTTCCCCTCTGGAGGAACATCTTCAAAAGCTCCCTAGGGAACGCTTAAAGAGATTAGACAGCCGTCAATCTTCAAGCAAGAAAATCCCAGCATTCTCACAGGAAGTTCCTGAAGCTAAAGAACAGCTAAAGCTGGATCCCGAGACGAGGGAATGTTTTAATACCCACATGCGGGAGATGATTCGAAGTGGCTCGGAGATTCCTTCTCCTCCCAACCTCAATGATGAACATGTACAGGAGAAACTGCAGATCCTCCACCGAAGACTAGGTTTACTGCACCAGAGTGGGGAGAAATTGGGACACAAATTATCCAGAGGTAAACCTGCTATATCTCAGCAGCCTACCCCTCTGAAGAAACACCTACGAGATCTGCCTGTGGAGCCCTCAACCAGCGCAGACAGTGGGGTGCTTCTGAAACAACAGAGTGGGCGTGGGAAGAAAAATGGGGATGCGTTACCCAGAGAGGAACCTGTTATGTCTCAGGAGCCTTCCCCTCTGGAGGAACATCTTCAAAAGCTCCCTAGGGAAAGCTTAAAGAGCTTAGACAGCCGTGAATCTTCACGCAAGACACATATGAGGTTCCACCCAACTCCATTCTTGGATCCCGAGACGGGGGAATATATTCATAGCCCCATGCGAGAGATGCTTCATAGTTGCTCAGATCGGCCACTTCTGGTCCAGAACTCTATAAATGCAACTGTAGTGCCCCCTGAGATACCTTCCCCTCCAGCAACACGTTCCATCAGCAGAGAACAACCCAACCCCAATGATGAACGTGTACGGGAGAGTGGGAAGAAATTGAGGCATAAATCATCCAGAGGTAAACCTGCTATATCTCAGCAGCCTTACCCTCTGAAGAAACATCTACGAGATCTACCTGTGGAGCCCTCAACCAGCACAGACAGTGGGGTGCATCTCAAACAACAGAGTGGGCGTGGGAAGGAAAATAGGGATGCGTTACCCAGAGAGGAACCTGTTATGTCTCAGGAGCCTTCCCCTCTGGAGGAACATCTTCAAAAGCTGCCTGGAGAAAGCTTAAAGAGCTTAGACAGCGGTGAATCTTCACGCAAGACTTCACGGGCAGGACTGATGAAAACATCCCCGTCTCCTAATACCCACATGCGGGAGATGATTCGAAGTGGCTCGGAGATTCCTTCTCCTCCCAACCTCAATGATGAACGTGTACAGGAGAGACAGAAATCATCCAGAGGTAAACCTGCCATATCTCAGCAGCCTAACCCTCTGAAGAAACATCTACGAGATCTCCCTGTGGAGCACTCAACCAGCACAGACAGTCGGGTGCATCTCAAACAACAGAGTGGGCTTCGGAAGGAAAATAAGGATGCGTTACCCAGAGAGGAACCTGTTAAATCTCAGGAGCCTCTGGAGGGACATCTTCAAAAGCTTCCTAGAGAAAGCTTAATGAGCTTAGACAGAGGGGAATCATCAAGCAAGACTTCCCAGGCAGAGCCATTGAAAACATCTTCTCAGACGTCTTCCGAAACGTCTTCTGAAACGTCTTCCAAAACGTCTTCTCAAACGTCTTCCGAAACGTCTTCTCAAATCAGTGACTCCCTGACATCCAGACTCCTGCTTTGTCTGACGGACACCATGACGACGATGTGCTACTGCTGTTGCACTGCACTGTTTGGATCATCAAACGGTTCTGAGTGTTCAGAGGAAGATGGATTTTGAGAACAGACGGATGAAAAATATCTACCCTGTGCATGTTTCATTTTGGTTGTTGTATTCTGCTGAGAGGCTGTTCCAGTCATCCGCTCAGTAATCCAGAACCATCCAAAGCACAGAAAGTATGGCAGTTTTTCTGGATTTTCTGCCACTATTTACACTGCTATGTATATCTGTTAATAAACTGTAAATAGCATTTGAAATTCTGTTATGTGTGTTTGTAGTGCATCGGTGGCTTCACAGAACTGCCGCACCACCCAATAGGTGTCCCTTTTCATACCCTGCTCCAGGCACTCGCCCTCTGTCTATTCAGACATCCCAGACACTCCAGGTCCTTATCTTCTCTGAGGTCCTGACTCAAAAATACAAAAAACCCATGCCTGATATAAAACTAAAAACAGAGACCACGGAGATACATTTCTCTAATCAAAATAGCAATTCGTCGACACCCCCCTATCATCCCCAGTTTCGATTTGTCCTTCACTGTGCCAAATGCTCTTTTCTTTCCTCATGTAATTCACGTATTGAGCAAATAAACAACAAATTAAAACACAGCATTGCAGGTATAGATCAAAATGAAAAAGAAATACAAACCTTGTGTTTGAAGGTATTAATAAGTAACACATGAAACAGGTATGATGCAGGTATAGATCAACTGAAAAATCACAAGCAAACTCAGCATTGAAGGTTTAGGGCAAATCTATAATGCATGGTAACCCAAATTGCAGACATAGATCACAGGTCACTCACCTCAAAGGCCAGCTCTGGCACGGAGAATACATCCACAGGACATGCCCAGAACCCAGATTGGATGTATAGGATTGGCCAATCTTCTCCCCAAACAGCCTGCCTGTGCTATAGACAAAAACAGAAATTAGAGACCATGGAGATACATTTCTTTAATCAAAATAAGAGTTTGTCGTCCCCCCATTAATCACCCCTAATGTCCCTTTGTCCCCTCTTTCACTGTGCCACACGTTTTTTCTGTCCTAATGTAGCTCATGTATAGATCATACCAACAAAAAATGGAAACACAGAATTGCCGGTATAGATTGTCATGGAGCTGGCTAGTCCGACCGACTACCTCCGGTGTCTTGTGCTCCCTTAACCTGGGACACCACACACTTTCCCCGGTTCCCCAGTCACTAGCCGAGACTCAGTGTAGGGTATAACATTAAGAACACTTTATTGGACACAGACACAGGTATATATATCCATATAATCACATCAACACACAGAATGAGACGTCTGAGTAACATAACCGCCCCCTTAAGATGGAACAAGGTCTCCCAGGAACAATAGGGGAGATAACGGGATTAGCCTCTGATATCTTCCACCGATAGTCAGGCTGGAGCCCTGGCTGGGCACCCTGTGGAGATAATCCTGTCTGATACACATAGTGGGGCAGGTGGCTATTCTAGCCGCCCAGCAGTTCCAAAAGTAAAACCTGTATGTCCTGGTACTGGGCCTGGCGGTGTGGGGGTAAACATAGAAACTGGGTTCCAGGGGAACGGGTGGTTGGGCTGTATAATATCCACAGCGGTGTGCCTGAAGGGACGAGTCCGTCACAATGCTCCCCCTTGTGGAACACCTCGTCCTACCCAGCGCGCCCGCAATCGGGTCCGCTTGGGATCGTTCGAAGCCCTGGCACCCATCGCCTCCCAAACACAATCACCCCGTTAGCTCCGTTTGTCTGGACAGCCAATCCGCATTCCCGTTGAGCCTCCCTGGACGATACTGAATGGTGAAGTTGAAGAGCTGTAGGGCTAGGCTCCACCGTAATAACCTGCCATTGTCCCCGGCTACCCTGTTCAGCCATACTAAGGGGTTATGATCCGTAAGGACGGTGAAGGATCGCCCGTACAAATAGGGTTGAAACTTGCGGAGAGCCCAAACCAAAGCCAGGCATTCTTTTTCAATGGCGGCGTAGCTCACCTCCCGGGGAAGTAGTTTGCGGCTGATGTATGCCACTGGGTGTTCGTCGCCATCGTCTCTGACCTGGTTTAGTAGTGCACCCAACCCGAACGTAGAAGCGTCTGTATGGACGACAAAGCCTTTGGATGCGTCTGGTGCAGCTAGTACAGGAGCTTGCACTAAAGCCTGTTTGAGTTGTCTGAACGCCGCCTCGCACTCCGGAGACCACAGGACTTGTCGGGGCAAACTCTTTTTGGTCAGGTCAGGGGTTTTGCAATAGTGCTATAGTTGGGGACAAACTTACGGTAATAACCCGCAGTCCCTAGGAACGCTAGGACCTGTGTTTTAGTACGTGGTACTGGCCAGTTGGCAACCGCCTCTACTTTAGCGGGCTCTGGTCTCTGTCTCCCACACCCCACCCGGTGTCCTAGATATTGGACTTCAGACAGACCAATGTGGCACTTGTCTGGCTTAATTGTCAGCCCTGCATCGCGGATTCTGTCTAGCACTGTCCGTAGATGTTCGAGATGTTCCCCCCAGGTTGCACTATGGATGGCTATGTCATCTAGATAGGCGCAGGCATACTCCTGCAACCCATCCAGCAGGCGGTCTATCATCCGCTGGAAGGTAGCCGGTGCATTCTTCATCCCAAACGGCATGACTTTAAACTGGTACAAGCCGTATGGGGTGATGAATGCAGACTTCGGCCTAGCCTCCGCGTCCAGAGGTATCTGCCAATAGCCCTTGCATAGGTCTATAGTGGTGAGGAACCTTCCCCCTACGATCCGGTCTAATAAGTCGTCTACCCGGGGCGTCGGGTACGCATCAGTCACGGTGCGGTCATTCAGTCGCCTATAGTCAACACAGAATCTGGTGGTGCCATCCTTTTTAGGGACGAGAACGACTGGGGAAGCCCAGGGGCTTACGGAGGGTTCGATGACCCCGAGATTTAGCATCTCCCTGATCTCCTGACGCATGCTTTCTCGGACAGCATCAGGGACGCGGTAAGCGGGTTGCCTTAAGGGATGGGGGTCTGTGGTCTCCACTTTATGAACCGCTGGGTGTAGCCAGGTAGAGAAGAAAACATGGCTCGTCGTTCCTCTAAGATCTGGGTGACCTGGCCCTTTTCTGAGGGGGGCAGCCCTTCTCCTAGCCTAACACTTTCTAACTTTTCTGGGTTTCAATATCCCCTGGTAAGCCGGGCAGGGGCAGACCCTCCCATTCCCCTACAGCGGGGCCGCATATGGCGACCACCGCCTCCTCCCTTTCCAAGTACGGCTTCAGCATGTTCACGTGGAAGGTCCGCTGGACCCGCTCATCTGAACATCTGGCCACAATATAGGTGGTGTCTCTTTTTTTTTTTTCTTTTTTTTTTTTTTTTTTGGATATTGGATGATCAAAGAGAATGTAAAACTGTGATGTACTAAATGTTATTGTGATTGTGCAATATCCCCCTTCCCTTTCTTGCTTTCTGTATCCTTTTATGCTTCTGGAAAAAAAAAACAAATAAATAAACATTTGATAAAAAAAA
The DNA here is from genome assembly GCF_027358695.1 of Spea bombifrons. Lineage (NCBI taxonomy): Eukaryota > Metazoa > Chordata > Amphibia > Anura > Pelobatidae > Spea > Spea bombifrons. The sequence goes on from NC_071097.1 coordinate 6,924,365, forward strand.
TATAGGTGGTGTCACAGAGTCGTTGCGTTATCTTGTAAGGACCCTGCCAGGCTGCCTGCAGTTTGTTTTGCTTGACCGGACGGAGATCCAATACTTTTTGCCCTATCTGGAAGGTGCGATCCCTAGCCGTCCTGTCATACCACCTCTTCTGTCTGCCCTGAGCTCTCTGGAGATTGTCCTTCACTGGGGTCGTGTATCTCTGGAGCCTATCTCGGAGCCCCAATACATAGGTAACTACGGACGGGTCGTCTGTTGGTACCGTGCCTTCCCAGTGTTCCCGTAGGAGGTCTAAGGGGCCTCAAACCCTCCGGCCGTATAACAGCTCAAAGGGGGAGAACCCTGTGGATTCCTGTGGGACTTCCCGGTAGGCAAACAAGAGATGGGGCAGGTGGCGCTCCCAGTTCTTGTGCTCTGCAGGCAAAGGTCCGAAGCATCTGCTTCAGAGTGCCATTAAATCTCTCGCATAACCCATTGGTTTGCGGAGCAATAAAGGGGTTTAATGCCGCACAACTTCCAGAGCCGTTGGGTTACCTCTGCGGTGAACTGTGTCCCTTGATCGGACAGCAGCTTCTGGGGAAACCCCACCCGGGAGAATATTTGCAACAGCGCCTCCGCTATGGTTTTGGCTTGGATGTTGCTTAATGCTACAGCCTCAGGGTACCGGGTGGCATAGTCCACCACGGTAAGTATATATTTCTTCCCCGCGGGGCTTGGCTTAGTTAACGGGCCAATAAGATCGACTGCAACCCGGCTGAAGGGTTCTTGCACTATGGGCAGGGGTCTTAATTTAGCTTTCAGATGATCCCCTCACTTGCCTACCCGCTGGCAGATCTCGCAAGTCCGCCAGTAGTCCCTAATGTCCCCGGAGATACCAGGCCAAAAAAAGTTCTGGGTGATTCTATACCTCGTTTTTCTCTGTCCTAAATGTCCGGCCAAGGGAATGACATGTCCGATGCGTAGTATGTCTGCCCTATATTTCTGGGGTATCACTAGCTGCGGCCTGGGCGCTTTACCAGTCTGTTTCCCCCCATCCGCGGCACTACGATAGAGTCTGTCCCCTTCCCAATGGAACCAGTAGTCGTCCATCCCCCCAGGCTTACTGAGAGCCTTCTGTCGGTACACTGCTAGGGTGTCGTCCTGTTGTACTTCCTTACTGGAGTCTGTCGGGGAGTCCCAGGTGAGGAGGTCGGGGCCAGAGTCAAGGTCAGTGGGTCTTACCTGGGTCTCTTCGGAGGGAGTTGGCTTGGTTTGTTGGGCTTGTAGCCGGGTGGTTACAGGGTGTGCTTCCGCAGGCTTGGAAGGGCCAAATGTGGAGGTGAGATGGCCTAAGTCGTTGCCCAGTAGAATTTCCTCTGGAAGCCCAGTCATGAGTCCAGATGCACCTGAGCCGTGGGTATTCGATGTACTTTGCCCCCTGCGACTTGTACTGCCACAAATTTTCCAGTTGTTACCGGGTACTGGTACCCTCTGGGGATCCACCATGGTTCAGGTGGCTCCGGAATCACGGAGCCCCCTGGCCGCTTTTCCATTGAGTAACACAGGCTGGCAGTGATGATGGCGGTTGATCCCCGCAATGGCTTGTACGATGTCAGCCTCGTGTAAAATTCCCCAGTCTTCTTCCTGACCAACACCTTGAACCACTTTGCGCCGGGGCCTTCCTCGATATGGTCCCGATGGCTGGGTGTGAGGTTCGTCTTACCAGGAGGAATCCGAAATGCAGGACTGGAACACACTTGCTCAGAAACAGAACACACACAAGGGGCCTGGTGAGGTTAACAGGGCACTTGGCAGTGAACTGTAAGCACGAGTGGTCAGAGAGAAGCCGTTTAGCAGACCAGGGTCGGGACGTCAGAGATACACAGGAACCGTTTAGATAGCCAGGATCAGGAAGCCAGAGGTACACGTAGTCGGTATGGATAGCCAGGGTCAGGATGCCAGAGATACACAACGTTGCAGGGATAGCCAGAGTCAGGAAGCCAGAGATAACACGAGAGCCGTTTAGCAGACCAGGGTCGGATACCGGGATAACGAGAGAAGTAAATATACACACTGGAGGAGCTCACGATATACAGAAGGGATCAGTATAACTGAGCACTGGACACACTGAGAGAGAAGTTTAAATAGCCCGGGGGGGTGTTCCCCGACGTCTGGGACGTGATCGCATCCTGCGTCGCCATAGCGACGCAGCGGAATCCAGTCGGCGGTCAGCCTCATAAATATGCATGAAGCGGCCGCACGCGCGAGCGGCTGCTTCATACTCCAGCGAACGGTGCCGGCGTTTCAGCCGGGAGGGAGAAGAGGACGTCCGGGAGCCACTTAAGGTAGGTGCAGGATTCCCCCGCGAGACGCGACCTCCGGGTGCGTGGATGACCTGGCTTGAGGGGATGTAATTTGTGAAATCTTTGAACACACATCGGAGCGTGGACCTGACTCGCAGGTTCCCAGGTATTCTCTTCCGGGCTATACCCCTTCCATTGTATCAGGTATTCGAGATGTCCTCGATGGATCCTGTAATCGACAATTCTTTGTACCACGTATTCTTCAACTCCATCGATGACAACTGGAGCCGGAGGAGGAGGTATCCGGTTAGGAAAAGGATTGGCTACCCAAGGTTTGATCAGTGACACATGGAATACCGGATGGACCCGACAGGTAGAGGGGAGTTTCAGCTGCACTGTCACTGGGTTGATGATCTTTGTGATGCTGTATGGGCCAATGAACTTAGGTCCCAGTTTCTTGGAGGGGATCTGCAAGCGCAAATGACTTGTGGATAGCCAGACTTTATCGCCGCAGTGGTAAGTAGGGGGACTGGAACGATGGCGATCCGCATATAATTTGTAGGCTTTACGGGCTTTGATTAAATTTTGCTTCAGGACTCGAAATTGCCTTGTTAAAGTGGTGACTCGATCTGAAATTCCGGAAATCGTGGGTGCGGTTGGCAGACCTGGAATCATAATGGGGTGGTACCCATAGTTCGCATAGAATGGTGACATCTTTATAGATCGTTGTTTTTGATTGTTGTAGGTAAATTCTGCGGAAGGGAGGAACTGGAGCCAATCATTCTGAAGGTGCGTGGTGTAACATCTTAGATAATGTTCTAATATTTGATTTAGACGTTCATTCTGACCGTTGGTTTGTGGATGAAACGCTGTGGACAAGGTGGGACGAATGTGTAGATTGCGGCAGAACACCTTCCAGAAACGAGACGTGAATTGTACTCCACGGTCTGAAGTGATGGTGTGTGGTAATCCATGAAGCCGGAACACAGTATCCAGGAACAAGGTGGCCTTGGTGGAAGCGGAAGGGATGCCAATGGTGGGAATAAAATGTGCCATTTTGGTGAATCTATCAATCACCACCATGATTGTGTCGTGTTTCTTTGAGGGTGGTAAATCTACAATAAAGTCCATAGAGATTTCAGACCAGGGAACCGAAGGAGTGGGTAATGGGCGGAGAAGGCCCATTGGCCTTCTGCGTAAGGTCTTGGTACGAGCGCAGGTGGTACATGAACGGACAAACGAGGTCACATCTTGATCCAGCAAAGGCCACCAGAATTGGCGACGAACATGGTCTGTGGTCTTCTTAATGCCCCCATGTCCGGAGAGGAGAGAATCATGGCAGGTTTGTAGAACTTTTAAACGAGCCGGAGTCAGAACGAATATCTTATCACGGTAGTATAATAGGTTTTGGATACGACGAATAGGGGGGTTTGTTCTTGGGACTATGGCTCTGCGGGATAAAGAGCGAATAAAGTCCATAAGAGATGGTTGAAGGGTGAGGAAGAGGCTGGAGGGAAGAATAGTGTCCGGTTGGGTCTCTGGACAACTCCATACAGGAGGTAACCGAGACAATGCATCTGCTTTGGTATTGCGAGACCCAGGGCGGTACGTGATATGTAGATTGAATCTTGTGAAGAAGAGAGCCCACCGAGCTTGTCTAGGACAGAGTCGCCGTGCGGAGCGAAGATATTCAAGATTCCGGTGGTCGGTATATACCGTTACTTGAATGAAGTAGCGTCCAGTTTCGGTACCTCTTTCACAAATAAAACAAGAGACACTTCTTTATTTCAAAATTTTATTAACGTCAGAATGGAATTATTTGTCCGCGGTGCGGACTTAAAATACTTCAGCACCGCGACACTCAACCTTTATTAATATGTCATAAAGTGTCAAATATTATAAACACAACAAATTTGACACAACATATATCAATAATTATTGTCAAAACGAAAGACAACATAACCAATTGTAACCATTAATAACCAAATTAATAACCTGCTGGTATGGGCGTGCCCACCTGTATCTCTGCTGGAACTGCCGGCGTCCCCTAGCGCGGCAGTCACATGACCTTACGATTCACAGAGGCGCATGCCCCTGGAGTGTTCTGCACTTACACCTCTGTGCACCACAAGTAACCATACCTAGAGGGTTAACTCCTGCACCGCACCAGCTTAACAAACCAGAGTACCCGGCAGAGCCAAAAAATAGGGGAGGGATGGGCGGGAAAAATCTCTTTGAAAATAATTGCCCCTATAGGCCACGACCCTTCCTTATATACCCCCCAGGGAGGGTAATTACCCCCTCCCCTCTGGCCCTGCACGTGCCACCAAACTTAACTCCTTCAGTGCTAAAATTTCCGCTTAGTCATGCCTTAACCCCTTAAACCGGCTTGACCATGGGTACCTCGTCCGCACTACATTCATGGGGCCCCTCTGTCCAATTCTTTCCCTCCGGGGCTGTTCTGGATGTTGAGTCCCTTCCAGCAGATGACGCCAGGTGTCCAGAGCCTGTTTTATGGCCAGTAATTCTCTGTCCCCCACGCTATAGTTCATCTCAGCTGGAGTGAGTTTACGCGAGTAGTAAGCCACCGGATGCAATCTTTGTTTCTCCCCATGTCTCTGGGACAGGACTGCTCCTACCGCTAGATCCGAAGCATCCACCTCCAAATGGAAAGGTTCAGCCACCTTGGGTTGAATGAGGATGGGAGCGGTGGTAAAATGTAGACTTGGGCACCAGGGGGCTCTTCGTGTTCGTCTTCGTGCTCGTCTACGGGGGGGGGGGGAATCTTCGTATTCCGCGAATATTCGCCCGTTCCTGTCTTCTCTTCGGGCGAATATTCGCGGACATTCTTCGTGCTCGTTTAATCTTCGTTTCCTTCCCGGTTGCCTAGCAGGGGTTAATACGGGGTTAACAACACATCGGAGCAGCTGCCGTGAAGGAACGTGTGTGCAACTCTATTGGTTGTTTCGGCAGGGGGCTGGTCTGGCATTAACTAGTGAATTGCAGAACTGCAGAACGCACTTCATTCGCTGATGGCAGGCCAGCCCCCTGCCGAAACGACCAATAGAGTTGCACACACGTACCGAGGTGTACTGTACACAAAATGACCTAGAGACAAATGCTCCAAGGAACTTGGCCTCCGTTTATCATACACAGTCACACATCCATAGATGTTTAATAAAAGAATAGGGATTATTTTACATTTTTAAATTGATTTTGGACCACTTGTAATACATGCCTAACATTTGCTACCTATTTACAATGGCATACTTTGCAACAACCCAACTTTTACTGGACAGGACTGGAAAAAAGCAGGACTGTCCACCAAAATCTTGGGTGTGTTGGCAGGTATGCGGATGGAAAAATGTTGGACAAGAACTAAAAAATAGCTTAGGGTTAATGTACGGTTATGTTTAAGATTAGTAGCGGTGCACTGCTTTGGTTAAAGATGTATTATGTCTAAATAATAATTTAATTTTAATTTTAATGGGTTTTAAAAAAAATTAGGGGTTAATTTAAATGTATTTTAAAGTTAGATTTATTATTTAGTACTTTATTATATTTATTTAATGTTTATACTAGTGCTACCTACCGAGCTATAACTACCAACGTGTATTTGCATACCTAGTTTAGCTAAATTAGATGGGACAGGACTGGAAAAAAGCAGGACTGTCCCTGAAAAAGTTGGGTCTGTTGGCAGGTATGTGGATGGAAAAATGTTATAGTATGAAGTGTGAGTTATAGCGTTAATGCTAGTGAGTGTAGAAGTGAAGGCCAGGACAAATAACAAGAGGAAAGGTCCTTGTGAATTGTGCATTGTACGTGTATGTGTTATGTGTGTTATGTGTGTTGTCACTGTGTTATATGTGTTATGTGTGTTATGTGTTATGTCACTGTGTTATTTGTGTTATTGTGTGTGTTATGTTTGGTTGGTTGTGTATCAGAAGGAAAATAATGAAATGGAAATGGAAAAGGAAATGGGAAAGGCGAATGAGTGGGCAATTGGCGACCCACTCACCTGTTTCACCCCAGGGCAAAGCACCCAAACACTGTCAGTCCTTGGCGTTTGGGAGCGGACTTCCAGAGATCAGACACAAGGCCCTAGCGTAAGCTGGCTACATTGGCGGAGGTAGCAGGCGTTGCCACACCGCAGCAAGTGCAACCAGGGGGAGAAACTACCCTCTCCATTAGGGACATTTGAGGCATGATTTCAGCTAGGAAGCGAACTGGCAAAAGATGCTGGCACCACCACCAGCAGCAGCGTTGGAAAAGGAAAAAGGTGAATGAGTGGGCAATTGACGACCCGCTCACCTGTTTCACCCCAGGGCAAAGCATGAAAGTCTGTCAGTCCATGGCGTTTGGGAGCGGACTTCCAGAACTCAGACACTAGGCCCTAGCGTAAATTGGCTACACCGGCGGAGGTAGCAGACGTTGCCACACCACAAACACGTGCAACCAGGGGGAGAAACTACCTTAAACATTACAGAGAAAAAAATTAACTTTCCAAGCTAAGAGCTGGGTAACCCAACTTGGGCAGATTGAATTTAAGGAAGGCAATCTGCTCCATCAGATGAGGTGCCATGCGTGAGCGCTGTGGACTCAGTATGTTTCCAGTCATAGAAAACACGTGCTCACTTTGAACAGTGGTTGGCGGACATGATAGTAGCTGCTGCGCAACCCATGAGAGTGCAGGCCACACACTCTTCTTTTCATCCCAGTAGCTAAGAGGATCAACATTAGGCGCAGAAGGAACTTCACAGAGGTAAAGTTTGACCATTTCAGCAGCACTACTCTCCTTTCTGCTGCTAGCTCTGTCAGATGGTCCAACTATACTCCCAAGTGCCTCTTCCCAAAACGCAGCTGCTCCACTCAGCTGTATTGTGCTGCTTGTGGCACTGCTGCTGATGCTGCTGCTAGGAGTAGCAGACCACATCATCTCTTCCTCCTCCTGCACCTCTCCCTCCTCGGACAGCATTCCCATTTTACGCTGCCAGTCACGCACCTTGTTGACCAATTGCTCCCGGTAGCTACTGAGAACATTAAATTTCAAAGCTAGCTTTCCCTTAATTCTTGGATCGCAAAGGCACGCTAGCATCATTTCGGGACTCTCTTCCATTCGTTTGCGAAGGTGTACTTTTAGCAGATCCTTCAGCTTCCTGACTATGGCTGCTACGTCAGGATGTAGAGTGCCACCTTGAACAGCCTCACGGTTTCCAAGGAACACATCCATCTTGCTGCCTAGATGGGAGAACACTGGGATTACCTGGGCCAGACTGGCAGTGTTTGAGCTTAAATTTTCTGTGGCATCCCTGAATGGTTTAAGGACTGCCACTAGCTGGGCGATCACTGTCCAATCCTCCCTATTCAATGGAGAGGTAATCCCAATATTGTGCTCTGAGGCAAGATTATGGATTGCCCTCTGCTGCTCCAAAATCCTCTCCAGTATGTCTAACGTGGAGTTCCACCGTGTACTGAAATCCTGACGTAGGCAGTGTACGGGAAGACCTGACCTCTCTTGCTCTTCCCTCAAAAGTTGGCTAGCCTTAACACTATGGTGAAAGTGCCCAGCGATCTTTCTGCAGCGGGACAGAACTACTGCTGCCACATTAGTTCCTTCTGACATTGCTGCCTTCACTACAAGATGGATGATGTGGGCTGCACAGCGCACACCAACAATATGACCATCTCGCAGCGCTTTCACCATATTGGCACCTCCGTCAGTTACCACAAAACCAACTTCAACATTGGTGCCCGCCTCTGCTCCCACCCAAAGGCTAAACATTTTCCTCATCGCATGCAGAATGTTTTGGGAAGTGTGCTTTTCATCCATCACTTCTGCATGGAGAAGGAAAGATCGGTAGCCTGCTGCAGCAGCTTCCTTAGACACACCGGGCTGCCACCAGTGTGCTGTCAAAGAAAGAAAGGCATGCTGGCCGCTAGGTGCACTCCACAAATCTGTAGTGAAATGAACAGACTGACCAGCAGCCTTGGAAAGCTCCTCTTTCACTGCTGCAACACAGGACCGATACAATGAGAGGACAATGTTCCTGCTGAAAGTGGAACGTGACGGAACTGTATATTGTGGAGCCACAGCCGCCATCAATTGTTTGAAAGGCTCCCATTCGATCATAGAGAAGGATGCCCCTCCAACAGCAATGAACTGACCAATCAGTCGCGTTACTTTATTGGCCTGCTGTTTGGGCATTGACCTTTTGGATTGGAATGCCACAAATTGTTCCAGGGTGGGCTGGACATGCAGTGCTCCAACCTGCCTTGGTCTCTGGCTGCCAGCACTAGTTGTTGCTGTTGCTATTGGCTCAGAAGAAGAAGCTGTTGGGGTTTTTCCACGGCCACCAGCTATGCTGCCTGCACTAAGTTTTACTTCTGCATCTTTCCCCAATAGCACAGCGTTGTGTTGAGTGCTGAGGTGATGCTTCATGCTAGCACTGGTAAAATGGCCAGACACTTTCCCTCTGCTTCTTAGCTTCCCACAATGTTTGCACTTTCCATAGCGCCCTTCTTCAACATTTTCAAAGTGCTCCCAAATTGGGGCGCGCATAGCCTTGGAGTGTGCCTTGGGTGCTGCTCTTACTGCTCGGGGTGGATGAACAGAGGCAGAACTAGTGGTGGTGGGGCTGGTGGTAACAGTAATGGCCATAGTGGGACTGCTAATTGCTTTAGATTTGCTAGGTTTTGCTGCTGCTGCTGCTGCTGGTGGTGGTGATGGTGATGATCGTAGCGGAGAAGGTGGAGGCTCAGGGGAAAATTGTGCACTAGTCATTTGGACACTGCTCCCTGAGGAATCTGATTCCTGATCACTCATCTCCTCTACTTCCTCTGGCTCATAGTCTAGCTCTTCATTAGCCAGATCGAATGGAATTCCTGCTAGGCTGGAGCTAAGACTGATATCGTCGTGAGACTCGTGACTAGTAGTAGTGCGAGCAGGAAGAATAGACTCTGCACTTGGCCTCTCAGTCTCAGGCTCCTCTGCTACCTCGCTAGGTGGAGTTCCACTATGTGTAGCCCTCTCTCTAACTGTCTTTACAAAAATTTTGTAAGGACTTGGTGGCTTGCTAGAGGTACTAGGAGGACATGGCGTGGCGGTACCAGTGGGAACAATAGGCGCAGCACTAGTGGTGGTAGAGGCGGTAGAGGTGGGGGTGGTGGTTTTCCCTACAAAGGAATGAGATCGCTTTGGTTTGGGACCCCTCTGAGTCTTGCTGCTAATTTGGCTCTGCTTGGTACCTTGCATGCTGCTGGTGGATGGGGAAGATGCTGCTTGGGGCAAAAGGCACTTCTTTTTAGTCACTGGGCTGGTACTACTTGTGCTACCCTTTAACTTTGAACGTGCTTCTGGTGCTTTAGGCTTTCCGTAAAAAACCATAGAGCTTGTGGGCCTAGCCGCACTACTACTGCCTGCTTTTGGTGCCTTTCCTTTACTTGATGATCCTTCAAGCAATGCTTCCCCAAATGATAAGCGAGAGCTTGGCCTACTTGGCCGACTAGACTGACGCAAAGGCTGCATCTTAGAACTGGTGGTGGTGCTGGTGGTGGTGCTGGTGGTGGTAGATGGAGCTTGTCCCTCCTTAGTCCCAAAAGGAGGATCCATTTCAAATTTTGTGTTGTGTGTGTAGTGTAGTATAGTGTAGTGTAGTGTTTAAAAAACTATAAAAATAAAAAAATAAAAAAATAAAAATAAAAAAAAGGAAAAACGAATTAAAGACAAAAAAATTAGAGGAAGTTCTCTTCAGTGCTACTGCTTAAAAAGTAAAACTATGCACTACTGCACTGTGCTGTGTGCAATCTGCCAAAGTCCTAAAGTTATTTAAATTATTAACTCAAGATTAACTATTTAAGAACTAGCAGTATTTTATTTTTAATTTGAATTTACACGGGCCTAAGAGCTTAGCCTACTAAGCTATAGCTAAAACTATATTTCCTTACTATAAGTCTACCTCTAGGCAGACGCTCTCAAACCCACTAAGCTAAAGTGAGGTTAAATCAGATTCAGTATATGATTTATTAATTAATATTAAGTTATATAATATTAATAGATTAGAACTAATTTACTTGTATATTATGTATTATAGATAGAAGAATATAGATTATGAATTAGAATTTAGAATTAGAATTACTTATATTATAGATTATGGATTAGAATATTATTATTTATAATATATTATAGATTAAGATTAAAGAAGATTAGAATTATTTTAGTACTACAGCTAGTAGCTTGAAGCTTTGCTTAGTACAGCTCGTCACAGTCAATTTTTCTTGAAAAGAATTAGAAATAAAATAAAATGTCAGAGCAAAACCGTTAGCTTCACTGCTTGCTGCACTCACTAGCCCAACAAGTTCACTTCACTGATGGACTGAGGTGAGCAAAACACTAAGGGTACTTTTAATAAAATTGAAATAAAATGTAAAATAAATGAGAAAATCTTTGCAAAACAGTTAACGTCACTGCTTGCTGATCAAAAAAAAACACAGCACTTATGCGGCTGCACTCACTAGCCCAACAAGTTCACTTCACTGATGGACTGAGTTGAGCAAAACAAATGAAATAAAATGAAAGATTAATTAAGAAAAATTGACTTGGTCTCTTACTGTTGCTAAAACAAAGCACAAACTATAGAGCTGCAGCACCAGTACTAATAAGATTAGCTGAACTATACGCTAGTAGTAATTAATTAATATTATTACTTTTATTTATAGCTAATTTAATTAACTATTAAGACAAGAAAGAATTATAGAATTATTGATATTAATGATTTTAGATTAGACACTAGTAGATGTCTTGAATGTCTACAGTACACTCTACACTAGTATACTATTACTAACTATAACTGACAAATATATATATAATTTTATAATGAATTCAATTATTAATTATATTAATTAATATTACTGATTTTAAATTAGACACTAGTAGATGAATGTCTACAGTACACTCTACACTAGTATACTATAGTATATATAGTATATATATACATATATGACTGACAAATATATATATATATATATATATATATATAATAATGAACTATTAAATTATAGATTCTATTAAATTATTATTTATAAATTCTATTTAATTTATTTACACAGGACAGGCAATAGGCACTAGTGCCAGCCCAGGGCAAGGGCACCCCAGTGCCACTGAGGCACTGGGTGCACTGTCAACTCAACAGCACTTACACTACAGTTTTTTTTTGTCAAGTCTCCGTTTCATAAAAAATCAGGTATACAATAGTGTGTTACATCCGAGAACATACCAAAAAGCACACGTGGGATATAAAGGCACAAAGTACTGCATAATAAATCACGATGAAACAGTGGTCATAAGGCATACGATACATTATTACACAGGACGAGGACCATGCATAACAGAGAGCATCATGACAAATACCACCAGATAGAAGTACATGCGAGTACAGAGTGCGTGCCAAAGGTGCACAACAATCAGGGCACACAAGAGAAGAGCGGTGTCCAGAAAAGACCCCCTCAACACGGTTCCAATACACAATGCATGTGACAAGAAGGTACGCATGGAAGCACACAAGCATGTCAGTGCACGGAGAGGGAAGTAACAGAAACTAAAAAACATCAAAATCATGAACACAACATAAAAGTCAGATGGCGCGGGTCGCTACAGCCCCACAACACAGGGGTACGGGAGATGCAATCAAAAGACACAGAAGGAGAATTACACCCAGGAACAGGAAGGAGGAGCCGCGTAAGTGAATCCGAGGGAGGCGAATCCGTGCTGACCCAAGGGTACCTCAGGTGGACTGTAAAAGAGCAGGGAAACGCGGGGAAGAAGTAAGCTCCCTCCACCAGAACCAACGCTTGTTGTACAAATATTCCTTGCCCCTGGAAGCCCACACCAATTCCTCCATGTGGGCAAAAAAGTTCATCCTACTAACCCAAGCCTGGATCGGTGGAGTGTCACGGCTTCTCCAAAAACGGGGAATGACAGCTTTGGCCGCACTCAATATATGGTACGTCACTGAGTGCCCATAAACACCGACCGGTAGCGGTGTATAGTGCAAGAGAGCCGCCTCAGGCGTCAGCACATAGTTACGGTCATTAACTTCCCGAATCACTCCCTCCACAAGTTTCCAAAAGGGGGCAACCAAGGGACAAGTCCACCAGATATGTAAAATAGTGCCAGGATCAGCCTCACACCTCCAGCAACGGTCCGGGTGCGGGAGCGCATCCTCCTCCAGTGCCACCCACTGCTTAGGAGCCCTAATAGTCCACTCAACCACTCGACGCAGATGAGCTGCATGGTAATACAGCTCCAAATGTGGGACACCCAGGCCTCCCATGAGCTTAGGACGGACCAGATGGGAAAAAGCGAGGCGATGGTGTCCGGACGACCAAATGTACTTCAAAAAAACACGGTGGCATTGCTTAAAATAATCTCTGGGAATAAAAATCGGTAGTGCGTGAAAGAGGTACAGGAACCGAGGCAAGATGTTCATCTTAACCACGGCCACCCTTACAAACCACGATACGTGCGGGAAGGCCCACTTACACAGGTCCTGAGAGACACGCTGGAGGATAGGGACAAAATTCAGGGAGAATAGAAGGGAGAGATCCGCAGGCAGTTGGAGGCCCAAAAATCGAAGGGACGAGTCGCACCATTTAATGGGAAACCTAGAGCCCAACTCCCGCCTAGTAGCGTCCGCCAGGTGAACACCCAATATCTCCGACTTACCTAAATTAATCTTATAGTTAGAAAAGGCTTGGTACGTCTCCAGTTCCTGGAAGAATTGGGGGAGGGACGTAAGGGGAGCAGACAGGATCCCCAACATGTCGTCTGCGAACAAGGCGAGTTTATGCTCCACCCCCGAAACCAACATCCCGGAGATACCAGGGTTGGCTCTAATGGCATTGGCCAAAGGCTCCATACTAAGTGCGAAAAGAAGGGGGGAAAGGGGGGAAAGCACCCCTGACGAGTCCCATTGGCCAGGAGAAACGGGTCAGAGAGAAAGCCATTAATCTTGATTCTAGCAGATGGATTAAAATAGAGCACCGAGACCCAGTTACAGAAAGTCGCACCCAGGCCCAAGCTGCGCAACACTTGGAATAGACAGGGCCACGAGACCCTATCGAACGCCTTCTCAGCGTCCGTGGAGATCAGAGCCAGCGGGATGTTAAGGCGCCCAGCCCGGTCAAGAACGTCAAGCACTCTGGCGGTATTATCCCTCGCCTCCCGCCCCGGGACAAAGCCAACCTGGTCCAGGTGGATGAGCGACGGGACAAGGGGCCCCAAACGGGTAGCAAGAATCTTAGCCAATAATTTTATGTCAGTGTTGAGTAATGAGATGGGACGGTAGCTTTCGCAAAGGTCAGCCGCCTTGCCCGGCTTCAGGATAACAGTAATATGGGCAGTGTTGGTATGTGGGTCAAAGTGGTCCCCATTAGTCATGCCATTAAAGTGGCAACGAATTGATTGTAATAAGCTTTCGTAAGTCCGTCAGGGCCAGGACTCTTGCCATTGGGGAGAGATTTAATGGCCGCCACCACCTCAGCAAGGTCAATCGGGGCATCCAGAAGCGCAGCATCTGACGGAGAAACACGCCTAGGTAAATATTTAGCCAAATACTGCCGCAAGGAGTCCCGAAAGGAAGGTGCCAAGCCCGGAGCAGGAGGGAGGTTGTATAGGGAGGCATAATAATCGCGGAAGCAGGCAGCTATGTCAGGTGTGGAGTGTCGGGTGGCGCCGGAGCGATCCCGGACCTTCGGTATAAAGGACTGGGCCCTCTTAGCACGGAGAGCCCTAGCAAGCAATCTACCCGCCTTGTCCCCAGACTCATAGAAGTGACTACGGGTCAAGAGATAAAGCCTCCTGGACTGACTATCCACTAGGGACGCCAATCTCTCCCGCAGAGCAACCAACTGGACCAGGAGGGCGAGGTCTAAAGTAAGCTTATGCTTAGTCTCCAAACTAGCGATATCATTAGTAAGACGCATGATTTCACCCAAGCGGGCACAAGCACTTACACTACAGTTGATGACAAATTAAATAAAAAAAAAAATTAAATTAATCAAATTATTATTATTAATTATATTAAGTAGCACTGAAGTGAGGATGAAGTACACTGTGAGAAATGGCAGGCTAAGGCTTACCAGTCTCACACAGAACAGAACAATCTCTCTGTAACGCTCGGATGCAGCACAGCAGTGTTGCCAAAGCAGTCACAGCGAAAAATGAATGGATCTCTCAGGCAAGCTCTGGTCTTATAAAGGCGCCTTCAGAATTCAAAAAACAGCAGCACAGGCATTGGACGAGACCCTTAGCGTGACGTCACAAGAGTGAGCTGATTGGACAGACGAGATCAGCTCACTCCTGTTTGAAATTTTGGCGGCTGCGTGGTTGTGAGTCTTCGTCTTCGCCTACGTTTTGCCGGCACTGTATTCTCTTCGGCGTGTCTTCGGAACGAACAAAAAAATGGCCTCTTCGTGCTCGTTTTCATGTTCGCCCGAAGACGAATGCGCAAGTCTAGTAACCAGCTTGTTTACTTCTTCTGCTGGAAAGAAGAAGGATTCTTCCGATAGTTCCCCCTCCTCTAGGGATTCGGGATCTTACATCTGCCAATCCTTTTCAGGATCTGAAGTGTAAGGATACTGACCAGAGGGCCGGAACCCAGGCCGAGGGTCGGGGCCCACAGATCTAGGCTGAGGTAAAGAAAACATAACAGAGGTTTTGATCTGCTGAAAAGTGGACTGAAGCTCAGCCTTCATCCATTCCTTGAATTCTGAAATGGACTCCTCTCTGGCTTTGAGGCAGGATGAGCAAAATTTCCTAGAGGCGTCAGACATTGTAGCCTTGCAGTTTTTACAGGCAAAATGTTTCGTCTTGGATGCAGCCTACCTAGGAGCTGGTGATTCTTCAGGGAGGTCTGGCTTATCTAGCGACATCCTAATAATAAAGGATAGGAGACGGTTAAAACAAAAAGAAAAAACAAACGCAGACAAATTCCCATAGACTCATAACCTACTTGGGTTAAGAGGCAGAAAACACCAGAACAGAAAATCTCAGGAAGCCAGGACTCTTCATCAGAAGAAAACTGCAAACTAAAAGCAGTACAAGCTAATAAAAAACCTTACCAAACCGAGGGAAAAAGGTCCAGAAAACCGCCAAAAAGCCTTCTCTGACCTGAGAGCTGCTTACAGATCTGCCCCCTTCCTGACCTCAGATGCCTCCTGACAGACTGAGACGAGACCGGAAGCACGCCACCGCAAAGATCAGACGCTTCCTGGCTGAAATCGTCGGCAGACTGAAGCAGAGTCCCGGCGTTCTGCTTCCAGTTAGCCTGCCCAAGGGCTGCTAAAGGTAAGTAGGCTAGAGTCCTTCCAAGGACCCTGAGTGAAGGAGCCTTTCCCTGCTCCGGTAAACAGGTTCCTACCGAGGAGAGGGCTTAAATGGCCGAGAAACGCTTGCCCGCTACCCAAAGCGGGGGATGTACCTACCCGGATAGGGCAGGAAAGAACTGTGGGTACAGGGGAGGTTCTGGGGGTTTAAATCTTCCCTGCCCTATTCAGATAGGCGGACCTATCTCATATGCTACCGGGAGTAAGAAGGGAAATTTATCCTCGCTCTCGTGGACTATGCCACCGGTTACCCCCCTAGATTTGCTTAGAGAGCACTGGCAGGGACCGAAGGGCCGACCATAGTAGAATACGTGTTGGCCTTCTGGGATAGATTGAAGAACCACACGGACATGGTCCGGGAAAACCTTCAAGTGGCGCAAGGTTGGCAGAAACGGTGGTACGAGCGGACCGCCCCGGAGCCGTGCCTTTGAAGTAGGGCAGAAGGTCCTAGCGCTTAAACGATCCCGTCAGGATAAGCTGCAGGTGGTGTGGCAGGGATTGTATCGGGTGGTGAAGCAACTGTGCAACACCACCTACATGGTAGCTAAATGTGCAGACGGAAGGATCCAGCGAACCTTCTGTGTGAACATGTTGAAAGCCTACCAGGAGCGTCCCGAGGAAGTAGCAATTATTTGCACCCCGGCGATAGATGACCCTGAGGGATTACCGTTGCCCCAGGTAGCGTCAGGGACGAGGGAACTTGGCGCGATATAGTTAGCGGTGCAGTTAGGGGAATCCCAGAAGGCCCAAGTTCGCCAGCTGTTAGATCAGAGAGGCGGCTTACTCTCTGCCCTCCCCGGATGCACCACTGCGTGGAGACTCCAGGGCAGACCCCGTTACGCCAAGCGGCGTACCGAGTTCCTGAGTCTGTCCGAGAAGGGATGTTAATGGAGATTAGGGAGATGCTCGATCTGAGAGTGATTGAGACGTCCGAGAGCCCCTTGGCTTTTCCGGTAGTCCTAGTGCCTAAGAGAGATGGGACGACCCGGTTCTGTGTAGTCTACCGCAGGCTCAATGACCGGACTGTGACTGACACGTACCCCATGCCCCGAGTAGATGATTTGTTACACCGCATCTCTCGTGGTAAGAGAGATCGGCCTTCATCACCCCATTGGGACTATACCAATTTAGGGTAATGCAGTTTGGGATGAAGAACGCTCCGGCGACGTTCCAAAGGATGGTAGATCGACTTGTCGATGGCCTCCAGGACTATGCTTGCGCGTTGCAATCGGAGTTAGCCACCTAACCAAAGAAACACCCCTAAGCTGACCCGTTGGGGTCTAGCCGGGTCTGTCACTGGAAACAAAGGGGGGAGTAATGTGATGGTTCCAAGAGTCACCCTACCCCTCAGTTAATGTTATCCAGTGACATGAAACTCTTTAATGTGTTATTAATAAAAATGTATATTATTGCCTTATTTTGTAAAAGTTTGCACACGGCACACTAAGGTCTGAGAGATAATCTAATAAAGATAATGTGTGCTCTTTATCTCCCAGACTTAGTGGTACCGGTGTCCTGTTGTATTGCTCCTCCCCCCCTCGTGGTGTCCCTACCTATAAAAGGCGACACCTGTCCCATAATAAACAGTTAATCCTTTTGTTGTACCTAAAGACTAGTCTTGCCTGGTTATTTGGGTACCGGATAGCGATATCCCTTTACTTTGCTTGGGGATATTGCCTACAGATTGCGGGGAATTATTGTCCTGAAGGGAGAAGTCGCTCTTGGCGGAGAGGGACAACCTGAGGTCCCTGGTCGGTCCGTCACACCGACACTAGCAGAGCAGGGCTCACGAGCTGGTCCGGTGACCCTAGCTTCACGGCACCGCAGCCCGCCGAGGCGTAGCTGAGTACAGTGCCGTAAATGTCCTGAAAAGAACAATTAGTGACCCAGCGGGTCCCTGAAGCATTAGACGAAACTAACGTTCCAGGGAAGTAACAGACTTTATTGGGGAAACACACAGGCTTATATACAGGTTAGGTGATAAAAAGGTCATAAATCAGGCACACATCTTCCCTCCCTGCCCAGACGGTCCGGCACCACGCTTAGGCAACCGAGCCCCGCAATATCCGTAGGGACCCCAGCAAATCGAAGTTTCCCCGGGACAGCCGGCGTTTGTACGATAGCCGCACCGCCTGATCGCCACCTCTCTAGCGGCTCCAGTGACAAGGGATCCCCAGTCTCTGCGGGGGTGTCTGGGCTACGAGAGCCGAAGTCCATGGGTAGAGCAGGTGATACAGGGATGAGGTAGGACAGGAAGGGGAGCCAAGCGGCAGTAGGTTGAAGCTTCCCCCGGGATGGACCTCGGGACAGCCGGCGTGGGTTCGATAGCCGCGCCGGGGCAGTTATGGTTAATGAGGGTCTTTAGGGTTAATTTAGGGGCAGTAATGGTTAATGGGGTGTTTAGGGTTAATTTAATGCTGAGGACTGAGGGTTAATTTTATAAAGTTAACTAAAGGTGCAGTTAGAGGTAAAGCAATCTAAAAGCAATCTTAAGGTGGGTAATCTAAGAGGAATCTAAATCCTGGGGGCAGTGAAGATTATTAATGTATTTATTTATAAAAGTGTGGTGTCCGTGATATTCTCTGAATGGTTCGAATCTCTGAACGATTCTCTGCCTTCAGTGACATCGCTAGAGTAGGCAGGCAGGAGGGTTCATTGACGCTAATGAAAGGGGCGGGGCCAATCGTTAGTTTGACTGCAGGGAGGGACTGGGGAAACAGTAACTTCTATGAGTCACACTGAGTGATCCGAAGATTCGGATCATGAATCGGATCATTTCAATGACCGACTCGAAATGATCCGATTCACTTTACTGATCCGAACTTTGCATCACTACTTTGGGGTATAGGAAGGGTTAATCCCTTCTTAGCAATTAAGCTTTCAGAGGCAAGGGAGATGTCTACAGTGGAGCTACTCACGGCTCTCTCTCAGAATGATTATCAAATTCATTAATACGCTTCCCAGACCATTGCCAGCTACACGATCATCACACAGCTGAGTGATTCCCCGGCTTCTGCCACATTAATTTGCGGTAAACCACAATTTCCTATGCAATGCTGCCACCGTGTGGTAGCACTTGCCCACCCACCTTTCTTGAGAACCATATTTATCCGTGTAAGTGCTGGCAGTTTTGCCTCGAATTTTAGCCCTAAAACGGGGTATGGTGTATAATGTAGTTTGTATGAATGGTGTTTAGCCACCGTGAAGCTCAGCAACTAAACATCGGGCTGAAAAACTGCAGTGGAAAGCAGTTGCCTTTAGGGAAGTTTGCAGCAAGTTTATAGCAAGACAGATACAGCTTGTTCCAGAGATTATGGGTGGCTCTGAAAAGAGCCTTTTGGTGGTGTTGGCCAATTGCTCTGAGGTTACCGATTACCGCACTCACTTGCTCTTGGCAGGCTTGTGGCTCTCGGTCTTCTTGGGCAAGAGCACCGCCTGGATGTTGGGTAGAACACCTCCCTGAGCAATGGTGACCCCTCCGAGCAGCTTATTGAGCTCCTCGTCGTTACGAACGGCAAGTTGCAGGTGCCGAGGAATGATACGGGTCTTTTTGTTGTCGCGTGCAGCGTTACCAGCCAGCTCCAATATCTCAGCAGTCAGATACTCCAACACCGCTGCCAGATACACGGGTGCGCCGGCTCCTACTCTCTCGGCATAATTACCCTTGCGAAGAAGCCTATGCACACGGCCGACAGGGAACTGCAGACCAGCTCGGGAAGAACGTGTCTTCGCCTTGGCACGAACCTTTCCACCTTGTTTTCCTCTGCCAGACATGATATCTCTCGACAAACCACCACCCTGATAACCGACTAAGAAACACGTTAAAATGAAACGCCGCACCCTTACCCAGCTATTTGTAGCTTCCCCCCGTGACGCTATTCGTCACTGATTGGTTCCTTTTCAAAACATCCAATCGGGTGGACATAGTCTGAGACACCAATCGGTGTAGGCACTGCGGTTCATGGGCGGCCGCATCTGCACACGTGACAACCTCATCGAATCGGACGCGAGACAGCAGAACGGCCTTATTTGCATGCGGTGCCTATAAAGGGAAGGGCCCAGCGCAGTTACGCTTCAGTGTTCATCACTTTCTCCTGTGTTGCGTGTTGAAAGGAAAATAGACGCGATGCCTGATCCAGCGAAATCTGTGCCTGCTCCGAAGAAAGGCTCTAAGAAAGCTGTTACGAAGACTCAGAAAAAAGACGGGAAGAAGCGCAGGAAGAGCAGAAAGGAAAGCTACGCGATCTATGTCTACAAGGTATTAAAGCAGGTGCATCCAGACACTGGCATTTCCTCCAAGGCCATGGGCATCATGAACTCGTTTGTCAACGATATCTTTGAGCGCATTGCCGGGGAAGCTTCACGCCTAGCCCATTACAACAAGCGCTCCACCATCACTTCTCGGGAGATTCAGACTGCTGTACGCCTCCTCCTTCCTGGAGAGCTGGCCAAGCACGCTGTGTCAGAGGGCACCAAGGCTGTTACCAAGTACACCAGCGCCAAGTAAAGTTCTCTTTGTTCTTTCTTTAAACAAAGGCTCTTTTGAGAGCCACCCACACGGTCTGTCTCAGAGCTATGTGAATGATCTAGCCCAGGGGTGTCCAAGTTTTTTCTGCAGTGGGCCACTTCATCAGAATTGTATACGTGCGCGGGCCGCACTCATTTTTCACTGTGACAAAAAATATGGCCTTTAATAAAATATGCAGATTAAAATAAAGTAAAATGACACAAAACCTTTACTCTTCCTCTCACTGATTTCTGGGCCTAGAAAGTTTTGCGACTACAAATTCAGGATTCCCTAGATTTATTCTAGGGATGAACTAAAATGAAAATTCTGGACCAAAACATTCAGGGTTCACTTAGCCAAAACCGAAAATGACCCCCACCTTTAAAAATAATAATAAAAACTCACATTTTTAATAAAAGTAGGTAACACACAACTGGACAAAATTAGCAAAATGACTTGGCAACCAGTAAATGCTGACAACCCAGACAACCAGTAAATGATGGTACCTAGGCATGATGGGACTGTGCTCGCTGTGATTGCTGTTAGCAATCACACTCCTCTCATGCCAAGTCAGCCAGTACATGCTGGAACAGGGTGGCTGTAAGTGATGTGCAGACCCCATACTGCTGGCAGCATCACTACACAAGGGGGGCAGCTAGCTAGGTTTCAGCATGTACTGGCTGACTTGTCATGATAGGAGTGTGATTGCTAACAGCAGTCACAGTCCCATCATGCCTAGGTTCCAGCACTTACACATCCATTCAGTAAATGCTGAAACCTAGGTATGATGGGACTGTGATTGCTGTTAGCAATCACACTCCTATCATGCCAAGTCAGCCAATACACGCTGGTACAGGGCGGCTGTAAGTGATGTGCAGACCCCATACTGCTGGCAGCATCAATACACAAGGGGGCAGCTAGCCAGGTTTCAGCATGTACTGGCTGACTTGGCATGATAGGAGTGTGATTGCTAACAGCAATCACAGTCCCATCATGCCTAGGTTCCAGCACTTACACATCCATCCAGTAAATACTGGAGCCTAGGCATTATGGGACTGTGATTGCTGTTAGCAATCACACTCCTATCATGCCAAGTCAGCCAGTACATGCTGGTACAGGGTGGCTGTAAGTGCAGACCCCATACTGCTGGCAGCATCAATACACAAGGGGGGCAGCTGGCCAGGTTTCAGCATGTACTGGCTGACTTGGCATGATATGAGTGTGATTGCTAACAGCAATCACAGTTCCATCATGCCTAGGTTCCAGCACTTACACATCCATGCTATCACACACACACACACTAATTTATTCATATAATCATTCATTCACAGATTCATTCCCTCAATCACACACACTCATTCAAACACCCTCCCCACCCCCTTACCTGTACTGCAGCTCCTCGATGCCGCTTACAGACTTCAGCAGGGGGCGCGGCCTCCCTCTGCCTTCTCTGCTAAAGCACAGAGGAAGTAGGATGTCATGTGAACTCCGCTTCCTCTGTGTGCAGTCCAGAAGACCCTCCCACAAGTAAGTAGCAGGGCTTGAGGTGCGGCTCTCGTAAGATCGGTTGCCCTGGCTGCCGATCTTACGCGGGCCGCACCTCGAGGTCTCGCGGGCCGCATTTGGCCCGCGGGCCGCATGTTGGACGCCCCTGATCTAGCCCTTTTGTCGGACTATTAGCTCTCCAGGTTAGCTGGGGTGTTGTGCCCATCGACCAGGCTATCTGGGAAGAGAAGCCCAAGGTGAAGGGGCTCCTGTGATGGCAACGACCTGTACCCCGACTGGGTATTCCAGCTAATTGCCGATTTCTCTTGCTGGGATCTAAGAGATTAACCCCTTCACCGCCAGACAAAACTAGCTTTGCAGAGAGAAGGGGCTGCTTTACCACTGCGGCTAGCCGAAGCTGAGCAACACAGTAGGGCTATTGTCCTGAAAAGGAAAATGCGTGATCCTAGCAGAGGACACAGCTCTTCAGAAACCCCGGTGGCGCTGTAGTATACGGAAGTATAGCAATACAGCGCTCTACCGCCCTGAAAAGGGCAGCGCCGAATCCGACATGACGCGGTAGTGCGGACATGTGGCACACGGACAGGATAAGACACGAGGGGACGACAAAGGCATAATAAAAATCACACACATACTGGGACATACAGAATTAAGAGAACTACACCACAGACGGAACATAATAATCCTGGGCCGGCCCCCCTTCAAGCCAGCCATGGGCCAGCCACTTCAAGCCAGCCATGGGCCAGCCTTTGGAGGACACCAGCTGCTGATCCCAGCACATGTTCTGCAAACGGGCCCAACTCCCAGCACTCCGATCCTGCCAGTAGCTCAATCTATAGCCAGACCCGGCCACTGTTAAGCTGGTTATTTCAAGGCATGCATAGAAAAACGCGGGCAGACACGGGGACAACATGATCATAGCCCAGGAGAGTGTGTGGGTGGCTCTGAAAAGAGCCGTTGGATGTTTCCGGGTGACGAGTCAACAAGCTTAACCTCCGAAACCGTACAGAGTACGGCCTTGGCGTTTCAAGGCATACACCACGTCCATAGCGGTAACGGTTTTCCTCTTGGCATGCTCAGTATAAGTGACTGCGTCACGAATCACATTCTCCAAAAACACTTTGAGCACACCACGGGTCTCCTCATAGATCAGCCCAGAGATACGCTTTACACCTCCTCTGCGAGCCAAACGGCGGATAGCAGGCTTAGTGATACCCTGGATGTTATCCCGAAGCACCTTCCTGTGCCTCTTTGCGCCACCTTTCCCGAGTCCCTTACCTCCTTTGCCACGGCCAGACATGCTCACGTTTACTCCACGAGTTCCACAGCACAATAATCGCGTACGGCCGGCCCGCTTTCTTTTATGCGTACTGGACGGACCTGATGGGGAACTGCACCAGTCTGCCTCAAGGGGGCGTTGCTTTTTTAATATATGCTTGTCGTTGGTTGGCTGGAGAAGCTTCCAAGCGTGCCTCAGCCACCGATTGGCTATTTAGGAATATCAAAAACCTTAATGCTTTTGCCTCCCTCACCTCCACGTGATCGCTTTCGACGATCCCTCATTTACCACTAGGTGGCAGCATTTCGCTGTAAATAAACGCTAAACGGAGACCAAGATAAAGGCGGGCTTTTAGCTTTTGCCGTATCGCTATTAACGGTCAGCCAGTACACAGCTTCACTAGGTAGGAGGCTGACCAAAAGAAAGGAGAAGAAATAAATAAAAAAAGAACCGCAGCTAACGAATAAATGAACGATTCGCGCATGTAATTAAAATAAATATATAAAAAGATAACGCTCCACACCGAAGTCTCTTGATCAAAGGCGGGCTTTTTCAAACCATCGTCCTAGCCTATGAAAAAGAGGGGCGTGATTAAGCGTATCCAATCACATTCACCGCTACTCTATAAAGGGGTTGAGTTGGCCACAGAATCGTTATAGTTCTGTTGTATTCGTCAGTGAATCAGATCTGCACGCACCAGCATGGCTCGCACCAAGCAGACAGCCCGTAAGTCCACCGGAGGAAAAGCTCCTCGGAAGCAGCTGGCGACCAAAGCTGCGAGGAAAAGCGCTCCGGCTACTGGTGGTGTGAAGAAGCCGCATCGCTACCGCCCGGGCACCGTAGCTCTTAGGGAAATCCGCCGTTACCAGAAGTCCACTGAGTTGCTTATCCGAAAGCTGCCTTTCCAACGGCTGGTGCGTGAGATTGCTCAAGACTTCAAGACCGATCTACGTTTCCAAAGTTCTGCTGTTATGGCTCTCCAGGAAGCCAGCGAGGCTTACCTCGTAGGGCTTTTCGAAGACACCAACTTGTGTGCTATTCACGCTAAGCGGGTTACTATCATGCCAAAAGATATTCAGCTGGCTCGTAGGATCAGAGGTGAACGTGCCTAAGTAAACGTGGTGTGGGCGAACACTGTTTCCCCCTCACCCCTCACAAAGGCTCTTTTAAGAGCCACCACGTTGTCACTCAAACGAGCTTGTGTTTTGTGTCTCCCTTCGCATGCACGAAATTAACCCTTTTGCTCGCGCCCAAACTTGAAATATCTCACACCGCTATCCCACTACCGAGCGAGCCCTTGAGCGGCCGAGTCCCCGGCTGGGCATAACGACTAACGGCAAAGCACAATCTTTAAGACCGCCCCTTATCTCTATTGTGACGAACCCTGTCTGATCCTCACTGTTATTATTATTATTATATTTATGTGTACCCGGTTTGAATGTGGCTGCAGCTCCAGCCTTCAAAGAGACGATCCTATAATCTGGCTGGGGCTCTTAATCAGCCAGCACAGCCCTATCTGCCCAGACGGCACCCGCACTACAGGGGGGATAACACAGGTGGGGGAACCCATTGTATCCCTTAATCCCCTCACCTGATACATCCCCTGTATACTGATGGGATTTGTGAGGGGATGTGACTGATGGGATTGGGGGTTGGGTTTGGTGCACAGTGAATGGAGATTGTATATAAGTTCTGTGTGTTTGTAATAAAGGGAGTTCTGTTTTTAACCTCAAAGCATGAAGTTCTGTCTCATGATTGAGGGAAGTGCTGGTCTGTGACTGCTTTCTTCGGACAGCCACAGCGTGTCCGCTTACTGGGAGAGGGAAGGAGCTGACGGGCGGATGTGTCCAGTCTGGGGCACAGGACGATCCGTCACATTGGTGGCAAGTGGTGGGATCTACTCCTTCCAGGCCAGAGCGGACCAAAGCAACTAGCTGCAGAACAAAATTATACCCTGGCGAGGAAGAGCCAAACGGATCCACAGATGGAGTGGATTGAACAGTCACCGGGATGCGGGGTGACTTGGAGGGGAGTCGAGACCCTCGAATCGGAGACTCCAGTATGGGAGTTTGAGAGACGGACCCGAGCCCGGCTCGTGAGATGGAGAGCGGCCCTAGAAAAGTGGAGTGCCCGCCAAGGTACACATCTGCCCACCCTAGAACAACGAATCAGGGACCAGGTGAATGGGAGGCTCTACTTGTTCGGGGGACATAGTAACATAGTTCATAAGGTTGAAAAAAGACCAAAGTCCATCAAGTTCAACCTATATACATATTGTGTCCCTACCGTGTTGATCCAGAGGAAGGCAAAAAACCCTTATGAAGCAGATGCCAATTGCCCCATACCAGGGGGAAAATTCCTTCCCGACTCCAAATATGGCAATCAGAATAAATCTCTGGATCAACGTTCTGTCCCTATTAATCTACTATCCATAACTTGTAATATTATTGCTTTCAAGAAACACGTCCAGGCTCCTTTTAAACTCTTTTATTGAGTTTACCATTACCACTTCCTCTGGCAGAGAGTTCCATAGTCTCACCGCTCTTACTGTAAAGAACCCCCGTCTGTGCTGGTGTAGAAACCTTCTTTCCTCCAGCCGTAGAGGATGTCCCCTTGTTATAGATACAGTCCTGGGTATAAATAGGTCCTGGGAGTGATCTCTGTACTGCCCCCTTATATATTTATACATAGTTATTAAGTCCCCCCTAAGCCGTCTTTTCTCCAAACTAAATAACCCTAATTCTGATAATCTTTCTGGGTACTGTAGTCCTTCCATTCCCTTTATTACTCTGGTTGCCCGTCTTTGAACCCTCTCCAGTTCCACTATATCTTTCTTGTACACTGGTGCCCAGTACTGTACACAGTATTCCATGTGTGGTCTGACTAGTGACTTGTACAATGGTAGAATTATTTCCTTGTCATGGGCATCCATGCCCCTTTTGATGCACCCCATGATTTTATTTGCCTTAGCAGCAGCTGCCCGACACTGGTCGCTACAGGTAAATTTACTGTTAACCAAGACTCCTAAGTCCTTTTCCATGTCAGTCGTCCCCAGTGTTTTCCCATTTAATACATATTCCCAGCCTGGATTTTTCTTCCCCATGTGCATAACCTTACATTTATCCGTGTTGAACCTCATCTGCCACATCCCAGCCCAAGCCTCCAACCTATGCAGATCCATTTGTAATCGTGCACTGTCCTCTATTGTGTTAACCACGCTACAGAGCTTAGTATCGTCTGCAAAGATTGATACTTTACTATACAATCCCTCTACAAGGTCATTAATAAATATATTAAAAAGAATAGGACCCAAAACTGACCCCTGTGGTACCCCACTAGTAACAGTCACCCACTCAGAGTATGTACCATTAATAACCACCCTCTGCTTCCTATCACTGAGCCAGTTACTTACCCACATACACACATTCTCCCCCAGCCCAAGCATTCTCATTTTATGTACCAGCCTTTTATGTGGCACCGTATCAAATGCTTTGGAAAAATCAAGATATACGACATCCAGCGATTCTCCCCGATCCAGTCTTGAGCTCACCTCCTCATAAAAGCTGATCAGGTTAGTTTGACAGGACCGATCCCTTGTAAACCCATGCTGATATGGAGTCATACATTTATTTTCATTGAGATACTCCAAAATAGCATCTCTTAGGAAACCCTCAAACAGTTTACATACAACAGAAGTTAAACTAACCGGCCTATAATTCCCCGGGTCACTTTTTGTCCCCTTTTTGAATATTGGCACAACATTTGCAATGCGCCAGTCCTGGGGAACAGACCCGGTCACTATAGAGTCCTTGAATATTAGAAATAGGGGTCTGTCTACTACATTACTTAACTCCCTTAGAACGCGGGGGTGAATGCCATCTGGACCTGGTGATTTGTCTATTTTGATTTTTTTTAGGCGGCACTGCACTTCTTCCTGGGTTAGACAGGCGACATGTACTGGGGCATTTATCTCATCCTGCTGTATATTACCTGGCATTTCATTTTCCTCTGTGAATACAGCAGAGAAGAATATATTTAATAGATTCGCTTTTTCCTGATCCCCGTCTATAACTTCTCCCTCATTACTTTTTAAGGGGCCGACGCTTTCATTTTTAACCTTTTTACTATTTATATAGTTAAAGAACATTTTGGGGTTTGTTTTACTCTCTTTGGCAATGAGTCTTTCTGTCGCCACTTTTGCTGCTTTTATCTGATTTTTACATATTTTATTTTTTTCCCGATAGCTTCTTAGTGCTTCCTGTGACGGGACCGACCTGTACCCCGACTGGGTACGCCCGCCGAACGTTGCTTCCTTCGCCCCATGGCCACCGGGGCACCAGAGATTAACCCCTTCACTGTCTGTGGCTAGCCGAAACTGAGCTACACAGGGTGGCTATCGTCCTGAAAAGGACAATACGCGATCATAGCAGAGAACACAGCTCTTCAGGAACCTCGGCCGTACTGTAGTATACTGAAGTATAGCAATACAGCACCCTACCGCCCTAATAAGGGCAGCACCGAGGCTTACCTCAATAACAAGACAGGACTCGTAGTGAGGTAAAACAGGAACTCTCTTTATTTGGGAACACAGGGGTATTTAAACAGTACAAAGGATTGAGTTACGTCCAATCGACACACAAGGGAATTGCGTCCAATAGACACAAGGGAATTGCGTCCAATAGACACAAGGGAATTACATCCTGCCCTCCTTTGCATATGACTGAGTATTAGCACTCAGCCCAGTAGGGGGTCTCTACTGTAGTCTGTGTAAGGAGGGAGGGGGCAGGACATGTGGCACCTGGACAGGGTAGCAAACAAGGGGAACAAAAGCACACACCATAATCACAACATATACTGGGAAATGCAGGTATCACAAACAAGAACTATCACAGACGGCACCGATTAACCCGGGGCCGTCACACTTCCTCACTGCCTTCCTGTTTTAGTAGCTTAAATGCCTTTTTTTTTGCCATTTATTGCCACCTTTACATTTTTATTTATCCACATTGGTTTTCTCTTGCTCCTGACTCTTTTATTCCCATACGGTATGTACTTTTCACAGTGAGAATTTAAGATATTTTGAAAAATCTCCCATTTAGTATCTGTGCTTTTGTTTTTGAGGACATTTTCCCAATTTACAGTGTTAAGGGCTTCTCTTAGTTGATCAAACTTTGCCTTCCTAAAGTTCATAGTTCGTGTGGCTCCTCTAAGAGTTCCCTTATTGAACGACAAGTTATAATGTATTATATTGTGATCACTATTTCCTAGGTGCCCTCTGACCTGCACATTAGTTACTCTGTCAGGTCTGTTGGTTAATATTAAGTCCAGTAGAGCGCCCCCTCTGGTTGGGACCTGCATCTCCAGGTGAGGTTGCAGAGCTAGAGAGGCTGGTCCGACAGGAGATTGGGCTCGAAGAGGAGTACCGAGCCATATACTGGGAAGCCCGAGGCCCGCAGCGAAAATCCAGAAAGCCCCATTCTCCGGAAGGGATGGATGTTGGCGGGCCTGGCCTGTTGTGGGAGGCATTCGAGGAAAGGGGTGTCTTTGGCAATGGCAACATGGACCGATGGTGGGACATTAGTGACAAGCGCCGGAGAGCCCTGCCGCCCACTGCAACAAGTGAACTCAGCCAAGACCTTGAGAGACTAGTAGACAGAGAATGGTGCCTCGAGGCAGAATACTTGGCGCTGTTCGAGGGGAGCTACGCCCTGCAGTGTGAGCCGACAGATGTTACAGAGCGAGCTCCGGAGGCCGCTCACTGTAATTGGCAAGCCTCCGGACTTGAAGGTTCAGCCACTCTGCCCCTGGTATTGCAGCCAGAGCCCGAAGAGGTGAAAGTGGGCAATCACTTTTGGGAGGAAGTCTTCCGGGCGATTATGGACCGCATGCAGTCGCCGGAATTTGAGGCAGCGGTCTATGGGTTTCCACTAGAGGCGGCAGAAGCGCCGACAACAGGGCAGAGGGACGCTGTTCTCTGCCCAGCACCATGCGCCCCTCCTCCCCCGGCTGAAGTGCCGGCAGCGGGGCAGAGTGCCGCTGGCCTCTGCCCGCCCCACAGTGAAAGGTCCCTGCCTGCTAGCAGGGACCCACCAGGGCAGTGCGACGTGATCCTCTGCCCAGCACTGCAAAATGCCAGACTGGCAGAAGAGCCGGCCACGGGGCAGAGTGCTGCTGGCCTCTGCTCATCCCCCAGCACAGTGTTCCCGCCGGCTAACGAGGACCAACCAGAAGTGCTGGCACCCGGAGAGAGAGTCGCTGACCTCTGTCCTGCACCAGCAATCCTCGCGCTGGCTGAAACGCCGGCAACAGGGCAGAGGGACGCTGTTCTCTGCCCAGCACCATGAGCCCCTCCTACTCCGGCTGAAGCGCCGGCACCGGGGCAGAGTGCCGCTGGCCTCTGCCCTCACGAAAAGGAAAGGTCCCTGCCTGCTAGCAGGGACCCACCAGGGCAGGGCGACGCGATCCTCTGCCCAGCACCGCAAAATGCCAGACCGGCAGAAGAGCCGGCCACGGGGCAGAGTGCTGCTGGCCTCTGCTCATCCCCCAGCACAGTGTTCCTGCCGGCTAACGAGGACCAACCAGCAGTGCTGACACCCGGAGAGAGAGTCGCTGACATCTGTCCTGCACCAGCAATCCTCGCGCTGACTGAAACGCCGGCAACAGGGCAGAGTGCTGCTGGTCTCTGCCCGCCCCACAGCGAAGGGTCCCCACCTGCTAGCAGGGAACCACCAGCGGAAGAGCTAGCCACAGGACAGAGTGACGCTGTTCTCTGCCCAGCACCATTCCCTGCACCAGCAGAAGCACTGGCAACCGGGCAGAGAGTCGCTGACCTCTGCCCTGCACTGCTTACACCCCCATTATCTGGCTCTCCCCAGCACGAGCGTCCGGGAGGGGGCGCAGGCGGCGACCCTCCCCAGCGGCCGTCACCAATTATGGGAGGAAGGGCAACCGGCACTCCTCCCCAGCGGCATGGTCCAGTGGGCAAAACGAGCCCTAGCTCGGAGAGCCAGGTAGGGGTAAGTGAAACTGCTGCTGCTTTGGAGTGGGCTCTTGTTGTTTGGGTGGGGGAATGTGGAGCGGACTCGGGACAAGCCCGTAGTCAGGGTAACCATGGGAGGGTTCCATCAGGTTGGGAGGGAGCCGAGTCTGGGCTGAGGGCCCAGAGGGGAAAGGAAGCCCTGGAGAAAGGTCTCCCATGCCTGCAGAGGAGACTAAAGAGGGCTGCCCATTGGAGAGGCTTCTGGGCTGGCCTCTTACCCTTTGACTACGGGCCAGGCCTAGGAGCCTGGGTGACTGACATGGGGCTGCCAGGGTGCCCCAGAGGCCGCACGCCCGCTCTCCCTACCCCGCAGGACTAGAGACGGTAGAGGCCCGGTCATCCCCAAGCCGATCCGTTAGGGATCTGGCTGTGTCTGCCGGACGTTTGCACAAGAGGGGAGTAATGTGACGAACCCTGTCTGATCCTCACTGTTATTATTATTATTATATTTATGTGTACCCGGTTTGAATGTGGCTGCAGCTCCAGCCTTCAAAGAGACGATCCTATAATCTGGCTGGGGCTCTTAATCAGCCAGCACAGCCCTATCTGCCCAGACGGCACCCGCACTACAGGGGGGATAACACAGGTGGGGGAACCCATTGTATCCCTTAATCCCCTCACCTGATACATCCCCTGTATACTGATGGGATTTGTGAGGGGATGTGACTGATGGGATTGGGGGTTGGGTTTGGTGCACAGTGAATGGAGATTGTATATAAGTTCTGTGTGTTTGTAATAAAGGGAGTTCTGTTTTTAACCTCAAAGCATGAAGTTCTGTCTCATGATTGAGGGAAGTGCTGGTCTGTGACTGCTTTCTTCGGACAGCCACAGCGTGTCCGCTTACTGGGAGAGGGAAGGAGCTGACGGGCGGATGTGTCCAGTCTGGGGCACAGGACGATCCGTCACATCTATTATGTTACGGACCGAGCTCCGAGCGAGCGCGCTGGCCGAATATGTGAATCCATGCATAACACACAAGTATGGGGCTAGGCTTTCAGCGGGTGGCCCACATAGCAGCGGCCGGGTGATTCAACGCCTATTTTCTCTTTTTCGGAGGACATGATGGTTCTGAAAAGAACCTTTTGTGTGAAGAATTAAGTTGGAAAGCACACACCAGAGGCGCTCCAAAACCTACGCCCCCCCCTTCTCACTTTTTGGGGGCTGCCTTTTTAGCCTGTGGCTTAGCGGGGCTTTTGGCAGCCTTGGGCTTTGCGGGGCTTTTGGCAGCCTTGGGCTTTGCGCGGCTTTTGACTGCCTTGGGCTTTGTGACCTTTTTAGCTGGGCTCTTGCCAGCTTTCTTCACCTTAACAACCTTAGGCTTCTTGGGACTCTTGGCAGCGGCCGACAGTTTCTTAATCTTTTTTGGGCTTTTCTTCACTCCTGCAGGGGCTTTCTTGGGCGACTTCACAACCTTCTTAGGGGCTGCTTTTTTAGGCTTTACGGGAGTTTCCTTCTTCTTTGATGTCTTCTCTTTGCTCTCCAGCTGCTTCTTGTTCAGCTTGAAAGAACCAGAAGCACCGCTTCCTTTCAGCTGGATCAGGGTCTCTTTAGACACCAGACCCTTGAGAGCGAGCTTCAGGCGGCTGTTATTCTTTTCTACGTCGTAGCCGCCAGCAGCGAGTGCTTTTTTAAGAGCTGCGAGAGACACTCCGCTGCGCTCCTTGGACGCAGAGACTGCTTTCACAATCAGCTCGGAGACACTGGGACCGGACTTCACAGGACGGCTTTTTGCAGCTGCCGGCTTCTTCGGCTGTTTCTTCTTGGCAGAGGTTTCTGCCGGGGGAGGCGCCGGGGAAGGAGCTGTCTCGGTCATCTCACTGCCTCACTGGACGTCACATCTCCCTCCCCAAGCCTGTTAGTCCCGGTAGTGGTTGGGCTGTCTCGGTACTGAGGAAGCATCCCACCGCTACCAGCAATGTGACGGGACCGACCTGTACCCAGGCTGGGTACGCCCGCCGAACGTTGCTTCCTTCACCCTGCCAGGCTGCCTGCAGTTTGTTTTGCTTGACCGGACGGAGAGCCAATACTTTTTGCCCTATCTGGAAGGTTCGATCCCTAGCCGTCCTGTCATACCACCTCTTCTGTCTGCCCTGAGCTCTCTGGAGATTGTCCTTCACTGGGGTCGTGTATCTCTGGAGCCTATCTCGGAGCCCCAATACATAGGTAACTACGGACGGGTCGTCTGTTGGTACCGTGCCTTCCCAGTGTTCCCGTAGGAGGTCTAAGGGGCCTCGAACCCTCCGGCCGTATAACAGCTCAAAGGGGGAGAACCCTGTGGATTCCTGTGGGACTTCCCGGTAGGCAAACAAGAGATGGGGCAGGTGGCGCTCCCAGTTCTTGTGCTCTGCAGGCAAAGGTCCGAAGCATCTGCTTCAGAGTGCCATTAAATCTCTCGCATAACCCATTGGTTTGCGGAGCAATAAAGGGGTTTAATGCCGCACAACTTCCAGAGCTGTTGGGTTACCTCTGCGGTGAACTGTGTCCCTTGATCGGACAGCAGCTCCTGGGGAAACCCCACCCGGGAGAATATTTGCAACAGCGCCTCCGCTATGGTTTTGGCTTGGATGTTGCTTAATGCTACAGCCTCAGGGTACCGGGTGGCATAGTCCACCACGGTAAGTATATATTTCTTCCCCGTGGAGCTTGGCTTAGCTAACGGGCCAATAAGATCGACTGCAACCCGGCTGAAGGGTTCTTGCACTATGGGCAGGGGTCTTAATTTAGCTTTCAGATGATCCCCTCTCTTGCATACCCGCTGGCAGATCTCGCAAGTGCGCCAGTAGTCCCTAATGTCCCCGGAGATACCAGGCCAAAAAAAGTTCTGGGTGATTCTATACCTCGTTTTTCTCTGTCCTAAATGTCCGGCCAAGGGAATGACATGTCCGATGCGTAGTATGTCTGCCCTATATTTCTGGGGTATCACTAGCTGTGGCCTGGGCGCTTTACCAGTCTGTTTCCCCCCATCCGCGGCACTACGATAGAGTCTGTCCCCTTCCCAATGGAACCAGAAGTCGTCCATCCCCCCAGGCTTACTGAGAGCCTTCTGTCGGTACACTGCTAGGGTGTCGTCCTGTTGTACTTCCTTACTGGAGTCTGTCGGGGAGTCCCAGGTGAGGAGGTCGGGGACAGACTCAAGGTCAGTGGGTCTTACCTGGGTCTCTTCGGAGGGAGGTGGCTTGGTTTGTTGGGCTTGTAGCCGGGTGGTTACAGGGTGTGCTTCCGCAGGCTTGGAGGGGCCAAATGTGGAGGTGAGATGGCCTAAGTCGTTGCCCAGTAGAATTTCCTCTGGAAGCCCAGTCATGAGTCCAGATGCACCTGAGCGGTAGGGATTCGATATACTTTGCCCCCTGCGACTCGTACTGCCACAAATTTTCCAGTTGTTACCGGGTACTGGTACCCTCTGGGGATCCACCATGGTTAAGGTGGCTCCGGAATCACGGAGCCCCCTGGCCGCTTTTCCATTGAGTAACACAGGCTGGCAGTGATGATGGCGGTTGACCCCCGCAATGGCTTGTACGATGTCAGCCTCGTGTAAAATTCCCCAGTCTTCTTCCTGACCAACACCTTGAACCACTTTGCGCCGGGGCCTTCCTCGATATGGTCCCGATGGCTGGGTGTGAGGTTCGTCTTACTAGGAGGAATCCGAAATGCAGGACTGGAACACACTTGCTCAGAAACAGAACACACACAAGGGGCCTGGTGAGGTTAACAGGGCACTTGGCAGTGAACTGTAAGCACGAGTGGTCAGAGAGAAGCCGTTTAGCAGACCAGGGTCGGGACGTCAGAGATACACAGGAACCGTTTAGATAGCCAGGGTCAGGAAGCCAGAGGTACACGTAGTCGGTATGGATAGCCAGGGTCAGGATGCCAGAGGTACACAACGTTGCAGGGAGAGCCAGAGTCAGGAAGCCAGAGATAACACGAGAGCCGTTTAGCAGACCAGGGTCGGATACCGGGATAACGAGAGAAGTAAATATACACACTGGAGGAGCTCACGATATACAGAAGGGATCAGTATAACTGAGCACTGGACACACTGAGAGAGACGGGGGGGTGTTCCCCGACGTCTGGGACGTGATCGCGTCCTGCGTAGCCATAGCAACGCAGCGGAATCCAATCGGCGGTCAGCCTCATAAATATGCATGAAGCGGCCGCACGCGCGAGCGGCTGCTTCATACTCCAGCGAACGGTGCCGGCGTTTCAGCCGGGAGGGAGAAGAGGACGTCCGGGAGCCACTTAAGGTAGGTGCCTTACAGGATTCCTCCGCGAGACGCGACCTCCGGGTGCGTGGATGACCTGGCTTGAGGGGATGTAATTTGTGAAATCTTTGAACACACATCGGAGCGTGGACCTGACTCGCAGGTTCCCAGGTATTCTCTTCCGGGCTATACCCCTTCCATTGTATCAGGTATTCGAGATGTCCTCGATGGATCCTGGAATCGACAATTCTTTGTACCACGTATTCTTCAACTCCATCGATGACAACTGGAGCCGGAGGAGGAGGTATCCGGTTAGGAAAAGGATTGGCTACCCAAGGTTTGATCAGTGACACATGGAATACCGGATGGACCCGACAGGTAGAGGGGAGTTTCAGCTGCACTGTCACTGGGTTGATGATCTTTGTGATGCTGTATGGGCCAATGAACTTAGGTCCCAGTTTCTTGGAGGGGATCTGCAAGCGCAAATGACTTGTGGATAGCCAGACTTTATCGCCGCAGTGGTAAGTAGGGGGACTGGAACGATGGCGATCCGCATATAATTTGTAGGCTTTACGGGCTTTGATTAAATTTTGCTTCAGGACTCGAAATTGCCTTGTTAAAGTGGTGACTCGATCTGAAATTCCGGAAATCGTGGGTGCGGTTGGCAGACCTGGAATCATAATGGGGTGGTACCCATAGTTCACATAGAATGGTGATGTGACGGGACCGACCTGTACCCCGACTGGGTACGCCCGCCGAACGTTGCTTCCTTCGCCCCATGGCCACCGGGGCACCAGATATTAACCCCTTCACTGTCTGTGGCTAGCCGAAACTGAGCTACACAGGGTGGCTATCGTCCTGAAAAGGACAATACGTGATCATAGCAGATAACACAGCTCTTCAGGAACCTCGGCCGTACTGTAGTATACTGAAGTATAGCAATACAGCACCCTACGGCCCTAATAAGGGCAGCACTGAGGCTTACCTCAATAACAAGACAGGACTCGTAGTGAGGTAAAACAGGAACTCTCTTTATTTGGGAACACAGGGGTATTTAAACAGTACAAAGGATTGAGTTACGTCCAATCGACACACAAGGGAATTGCGTCCAATAGACACAAGGGAATTGCGTCCAATAGACACAAGGGAATTGCGTCCAATAGACACAAGGGAATTACATCCTGCCCTCCTTTGCATATGACTGAGTATTAGCACTCAGCCCAGTAGGGGGTCTCTACTGTAGTCTGTGTAAGGAGGGAGGGGGCAGGACATGTGGCACCTGGACAGGGTAGCAAACAAGGGGAACAAAAGCACACACCATAATCACAACATATACAGGGAAATGCAGGTATCACAAACAAGAACTATCACAGACGGCACTGATTAACCCGGGGCCGTCACAGGTGACATCTTTATAGATCGTTGTTTTTGATTGTTGTAGGTAAATTCTGCGGAAGGGAGGAACTGGAGCCAATCATTCTGAAGGTGCGTGGTGTAACATCTTAGATAATGTTCTAATATTTGATTTAGACGTTCAGTCTGACCGTTGGTTTGTGGATGAAACGCTGTGGACAAGGTGGGGCGAATGTGTAGATTGCGGCAGAACACCTTCCAGAAACGAGACGTGAATTGTACTCCACGGTCTGAAGTGATGGTGTGTGGTAATCCATGAAGCCGGAACACAGTATCCAGGAACAAGGTCTATCAATCACCACCATGATTGTGTCGTGTTTCTTTGAGGGTGGTGTGACGAACCATGTCTCGTCTTCACTGTTATTATTATTATTACATTTATGTGTACCCAGTTTGAATGTGGCTGCAGCTCCAGCCTTCAAAGAGACGATCCTATAATCTGGCTGGGGCTCTTAATCAGCCAGCACAGCCCTATCTGCCCAGACGGCACCCGCACTACAGGGGGGATAACACAGGTGGGGGAACCCATTGTATCCCTTAATCCCCTCACCTGATACATCCCCTGTATACTGATGGGATTTGTGAGGGGATGTGGCTGATGGGATTTGTGATGGGATGTGGCTGATAGGATTGGGGGTTGGGTTTGGTGCACAGTGAATGGAGATTGTATATAAGTTCTGTGTGTTTGTAATAAAGGGAGTTCTGTTTTACCCTCAAAGCATGAAGTTCTGTCTCATGATTGAGGGAAGTGCTGGTCTGTGACTGCTTTCTTCGGACAGCCACAGCGTGTCCGCTTACTGGGAGAGGGAAGGAGCTGACGGGCGGATGTGTCCAGTCTGGGGCACAGGACGATCCGTCACATTGGTGGCAAACGGTGGGATCTACTCCTTCCAGGCCAGAGCGGACCAAAGCAACTAGCCGCAGAACAAAGTTATACCCTGGCGAGGAAGAGCCAAACGGATCCACAGATGGAGTGGATTGAACAGTCACCGGGATGCGGGGTGACTTGGAGGGGAGTCGAGACCCTCGAATCGGAGACTCCAGTATGGGAGTTTGAGAGACGGACCCAAGCCCGGCTCGTGAGATGGAGAGCGGCCCTAGAAAAGTGGAGTGCCCGCCAAGGTACACATCTGCCCACCCTAGAACAACGAATCAGGGACCAGGTGAATGGGAGGCTCTACTTGTTCGGGGGACCTGCATCTCCAGGTGAGGTTGCAGAGCTAGAGAGGCTGGTCCGACAGGAGATTGGGCTCGAAGAGGAGTACCGAGCCATATACTGGGAAGCCCGAGGCCCGCAGCGAAAATCCAGAAAGCCCCATTCTCCGGAAGGGATGGATGTTGGCGGGCCTGGCCTGTTGTGGGAGGCATTCGAGGA
This sequence comes from Spea bombifrons, assembly GCF_027358695.1. NCBI lineage: Eukaryota > Metazoa > Chordata > Amphibia > Anura > Pelobatidae > Spea > Spea bombifrons. Next base: position 6,961,342 of record NC_071097.1, read on the forward strand.
AAGGGGTGTCTTTGGCAATGGCAACATGGACCGATGGTGGGACATTTGTGACAAGCGCCGGAGAGCCCTGCCGCCCACTGCAACAAGTGAACTCAGCCAAGACCTTGAGAGACTAGTAGACAGAGAATGGTGCCTCGAGGCAGAATACTTGGCGCTGTTCGAGGGGAGCTACGCCCTGCAGTGTGAGCCGACAGATGTCACAGAGCGAGCTCCGGAGGCCGCTCACTGTAATTGGCAAGCCTCTGGACTTGAAGGTTCAGCCACTCTGCCCCTGGTATTGCAGCCAGAGCCCGAAGAGGTGAAAGTGGGCAATCACTTTTGGGAGGAAGTCTTCCGGGCGATTATGGACCGCATGCAGTCGCCGGAATTTGAGGCAGCGGTCTATGGGTTTCCACTAGAGGCAGCAGAAGCGCCGACAACAGGGCAGAGGGACGCTGTTCTCTGCCCAGCACCATGCGCCCCTCCTCCCCCGGCTGAAGTGCCGGCAGCGGGGCAGAGTGCCGCTGGCCTCTGCCCGCCCCACAGTGAAAGGTCCCTGCCTGCTAGCAGGGACCCACCAGGGCAGTGCGACGCGATCCTCTGCCCAGCACTGCAAAATGCCAGACTGGCAGAAGAGCCGGCCACGGGGCAGAGTGCTGCTGGCCTCTGCTCATCCCCCAGCACAGTGTTCCCGCCGGCTAACGAGGACCAACCAGAAGTGCTGGCACCCGGAGAGAGAGTCGCTGACCTCTGTCCTGCACCAGCATTCCTCGCGCTGGCTGAAATGCCGGCAACAGGGCAGAGGGACGCTGTTCTCTGCCCAGCACCATGCGCCCCTCCTACTCCGGCTGAAGCGCCGGCACCGGGGCAGAGTGCCGCTGGCCTCTGCCCTCACGAAAATGAAAGGTCCCTGCCTGCTAGCAGGGACCCACCAGGTCAGTGCGACGCGATCCTCTGCCCAGCACCGCAAAATGCCAGACCGGCAGAAGAGCCGGCCACGGGGCAGAGTGCTGCTGGCCTCTGCTCATCCCCCAGCACAGTGTTCCTGCCGGCTAACGAGGACCAACCAGCAGTGGTGACACCCGGAGAGAGAGTCGCTGACATCTGTCCTGCACCAGCAATCCTCGCGCTGACTGAAACGCCGGCAACAGGGCAGAGTGCTGCTGGTCTCTGCCCGCCCCACAGCGAAGGGTCCCCACCTGCTAGCAGGGAACCACCAGCGGAAGAGCTAGCCACAGGGCAGAGTGACGCTGTTCTCTGCCCAGCACCATTCCCTGCACCAGCAGAAGCACTGGCAACCGGGCAGAGAGTCGCTGACCTCTGCCCTGCACTGCTTACACCCCCATTATCTGGCTCTCCCCAGCACGAGCATCCGGGAGGGGGCGCAGGCGGCGACCCTCCCCAGCGGCCGTCACCAATTATGGGAGGAAGGGCAACCGGCACTCCTCCCCAGCGGCATGGTCCAGTGGGCAAAACGAGCCCTAGCTCGGAGAGCCAGGTAGGGGTAAGTGAAACTGCTGCTGCTGCTTTGGAGTGGGCTCTTGTTGTTTGGGTGGGGGAATGTGGAGCGGACTCGGGACAAGCCCGTAGTCAGGGTAACCATGGGAGGGTTCCATCAGGTTGGGAGAGAGCCGAGTCTGGGCTGAGGGCCCAGAGGGGAAAGGAAGCCCTGGAGAAAGGTCTCCCATGCCTGCAGAGGAGACTAAAGAGGGCTGCCCATTGGAGAGGCTTCTGGGCTGGCCTCTTACCCTTTGACTACGGGCCAGGCCTAGGAGCCTGGGTGACTGACATGGGGCTGCCAGGGTGCCCCAGAGGCCGCACGCCCGCTCTCCCTACCCCGCAGGACTAGAGACAGTAGAGGCCCGGTCATCCCCAAGCCGATCCGTTAGGGATCTGGCTGTGTCTGCCGGACGTTTGCACAAGAGGGGAGTAATGTGACGAACCATGTCTGGTCTTCACTGTTATTATTATTATTACATTTATGTGTACCCAGTTTGAATGTGGCTGCAGCTCCAGCCTTCAAAGAGACGATCCTATAATCTGGCTGGGGCTCTTAATCAGCCAGCACAGCCCTATCTGCCCAGACGGCACCCGCACTACAGGGGGGATAACACAGGTGGGGGAACCCATTGTATCCCTTAATCCCCTCACCTGATACATCCCCTGTATACTGATGGGATTTGTGAGGGGATGTGGCTGATGGGATTTGTGATGGGATGTGGCTGATAGGATTGGGGGTTGGGTTTGGTGCACAGTGAATGGAGATTGTATATAAGTTCTGTGTGTTTGTAGTAAAGGGAGTTCTGTTTTACCCTCAAAGCATGAAGTTCTGTCTCATGATTGAGGGAAGTGCTGGTCTGTGACTGCTTTCTTCGGACAGCCACAGCGTGTCCGCTTACTGGGAGAGGGAAGGAGCTGACGGGCGGATGTGTCCAGTCTGGGGCACAGGACGATCCGTCACAGGTGGTAAATCTACAATAAAGTCCATAGAGATTTCAGACCAGGGAACCGAAGGAGTGGGTAATGGGCGGAGAAGGCCCATTGGCCTTCTGCGTAAGGTCTTGGTACGAGCGCAGGTGGTACATGAACGGACAAACGAGGTCACATCTTGATCCAGCAAAGGCCACCAGAATTGGCGACGAACAAGGTCTGTGGTCTTCTTAATGCCCCCATGTCCGGAGAGGAGAGAATCATGGCAGGTTTGTAGAACTTTTAAACGAGCCGGAGTCAGAACGAATATCTTATCACGGTAGTATAATAGGTTTTGGGTACGACGAATAGGGGGGTTTGTTCTTGGGACTATGGCTCTGCGGGATAAAGAGCGAATAAAGTCCATAACAGATGGTTGAAGGGTGAGGAAGAGGCTGGAGGGAAGAATAGTGTCCGGTTGGGTCTCTGGACAACTCGATACAGGAGGTAACCGAGACAATGCATCTGCTTTGGTATTGCGAGACCCAGGGCGGTACGTGATATGTAGATTGAATCTTGTGAAGAAGAGAGCCCACCGAGCTTGTCTAGGACAGAGTCGCCGTGCGGAGCGAAGATATTCAAGATTCCGGTGGTCGGTATATACCGTTACTGGATGTTGAGTCCCTTCTAGCAGATGACGCCAGGTGTCCAGAGCCTGTTTTACGGCCAGTAATTCTCTGTCCCCCACGCTAGAGTTCATCTCAGCTGGAGTGAGTTTACGCGAGTAGTAAGCCACCGGATGCAATCTTTGTTTCTCCCCATGTCTCTGGGACAGGACTGCTCCTACCGCTAGATCCGAAGCATCCACCTCCAAATGGAAAGGTTCAGCCACCTTGGGTTGAATGAGGATGGGAGCGGTGGTAAAATGTAGACTTGGGCACCAGGGGGCTCTTCGTGTTCGTCTTCGTGCTCGTCTTCGGGGGGAAAAAACCTTTGTATTCCGCGAATATTCGCCCGTTCCTGTCTTCTCTTCGGGCGAATATTCGCGGACATTCTTCGTGCTCGTTTAATCTTCGTTTCCTTCCCGGTTGCCTAGCAGGGGTTAATACGGGGTTAACAACACATCGGAGCAGCAGCAGCTGCCGTGAAGGAACGTGTGTGCAACTCTATTGGTCGTTTCGGCAGGGGGCTGGTCTGGCATCAACGAGTGAATTGCAGAACGCACTTCATTCGTTGATGGCAGGCGAGCCCCCTGCCGAAACGACCAATAGAGTTGCACACACGTACCGAGGTGTACTGTACACAAAATGACCTAGAGACAAATGCTCCAAGGAACTTGGCCTCCGTTTATCATACACAATCACACATCCATAGATGTTTAATAAAAGAATAGGGATTATTTTACATTTTTAAATTGATTTTGGACCACTTGTAATACATGCCTAACATTTGCTACCTATTTACAATGGCATACTTTGCAACAACCCAACTTTTACTGGACAGGACTGGAAAAAAGCAGGACTGTCTACCAAAATCTTGGGTGTGTTGGCAGGTATGCGGATGGAAAAATGTTGGACAAGAACTAAAAAATAGCTTAGGGTTAATGTACGGTTATGTTTAAGATTAGTAGCAGTGCACTGCTTTGGTTAAAGATGTATTATGTCTAAATAATAATTTAATTTTAATGGGTTTTAAAAAAAAAAAATTAGGGGTTTATTTAAATGTATTTTAAAGTTAGATTTATTATTTAGTACTTTATTATATTTATTTAATGTTTATACTAGTGCTACCTACCGAGCTATAACTACCAACGTGTATTTGCATACCTAGTTTAGCTAAATTAGATGGGACAGGACTGGAAAAAAGCAGGACTGTCCCTGAAAAAGTTGGGTCTGTTGGCAGGTATGTGGATGGAAAAATGTTATAGTATGAAGTGTGAGTTATAGCGTTAATGCTAGTGAGTGTAGAAGTGAAGGCCAGGACAAATAACAAGAGGAAAGGTCCTTGTGATTTGTGCATTGTACGTGTATGTGTTATGTGTGGTATGTGTGTTGTCACTGTGTTATATGTGTTATGTGTGTTATGTGTGTTGTCACTGTGTTATATGTGTTATGTGTTATGTCACTGTGTTATTTGTGTTATTGTGTGTGTTATGTTTGGTTGGTTGGTTGTGTATCAGAAGGAAAATAATGAAATGGAAATGGAAAAGGAAATGGAAAAGGCGAATGAGTGGGCAATTGGCGACCCACTCACCTGTTTCACCCCAGGGCAAAGCACCCAAACACTGTCAGTCTTAGACGTTTGGCAGCAGACTTCCAGAGCTCAGACACAAGGCCCTAGCGTAAGCTGGCTACATTGGCGGAGGTAGCAGGCGTTGCCACACCGCAGCAAGTGCAACCAGGGGGGAGAAACTACCCTCTCCATTAGGGACATTTCAGGCATGACACTAGCCAGGAAGCGAACTGGCAGAGAAGAGACGCTGGCACCACCACCACCAGCAGCAGCAGCAGCATTGGAAAAGGCGAATGAGTGGGCAATTGACGACCCGCTCACCTGTTTCACCCCAGGGCAAAGCATCCAAACACTGTCAGTCCTTGGCGTTTGGGAGCAGACTTCCAAAACTCAGACACTAGGCCCTAGCGTAAATTGGCTACACCGGCGGAGGTAGCAGGCATTGCCACACCGCAGCAAGTGCAACCAGGGGGAGAAACTACCCTCTCCATTAGGGACATTTGAGGCATGATTTCAGCCAGGAAGCGAACTGGCAAAAGATGCTGGCACCACCACCAGCAGCAGCGTTGGAAAAGGAAAAAGGTGAATGAGTGGGCAATTGACGACCCGCTCACCTGTTTCACCCCAGGGCAAAGCATGAAAGTCTGTCAGTCCATGGCGTTTGGGAGCGGACTTCCAGAACTCAGACACTAGACCCTAGCGTAAATTGGCTACACCGGCGGAGGTAGCAGACGTTGCCACACCACAAACACGTGCAACCAGGGGGAGAAACTACCTTAAACATGACAGAGAAAAAAATTAACTTTCCAAGCTAAGAGCTGGGTAACCCAACTTGGGCAGATTGAATTTAAGGAAGGCAATCTGCTCCATCAGATGAGGTGCCATGCGTGAGCGCTGTGGACTCAGTATGTTTCCAGTCATAGAAAACACGCGCTCACTTTGAACAGTGGTTGGCGGACATGATAGTAGCTGCTGCGCAACCCATGAGAGTGCAGGCCACACACTCTTCTTTTCATCCCAGTAGCTAAGAGGATCAACATTAGGCGCAGAAGGAACTTCACAGAGGTAAAGTTTGACCATTTCAGCAGCACTACTCTCCTTTCTGCTGCTAGCTCTGTCAGATGGTCCAACTATACTCCCAAGTGCCTCTTCCCAAAACGCAGCTGCTCCACTCAGCTGTATTGTGCTGCTTGTGGCACTGCTGCTGATGCTGCTGCTAGGAGTAGCAGACCACATCATCTCTTCCTCCTCCTCCTGCACCTCTCCCTCCTCGGACAGCATTCCCATTTTACGCTGCCAGTCACGCACCTTGTTGACCAATTGCTCCCGGTAGCTACTGAGAACATTAAATTTCAAAGCTAGCTTTCCCTTAATTCTTGGATCGCAAAGGCACGCTAGCATCATTTCGGGACTCTCTTCCATTCGTTTGCGAAGGTGTACTTTTAGCAGATCCTTCAGCTTCCTGACTATGGCTGCTACGTCAGGATGTAGAGTGCAACCTTGAAAAGCCTCACGGTTTCCAAGGAACACATCCATCTTGCTGCCTAGATGGGAGAACACTGGGATTACCTGGGCCAGACTGGCAGTGTTTGAGCTTAAATTTTCGGTGGCATCCCTGAATGGTTTAAGGACTGCCACTAGCTGGGCGATCACTGTCCAATCCTCCCTATTCAATGGAGAGGTAATCCCAATATTGTGCTCTGAGGCAAGATTATGGATTGCCCTCTGCTGCTCCAAAATCCTCTCCAGCATGTCTAACGTGGAGTTCCACCGTGTACTGACATCCTGACGTAGGCAGTGTACGGGAAGACCTGACCTCTCTTGCTCTTCCTTCAAAAGTTGGCTAGCCTTAACACTATGGTGAAAGTGCCCAGCGATCTTTCTGCAGCAGGACAGAACTACTGCTGCCACATTAGTTCCTTCTGACATTGCTGCCTTCACTACAAGATGGATGATGTGGGCTGCACAGCGCACACCAACAATATGACCATCTCGCAGCGCTTTCACCATATTGGCACCTCCGTCAGTTACCACAAAACCAACTTCAACATTGGTGCCCACCTCTGCTCCCACCCAAAGGCTAAACATTTTCCTCATCGCATGCAGAATGTTTTGGGAAGTGTGCTTTTCATCCATCACTTCTGCATGGAGAAGGAAAGATCTGTAGCCTGCTGCAGCAGCTTCCTTAGACACACCGGGCTGCCACCAGTGTGCTGTCAAAGAAAGAAAGGCATGCTGGCCGCTAGGTGCACTCCACAAATCTGTAGTGAAATGAACAGACTGACCAGCAGCCTTGGAAAGCTCCTCTTTCACTGCTGCAACACAGGACCGATACAGCGAGCGGACAATGTTCCTGCTGAAAGTGGAACGTGACGGAACTGTATATTGTGGAGCCACAGCCGCCATCAATTGTTTGAAAGGCTCCCCTTCGATCATAGAGAAGGATGCCCCTCCAACAGCAATGAACTGACCAATCAGTCGCGTTACTTTATTGGCCTGCTGTTTGGGCATTGACCTTTTGGATTGGAATGCCACAAATTGTTCCAGGGTGGGCTGGACATGCAGTGCTCCAACCTGCCTTGGTCTCTGGCTGCCAGCACTAGTTGCTGCTGCTGCTGCTATTGGCTCAGAAGAAGAAGCTGTTGGGGTTTTTTCCACGACCACCAGCTATGCTGCCTGCACTAAGTTTTACTTCTGCATCTTTCCCCAATAGCACAGTGTTGTGTTGAGTGCTGAGGTGATGCTTCATGCTAGCACTGGTAAAATGGCCAGACACTTTCCCTCTGCTGCTTTCCATAGCGCCCTTCTTCAACATTTTCAAAGTGCTCCCAAATTGGGGCGCGCATAGCCTTGGAGTGTGCCTTGGGTGCTCCTCTTACTGGTCGGGGTGGATGAACAGAGGCAGAACTAGTGGTGGTGGGACTGGTGGTAACAGTACTGGCCATAGTGGGACTGCTAATTGCTTTAGATTTGCTAGGTTTTGCTGCTGCTGCTGCTGGTGGTGGTGATGGTGATGATCGTAGCGGAGAAGGTGGAGGCTCAGGGGAAAATTGTGCACTAGTCATTTGGACACTGCTCCCTGAGGAATCTGATTCCTGACCACTCATCTCCTCTACTTCCTCTGGCTCATAGTCTAGCTCTTCATTAGCCAGATCGAATGGAATTCCTGCTAGGCTGGAGCTAAGACTGATATCCTCGTGAGACTCGTGACTAGTAGTAGTGCGAGCAGGAAGAATAGACTCTGCACTTGGCCTCTCAGTCTCAGGCTCCTCTGCTACCTCGCTAGGTGGAGTTCCACTATGTGTAGCCCTCTCTCTAACTGTCTTTACAAAAATTTTGTAAGGACTTGGTGGCTTGCTAGAGGTACTAGGAGGACATCGCGTGGCGGTACCAGTGGGAACAGTAGGCGCAGCACTAGTGGTGGTAGATGCGGTAGAGGTGGGGGTGGTGGTGGTGGTTTTCCCTACAAAGGAATGAGATAGCTTTGGTTTGGGACCCCTCTGAGTCTTGCTGCTAATTTGGCTCTGCTTGGTACCTTGCATGCTGCTGGTGGATGGGGAAGATGCTGCTTGGGGCAAAAGGCACTTCTTTTTAGTCACTGGGCTGGTACTACTTGTGCTACCCTTTAACTTTGAACGTGCTTCTGGTGCTTTAGGCTTTCCGTAAAAAACCATAGAGCTTGTGGGCCTAGCCGCACTACTACTGCCTGCTTTTGGTGCCTTTCCTTTACTTGATGATCCTTCAAGCAATGCTTGCCCAAATGATAAGCGAGAGCTTGGCCTACTTGGCCGACTAGACTGACGCAAAGGCTGCATCTTAGAACTGGTGGTGGTGCTGGTGGTGGTGGTGGTGGTAGATGGAGCTTGTCCCTTCTTAGTCCCAAAAGGAGGATCCATTTCAAATTTTGTGTTGTGTGTGTAGTGTAGTGTAGTGTAGTGTAGTGTTTAAAAAACTATAAAAAAAAAAAAAAAATAAAAATAAAAAAAAGGAAAAACGAATTAAAGACAAAAAAATTAGAGGAAGTTCTCTTCAGTGCTACTGCTTAAAAAGTAAAACTATGCACTACTGCACTGTGCTGTGTGCAATCTGCCAAAGTCCTAAAGTTATTTAAATTATTAACTCAAGATTAACTATTTAAGAACTAGCAGTATTTTATTTTTAATTTGAATTTACACGGGCCTAAGAGTTTAGCCTACTACTATGCTAGCCTAAAGCTTTATTTCCTTACTATAAGTCTACCTCTAGGCAGACGCTCTCAAAACCACTAAGCTAAAGTGAGGTTAAATCAGATTCAGTATATGATTTATTAATTAATATTAAGTTATATAATATTAATAGATTAGAAATAATTTACTTATATATTATGTATTATAGATAGAAGAATATAGATTATGAATTAGAATTTATATTGTTATATATTATTGATAATATATTATAGATTAAGATTAAAGAAGATTAGAATTATTTTAGTACTACAGCTAGTAGCTTGAAGCTTTGCTTAGTACAGCTCGTCACAGTCAATTTTTCTTGAAAAGAATTAGAAATAAAATAAAATTTCAGAGCAAAACAGTTAGCTTCACTGCTTGCTGCACTCACTAGCCCAACAAGTTCACTTCACAGATGGACTGAGGTGAGCAAAACACTAAGGGTACTTTTAATAAAATTGAAATAAAATGTAAAATAAATGAGAAAATCTTTGCAAAACAGTTAACGTCACTGCTTGCTGATCAAAAGAAAACACAGCACTTATGCGGCTGCACTCACTAGCCCAACAAGTTCACTTCACTGATGGACTGAGGTGAGCAAAACAAATGAAATAAAATGAAAGATTAATTAAGAAAAATTGACTTGGTCTCTTACTGTTGCTAAAACAAAGCACAAACTATAGAGCTGCAGCACCAGTACAAATAAGATTAGCTGAACTATACGCTAGTAGTAATTAATTAATATTATTACTTTTATTTATAGCTAATTTAATTAACTATTAAGACAAGAAAGAATTATAGAATTATTGATATTAATGATTTTAGATTAGACACTAGTAGATGTCTTGAATGTCTACAGTACACTCTACACTAGTATACTATTACTAACTATAACTGACAAATATATATATAATTTTATAACGAATTCAATTATTAATTATATTAATTAATATTACTGATTTTAAATTAGACACTAGTAGATGAATGTCTACAGTACACTCTACACTAGTATACTATAATATATATAGTATATATATATATATATATGACTGACAAATATATATATATATATAATAATGAACTATTAAATTATAGATTCTATTAAATTATTATTTATAAATTTATTTAAGCAGGACAGGCAATAGGCACTAGTGCCAGCCCAGGGCAAGGGCACCCCAGTGCCACTGAGGCACTGGGTGCACTGTCAACTCAACAGCACTTACACTACAGTTGATGACAAATTAAATAAAAAAAAAAATAATCAAATTATTATTATTAATTATATTAAGTAGCACTGAAGTGAGGATGAAGTATACTGTGAGAAATGGCAGGCTAAGGCTTACCAGTCTCACACAGAACAGAACAATCTCTCTGTAACGCTCGGATGCAGCACAGCAGTGTTGCCAAAGCAGTCACAGCGAAAAATGAATGGATCTCTCAGGCAAGCTCTGGTCTTATAAAGGCGCCTTCAGAATTCAAAAAACAGCAGCACAGGCATTGGACGAGACCCTTAGCGTGACGTCACAAGAGTGAGCTGATTGGACAGACGAGATCAGCTCACTCCTGTTTGAAATTTTGGCGGCTGCGCGGCAAAAACGAAGACGATCGCGAAGAATCTTCGATTCTTCGTGGTTGTGAGTCTTCGTCTTCACCTACGTTTTGCCGGCACTGTATTCTCTTCGGCGTGTCTTCTGAACGAACAAAAAAACGGCCTCTTCGTGCTCGTTTTCATGTTCGCCCGAAGACGAATGCGCAAGTCTAGTAACCAGCTTGTTTACTTCTTCTGCTGGAAAGAAGAAGGATTCTTCCGATAGTTCCCCCTCCTCTAGGGATTCGGGATCTTACATCTGCCAATCCTTTTCAGAATCTGAAGTGTAAGGATCCTGACCAGAGGGCCAGAACCCAGGCCGAGGGTCGGGGCCCACAGATCTAGGCTGAGGTAAAGAAAACATAACAGAGGTTTTAATCTGCTGAAAAGTGGACTGAAGCTCAGCCTTCATCGATTCCTTGAATTCTGAAATGGACTCCTCTCTGGCTTTGAGGCAGGATGAGCAAAATTTCCTAGAGGCGTCAGACATTGTAGCCTTGCAGTTTTTACAGGCAAAATGTTTCGTCTTGGATGCAGCCTTCCTAGGAGCTTGGTGATTCTTCAGGGAGGTCTGGCTTATCTAGTGACATCCTAATAATAATGGATAGGAGACGGTTAAAACAAAAAGAAAAAACAAACGCAGACAAATTCCCATAGACTCATAACCTACTTGGGTTAAGAGGCATAAAACACCAGAACAGAAAATCTCAGGAAGTCAGGACTCTTCATCAGAAGAAAACTGCAAACTAAAAGCAGTACAAGCTAATAAAAAAAACCTTACCAAACCGAGGGAAAAAGGTCCAGAAAACCGCCAAAAAACCTTCTCTGACCTGAGAGCTGCTTACAGATCTGCCCCCTTCCTGACCTCAGATGCCTCCTGGCAGACTGAGATGAAACCGGAAGCACGCCACCGCAAAGATCAGACGCTTCCTGGCTGAAATCGTCGGCAGACTGAAGCAGAGTCCCGGCGTTCTGCTTCCAGTTAGCCCGCCCAAGGGCTGCTAAAGGTAAGTAGGCTACAGTCCTACCAAGGACCCTGAGTGAAGGAGCCTTTCCCTGCTCCGGTAAACAGGTTCCTACCGAGGACCGGACCGGAGAGGGCTAAAATGGCCGAGAAACGCTTGCCCGCTACCCAAAGCGGGACTGCAGCGCTGGACAGGAGAGCTCTGCCACGAGCTCTGAAAACAACAAATGGGGGATGTACCTACCCGGATAGGGCAGGAAAGAACTGTGGGTAAAGGGGAGGTTCTGGGGGTTTAAATCTTCCCTGCCCTATTCGGATAGGCGGACCTATCTCATATGCTACCGGGAGTAAGAAGGGAAATTTATCCTCACTCTCGTGGACCATGCCACCCGTTACCCCCCTAGATTTGCTTAGAGAGCACTGGCAGGGACCGAAGGACCGACAATAGTAGAGTACGTGTTGGCCTTCTGGGATAGATTGAAGAACCACACGGACATGGTCCGGGAAAACCTTCAAGTGGCGCAAGGTTGGCAGAAACGGTGGTACGACCGGACCGCCCCGGAGCCGTGCCTTTGAAGTAGGGCAGAAGGTCCTAGCGCTTAAACGATCCCGTCACGATAAGCTGCAGGTGGTGTGGCAGGGACCGTATCGGGTGGTGAAGCAACTGTGCAAAACCACCTACATGGTAGCTAAATGTGCAGACGGAAGGATCCAGCGAACCTTCCGTGTGAACATGTTGAAAGCCTACCAGGAGCGTCCCGAGGAAGTAGCAGTTATTTGCACCCCTGCGATAGATGACCCTGAGGGATTACCATGGCCCAGGTAGCGTCAGGGACGAGGGAACTTGGCGCGATATAGTTAGCGGTGCAGTTAGGGGAATCCCAGAAGGCCCAAGTTCTCCAGCTGTTAGATCAGAGAGGCGGCTTTCTCTCTGCCCTCCCCGGATGCACCACCGCGTGGAGACTCCAGGGCAGACCCCGTTACGCCAAGCGGCGTACCGAGTTCCTGAGTCTGTCCGAGAAGGGATGTTAATGGAGATTAGGGAGATGCTCGATCAGAGAGTGATTGAGCCGACCGAGAGCCCCTTGGCTTTTCCGGTAGTCCTAGTGCCTAAGAGAGATGGGACGACTCGGTTCTGTGTAGTCTACCACAGGCTCAAAGACCGGACTGTGACTGACACGTACCCCATGCCCCGAGTAGATGATTTGTTACACCGCATCTCTCGTGGTAAGAGAGATCGGCCTTCATCACATTGGGACTATACCAATTTAGGGTAATGCAGTTTGGCATGAAGAACGCTCCGGCGACGTTCCAAAGGATGGTAGATCGACTCGTCGATGGCCTCCAGGACTATGCTTGCGCGTTGCAATCGGAGTTAGCCACCTAACCAAAGAAACAGCCCTAAGCCGACCCCGTTGGGGTCTAGCCGGGTCTGTCACTGGAAACAAAGGGGGGAGTAATGTGATGGTTCCTACAGTCACCCTACCCCTCAGTTAATGTTATCCAGTGACATGAAACTCTTTAATGTGTTACTAATAAAAATTTATATTAATGCCTTATTTTGTAAAAGTTTGCACACGGCACACTAAGGTCTGAGAGATAATCTAATAAAGATAATGTGTGCTCTTTATCTCCCAGACTTAGTGGTCCCGGTGTCCTGTTGTATTGCTCCTCCTCCCCTCGTGGTGTCCCTACCTATAAAAGGCGACACCTGTCCCATAATAAACAGTTATTCCTTTTGTTGTACCTAAAGACTAGTCTTGCCTGGTTATTTGGGTACTGGATAGCGACATCCCTTTACTTTGCTTGGGGATATTGCCTACAGATTGCGGGGAATTATTGTCCTGAAGGGAGAAGTCGCTCTTGGTGGAGAGGGAGAACCTGAGGTCCCTGGTCGGTCCGTCACACCGACACTAGCGGAGCAATATCCGTAAGGACCCCGAGCGGCAGCAAATCAAAGTTTCCCCGGGACAGCCGGCGTTTGTACGATAGCCGCACTGCCTGATCGCCACCTCTCTAGCGGCTCCAGTGACAAGGGATCCCCAGTCTCTGCGAGGGTGTCTGGGCTACGAGAGCCGAAGTCCATGGGTAGGGCAGGTGATACAGGGATGAGGTAGGACGGGAAGGGGAGCCAAGCGGCAGTAGGTTGAAGCTTCCCCCGGGATGGACCGCGGGACAGCCGGCGTGGGTCCGATAGCCGCGCTGGGGCAGTTATGGTTAATGAGGGTTTTTAGGGTTAATTTAGGGGCAGTAATGGTTAATAGGGTGTTTAGGGTTAATTTAATGCTGAGGACTGAGGGCACGGGCGTAGGAACCGGGGGGGACGGATCCCCCCCAGGAAATCATGCGGGGGGGACCGATAATATAGAAATCCCCCCCAGGGTGAGTGCACTCGGGTGCAGCTGTGAGGGTGCTCACAGCTGCCCGATCGGCAGCTGCAGCCTGCAGGACTGGTTAGGGAAATCCGTGATCTCCCCAACCAGTCTTACAGCTGTATTCAGGTCACACTCACCAGCTGTCTGTAACTGAGCGCCGGGCGACGGGATATGACGATTATATCCAGCCCCGGCGCTCAGCAGAAACAGCTGTCCGCAGCCGCACTGCACAGACTGCGAGCGGCAAACAGAAGGAAAGTTAGAACAGAAATCAGAAAGGAGGAAGCAGAAAGCAGGAAGCAGGACGGAGGAAGAGAAAGCAGAAAGGAGGAAGAAGGAAGAAAAGGTAAGATTTGTGGAGAACCAAGGTGGGTGGGTGGTTGATTATTGGAGGGTCTGATGTGGAGAACAAAGGTTGTGGGGGGGTCTGATGTAGAGAACGAAGGTTGTGGGGGGGTCTGATGTGGAGAACAAAGGTGGGTGGGAGGGGGTCTGATGTGGAGAACAAAGGTGGGTGGGAGGGGGTCTGATGTGGAGAACAAAGGTTGTGGGGGTCTGATGTGGAGAACAAAGGTGGGTTGGGGGGGTCTGATGTGGAGAACGAAGGTGGGGGGGGTCTGATGTGGAGAACGAAGGTGGGGGGGTCTGATGGTAGATTTGTGTGTGCATATACATATGGTAAGGCATGTGTATGGGCACTTGGGCAGGCATATGTGTATAGGGCAGCTGTGTATATGTGCGTGTATGTGCATATGTCTGTATGGGCAGTGTATATGTGTACGTGTGTATGGGCAGTGTATATGTGTACGTGTGTATGGACAGTGTATATGTGTATGTGTGTATAGGCAGTGTATATGTGTATGTGTGTATAGGCAGTGTATATGTGTACGTGTGTATGGGCAGTGTATATGTGTACGTGTGTATGGGCAGTGTATATGTGTACGTCTGTATGGGCAGTGTATATGTGTACGTGTGTATGGGCAGTGTATATGTGTACGTCTGTATGGGCAGTGTATATGTGTACGTGTGTATGGGCAGTGTATATGTGTACGTCTGTATGGGCAGTGTATATGTGTATGTGTGTATGGGCAGTGTATATGTGTATGTGTGTATGGGCAGTGTATATGTGTATGTGTGTATGGGCAGTGTATATGTGTACGTGTGTATAGGCAGTGTATATGTGTGTATCTGGATGGGCAGTGTATATGTGTACGTCTGTATGGGCAGTGTATATGTGTGTATATAAGGAGTGTATTTGTCTTATAGTGTATACGTCTTTGTAAGTATGTGCAAGGGCGGTGTATATTTATGGGGAGGCGTGTGTGTGTGTGTGTGTGTGAGCAGATTACGTATGTTTGGGCAGGCGTGTATAAGGGTAGTGCATATGTGTGAGTACTGGCAAGTGTGTATGTGCAGGCAATTGCAGCGTATACGTGTGTTTTTGTGGGCAGGCATGCGTAAGAGCAGTGCATATGTGTGTATGAGCAGGCATGTCGTACTTAAAGGGAAGATTATGATTCCCTGTAACACGTTTAACCCATTGTGTTTGTGTACGTAAGTGTGTGCATGCGTGTGCATGTTATTCAAGTGTTTAAGTGTGTGGATATGTTCTTGTGTGTATGACGTGTTAGGAGTCTTAGATGGTTCCTTCAATACATCATAGTAGTCTCTGTGGCCGTGTCCAGTGGGGTCCATCTGTGGTTGTAAGATTTGTCTTTTTTTGTGAGTTTCTGTGGGAATTTTCTCCCATTCACCCAGTAGAACGTTTTATGAGCTGAAGGTGATAAACCAAGACATTTTGGACAACACTATGCTTCTAACTTTGTGGGAACAGTTTTGGGGATCATGACTGCGCCCCAGTGTGCAAAACAGCTACTTTGCACCATAACCACTACAGTGCGTTGGTTGTAGGGTCTTACTCTGCCTGCAGTTAATAAAATATTTCTATAAGAGTATTTAAGTGTTGTCTGCTCCCAGACCACAAATGCGGAAAGGGTTAATTGCATCATTGTATTTCTGTAGGATCTTTTGTTAAAATGTTGGCAATTGTGCATTACTTAAAGTATTATTACCAGTTGTTCTAAGTGAAATAACTGAAATATAGGCCAAACTTTCGGTTAATTTTCTTTGACCTGTTTGTTTAATAAAGAGCTTCTCTGTGAAAACTGAACATGATACTTTTTTTGTGCGGAAATTGTACATACACACACACATACATTTATATAAAATTTGCCATGAACAATTCCCAGTTTACTGAACAAGAATATACCCTACCAGTAAAACTGCTATGCCCCCCAGATTTTTAGGGGTTCCTACGCCCATGACTGAGGGTTAATTTAATAAAGTTAACTAAAGGTGCAGTTAGAGGTAAAGCAATCTAAAGGTGGACAATCTAAGGGGAATCTAAATCCTGGGGGCAGTGAAGATTATTAATGTATTTATTTATAAAAGTGTGGTGTCAGTGATATTCTCTGAATGGTTTGAATCTCTGAACGATTCTCTTCCTTCAGTGACATCGCTAGAGTAGGCAGCCAGGCAGGAGGGTTCATTGACCCTAATGAAAGGGGCGGGGCCAATCCTTAGTTTGACTGCAGGGAGGGACTGGGCAAAAGATTCGGATCATGAATCGGATCATTTCAATGACCGACTCGAAATGATCCGATTCACTTTACTGATCCGAACTTCGCATCACTGCTTTGGGGTATATGAAGGGTTAATTCCTTCTTAGCAATTAAGCTTTCAGAGGCAAGGGAGATGTCTACAGTGGAGCTACTCACGGCTCTCTCTCAGTGATTATCAAATTCATTAATACGCTCCCCAGACCATTGCCAGCTACACGATCATCACACAGCTGAGGGATTCCCGGCTTCTGACACATTAATTTGCGGTAAACCACAATTTCCTATGCAATGCTGCCACCGTGTGGTAGCACTTGCCCACCCACCTTTCTTGAGAACCATATTTATCCGTGTAAGTGCTGGCAGCTTTGCCACGAATTTTAACCCTGAAACGGACGGAGGGGGAGCGGTAGGGTGTATGATGTAGCTTGTATGAATGGTGTTTAGCCACCGTTAAGCCCAGCAACTAAACATCGGGCTGAAAAACTGCAGTGGAAAGCAGTTGCCTATAAAGAAGTTTGCAGCAAATTTATAGCAAGACAGATATAGCTTGTTCCAGAGATTATGGGTGGCTCTGAAAAGAGCCTTTGGTGGTGTTGGCTAATTGCCCTGAGGTTACCGATTACCGCACTCACTTGCTCTTGGCAGGCTTGTGGCTCTCGGTCTTCTTGGGCAAGAGCACCGCCTGGATGTTGGGTAGAACACCTCCCTGAGCAATGGTGACCCCTCCGAGCAGCTTATTGAGCTCCTCGTCGTTACGAACAGCGAGTTGCAGGTGGCGTGGAATTATACGGGTCTTTTTGTTGTCGCGTGCAGCGTTACCAGCCAACTCCAATATCTCTGCAGTCAGATACTCCAACACCGCTGCCAGATACACGGGTGCGCCGGCCCCTACTCTCTCGGCATAATTACCCTTGCGAAGAAGCCTATGCACACGGCCGACAGGGAACTGCAGACCAGCTCGGGAAGAACGTGTCTTCGCCTTAGCACGAACCTTTCCACCTTGTTTTCCTCTGCCAGACATACTTTGACTCAACAAATAACCGCGCAGATACTTGACGAAATAGTACGTTACAAAGAAACGCCGCTCGCTTACCCAGCTATTTGTAGCTTCCCCGTGACGCTATTCGTCACTGATTGGTTCCTTTTCAAAACAGCCAATCGGCTGGAAATAGTCTGAGACACCAATCGGTGTAGGCACTGCGGTTTATGGGCGGCCGCATCTTCACACGTGACAACCTCATCGAATCGGAAGCGAGACAGCAGAACGGCCTTATTTGCATGCGGTGCCTATAAAAGGAAGGGCCCGGCGCAGTAACCTTTCAGTATTCGTCACGGTTTTTTGTGTTCCGTGTGGAAAGGAAAGCAGACGCAATGCCTGATCTAGCGAAATCTGCCCCTGCTCCGAAGAAAGGCTCTAAGAAAGCCGTTACGAAGACCCAGAAAAAAGATGGGAAGAAACGCAAGAAGAGCAGAAAGGAAAGCTACGCGATCTATGTGTACAAAGTACTGAAGCAGGTGCATCCAGACACTGGCATTTCCTCCAAGGCCATGGGCATCATGAACTCGTTTGTCAATGATATCTTTGAGCGCATTGCCGGGGAAGCTTCACGCCTAGCCCATTACAACAAGCGCTCCACTATCACTTCTCGGGAGATTCAGACTGCTGTACGCCTCCTCCTTCCTGGAGAGCTGGCCAAGCACGCTGTGTCAGAGGGCACCAAGGCTGTTACCAAGTACACCAGCGCCAAGTAAAGTTCTCTTTGTTCTCTCTCTTTAAACAAAGGCTCTTTTGAGAGCCACCCACACGGTCTGTCTCAGAGCTATGTGAATTATGTAGCCTCTTTTGTTGGACTGCTAGCTCTGGGAAGAGCATTTGTGAGCATTGAAATGTGCTCCTCACTCCTCCAGATCAGCTGGGGTGTTGTGCCCGTCGACCAGACTGCTTGGCAAGAGGAGCCCAAGGTGAAGGGGCTCCTGTAATGGCAACGATCTGTACGCTGATTGGGTATTCCAGCTAATCGCTGATTTCTCCTGCTGGGACCCAAGGGATTAACCCCTTCACCGTCAGACAGAACCAGCGTTGCAGAGAGAAGGGGCTGCTTTAACACTGCGGCTAGCCCAAGCTGAGCTATATCGTGGGTCTATTGTCCTGAAAACAGGATAAGACATGAGGGGACGATAAAGTCATAATAACAATCACACACATACTGGGACATACAGAATTCAGATAACTACCACAGACGGCGCCTATTAACCCTGGGACGTGTCAGCCCCCATTCAAGCGAGGCCAGCCTTTGGACGACACCAGCTGCCGATCTCACCCCATGTTCTGCCAGTAGCTCAATCTATAGCCAGACCCAGCCACTGTTCAGCTAGTTATTTCAAGGTGTGCATAGAAAAGCGCGGGCAGACTCTGGGAGTATGATCATAGCCTAAGAGAGGGTGTGGGTGGCTCTGAAAAGAGCCGTTGGGTGTTTTAGGGTCACGAGTGAACAAGCTTAACCTCCGAAACCGTACAGAGTACGGCCTTGGCGTTTCAAGGCATACACCACGTCCATAGCGGTAACGGTTTTCCTCTTGGCATGCTCAGTATAAGTGACTGCGTCACGAATCACATTCTCCAAAAACACTTTGAGCACACCACGGGTCTCCTCATAGATGAGCCCAGAGATACGCTTTACACCTCCTCTGCGAGCCAAACGGCGGATAGCAGGCTTGGTGATTCCCTGGATGTTATCCCGAAGCACCTTCCTGTGCCTTTTTGCGCCACCTTTCCCGAGTCCCTTACCTCCTTTGCCACGGCCAGACATGATCGCGTTTACTCCACGAGTTCCACAGCACAATACTCGCGTACGGCCGGCCCGCTTTCTTTTATGCGTACTGGACGGACCTGATGGGGAACCGCACCATGCTGCCTCAAGGGGGTGTTGCTTTTTGAATATATGCTTATCGTTGGTTGGCTGGAGAAGCTTCCAAACGTGCCTCAGCCACCGATTGGCTATTTAGGAATATCAAAAGCCCGCCCGCGGGAAACCTTAATGCTTTTGCCTCCCTCACCGCCACGTGATTGCTTTCGACGATCCCTCATTTACCACTAGGTGGCAGCATTTCGCTGTAAATAAACGCCAAACGGAGACCAAGATAAAGGCGGGCTTTTAGCTTTCGCCGTATCGCTGTTAACGGTCACCCAGTACACAACTTCACTAGGTAGGAGGCTAACCAAAAAAGAGGAGAAGAACTAAATAAAAAAAAAGAACCGCAGCTAACGAGCATTTAATTTAAATAAATAAAAAAAAAGATAACTCTCCACACCGAATTCTCTTGATCAAAGGCTGGGTTTTTCAAATCATCGTCCTAGCCTATGAAAAAGAGGGGCGTGATTAAGCGTATCCAATCACATTCACCTCTACTCTATAAAGGGCTTGAGTTGGCCACGGAATCGTTACAGTTACGTTGGATTCGTCGTTGAAGCAGATCGGCGCGCACCAGCATGGCTCGCACCAAACAGACAGCCCGTAAGTCCACCGGAGGAAAAGCTCCTCGGAAGCAGCTGGCGACCAAAGCTGCGAGGAAAAGCGCTCCAGCTACCGGCGGCGTGAAGAAGCCACATCGCTACCGCCCGGGCACCGTAGCTCTTAGGGAAATCCGCCGTTACCAGAAGTCTACGGAGTTGCTTATCCGAAAGCTGCCTTTCCAGCGGCTGGTCCGTGAGATTGCTCAAGATTTCAAGACCGATCTACGTTTCCAGAGTTCTGCTGTTATGGCTCTCCAGGAAGCCAGCGAGGCTTACCTCGTGGGGCTTTTCGAAGACACCAACTTGTGTGCTATTCACGCTAAGCGGGTTACTATCATGCCAAAAGACATTCAGCTGGCTCGCAGGATCAGAGGAGAACGTGCTTAAATAAACGTGGTGTTGGCGAACGCGATTTTCCCCTCACCCTCCCACAAAGGCTCTTTTAAGAGCCACCACATTGTCACTCAAACGAGCTTGTGTTTTGTGTTTCCCTTCGCATGCACGAAATTAACCCTGTTCTTCGCGGCCAAGCTTGAAATATCTCACACCGTTATCCCACTACCGAGCGAGCCGTCAAGCGACCGATTCGCGGCTGGGCATAACGAGTAACGGCAAAGCACAATCTTCAAGCCCGCCCCTATCTCTATTATGTTACGGACAGGGCTCTGAGCGAGAGCGCTGGCCGAATATGTGAATCCATGCATAACACACAAGTATGGAGCTAGGCTTTCAGCGGGTGGCCCACATAGCCGCGGCCGGTGATTAAACGCTTTTTCTTTTTTCGGAGGATATGATGGTTCTGAAAAGAACCTTTTGTGTGAGGAATTAAGTGGGAAAGCACACACCAGAGGCGCTCCAAAACCCACGCCCCCCCTTCTCACTTTCTGGGGGCTGCCTTTTTAGCCTTGGGTTTAGCGGGGCTTTTGGCAGCCTTGGGCTTAGCGGGGCTTTTGGCAGCCTTGGGCTTAGCGGGGCTTTTGGCTGCCTTGGGCTTTGTGGCCTTCTTAGCTGGGCTCTTGCCAGCTTTCTTCGCTTTAACAACCTTAGGCTTCTTGGGACTCTTGGCAGCGGCCGACGGTTTCTTGATCTTTTTCGGGCTTTTCTTCACTCCTGCAGGGGCTTTCTTGGGCGACTTCACAACCTTCTTAGGGGCTACTTTTTTAGGCTTTACGGGAATTTCCTTCTTCTTTGATGTCTTCTCTCTGCTCTCCAGCTGCTTCTTGTTCAGCTTGAAAGAGCCAGAGGCACCGCTTCCTTTCAGCTGGATCAGGGTCTCTTTAGACACCAGACCCTTGAGAGCGAGCTTCAGGCGGCTGTTATTCTTTTCTACGTCGTAGCCGCCAGCAGCGAGTGCTTTTTTAAGAGCTGCGAGAGACACTCCGCTGCGCTCCTTGGACGCAGAGACCGCTTTCACAATCAGCTCGGAGACACTGGGACCGGACTTCACAGGACGGCTTTTTGCAGCTGCCGGCTTCTTCGGCTGTTTCTTCTTGGAAGAGGTTTCTGCCGGGGGAGGCGCCGGGGAAGGAGCTGTCTCGGCCATCTCACTGCCTGGATCCCGCCACAAAACAGTTCAAATCGAACGTAAACACGGGGTTAAACCGCCAGAAGTTTGGCTTTTATAGACGAGCTGCCGCACATTCATTGGTTCATGAGCAGTAGCCTGCGAGCCTATGATTGGACGCCGTTTCTGAAACCTCCCCATGCTGCCGATCGCCGGGGCATCGCTGGATTTGCAGTCAGGGAGAGGGGGGTTTGAAAGGAAAATATATTTACCGTTTGCGCGTAAACGTCTCACCACACTTCTAATTTTAAATCCTAACTCCAAAGCAGTTGAATTTCTTTAACCGTGCAGCCCCCCCCCAAAAAAAAGAAAGAAAAAAAAATGCCAGGGAACAGCACCCAAGAGGTGTGAAATAATAAATAAATAAAATAATGAATACAGATAAAATAAATTTTTTAATACGGTATCACCTATTAAAGATTAATTTACCCTTAAACTTAATCTATAAATTTATATAACCCAATCATTTATTATTATTTAAGAATAGCCTAATATTTATACATTAAAGAATAACATTAAAAATGATGGATATTTTTAACTAATAATAATCAATTAAATAATTTAAAATAAATTGTATTTCTACTGCTAGTGCCTGGCTGCCTGTCGGTCTGATGATTGTCTTAGGACTCGTAGCTGACAAGAGTTTACTTAGGGGTTATTTATTATTAACGTATTATATTATTTATTTATTATTCAAAATAACAAAAGTAATTATTAAGATTAGGTTTTGTCTTATCAGGACGTTTTATGTGCGAGAGTGTGTTTGTGTGTATTAGCGCGTGAGCATACGTTAGTGAGGAAAGGGTTAAGCGTGAGAATGTGTTTGTGTGCATGCACCACTGTGTATTAATGATGTATATACTATTTCTTTAACGTGAGTGCGAGTGAATAGAACTAGAAAGGGAAAATAACAGGAAAGATCCTTGTGAATTGTGTGTGTGAACTCTGTAAAACACAGCTTTACATCTATGATCATATAGACTGACCTCTGTATAATAACACACAGCCTGACTTCTATACAAAACCCCCTGACCTCTGTATAAAACCACACACCATGACCTCTGTATAGTAACACACAGACTGACTTATGACTATACGTTAATATTGGGGGCCCAGAGCAGCAGAGTTGACAAGGACTAGCGTGCCCCCCTCCCCCTGCCCTGTAATCAGCCCTTCGAAGCCTGTATTTTTGTGACAGGGGGAGCCGGCACCAGACTTACTTAAGAGGGCGGGGCTTCCTCTTCAGCAGCCGGCACCAATACATAAACAGGGGAGGGACTATCTAGCCGTCTACTACCTCTCTCATTCTCCTAGCCCCTCCCCCGAGTGTCTGTTTGGATCAACCCCTTCCTTTCTTGTGTCTTCTGGAGATCCCAGATCTGCTCAAGGCAGAAAAAAGTTGGAGGAGGGAGAGAGCGGATGGACGTGAAATTAAATTTTTAATATATTTTTTAAATAACATTTTAAATGGATTCCTGCCTTGAATAGGGAGCCGAGTCCCGCTCCTTAGGTATTTAGTTTCTTGTTGTTCTTGTTGAGTACTTTGATGGTTTTGGCAGCAGTCCCGGTGTTCTTGTTGCGGTTTGGCAGCAGTCCCGGTGTTCTTGTTGCGGTTTGGCAGCAGTCCCAGTCTATTGATTGGTTGCGGTTTGGCAGCTGTCCAGGCGTTCATTGACTTGGTGTTGTGATAAATGAATGCCGGCGAGGAGAGGGTGCCGAACGTTCCTTTAATTGTCACGTAACAGGAGGGGACGCTTCTCCGTGCGGATTGAAAAAGCTCACACAGCTCCCTGACTACGACTCGGATGATTGACTGCCACGCGGGGGCCACTCTCCCACAGCTTCCTGACGGCCACTCGCCCCCCCCCCTCCAGAAGGCCACTCTGGGCCCCCACCCACAGCTTCCAGACTGCCATTTGGGGGCCCACATCCCAAGGATTCCAGGGGGCCACCCGGGGGCCCCCTCCAAACGGCCAATGGGGGGACCCCCTCAAACTGCTTCCGGACTGCCACTTGGGGCCCCCCTCCCAAGGATTCCAGACTGCCACTTGGGGGCCCCCCTCCCACAGCTTCTGGACTGCCACTCAGGGACCCCCCCTCCCACAGCTTCTGAACGGCCACTCGGGGGCCCCCTCCCACAGTTTCCTGATGGTCACTCATGGGCCCCCCTCCCAAGGATTCCAGACTGCCACGCGGGGGCCCACCTCCCAAGGATTCCAGACTGCCACGCGGGGGCCCACCTCCCAAGGATTCCAGACTGCCACGCGGGGGCCCACCTCCCACTCCCAAGGATTCCAGACTGCCACTCTGGGGGCCCCCTCCCAAGGATTCCAGACTGCCACTGGGGGACCCCCTCCCACAGCTTCTGGACTGCAACTCATGGGCCCCCTCCCACAGCTTCTGAACGGCCACTCGGGGGGCCCCCTCCCAAGGATTCCAGACTGCCACTGGGGGACCCCCTCCCACAGCTTCTAGACTGCCACTCATGGGCCCCCCTCCCACAGCTTCTGAACAGCCACTCGGGGGCCCACGTCCCAAGGATTCCAGACTGCCACGCGGGGGCCCACCTCCCAAGGATTTCAGACTGCCACTCTGGGGGCCCCCTCCCAAGGATTCCAGACTGCCACTCGGGGCCCCCCTCCCACAGCTTCCAGACTGCCACTCGGGAGGCCCCCTCCCAAGGATTCCGGACTGCCACTTGGGGTCCCCCCTCCGAAACCTTCCAGACTGCCTCTCAGGGGCCCCCCTCCCAAGGATTCCAGACTTCCACTTGGGGTCCCCCCCTCCCAAGGACTCCAGACTGCCCCTCGGGGGCCCCCCACCCAAGGATTCCGGACTGCCACTCGGGCCCCCCCTCCCAAAGCATCCGGACTTCCACTCAGGGGCCCCCTTCACACCGCTTCCTGGCCTCATAATGTGTATTTATACCAGCAATGTATTATATATATAAATAAAGTTAGTTCCATTTATATGTGATGGCTCAGAGTAGTAGTATTGTTCGACAACTAAATAATGGATAATAAATTACACTGACATACTATATACAGTGTGTGACGGATCGTCCTGTGCCCCAGACTGGACACATCCGCCTGTCAGCTCCTTCCCTCTCCCAGTAAGCGGACACGCTGTGGCTGTCCGAAGAAAGCAGTCACAGACCAGCACTTCCCTCAATCATGAGACAGAACTTCATGCTTTGAGGTTAAAAACAGAACTCTCTTTATTACAAACACACAGAACTTATATACAATCTCCATTCACTGTGCACCAAACCCAACCCCCAATCCTATCAGCCACATCCCATCACAAATCCCATCAGCCACATCCCCTCACAAATCCCATCAGTATACAGGGGATGTATCAGGTGAGGGGATTAAGAGATACAATGGGTTCCCCCACATGTGTTATCCCCCCTGTAGTGCGGGTGCCGTCTGGGCAGATAGGGCTGTGCTGGCTGATTAAGAGCCCCAGCCGGATTATAGGATCGTCTCTTTGAAGGCTGGAGCTGCAGCCACATTCAAACCGGGTACACATAAATATAATAATAATAATAACAGTGAAGATCAGACAGGGTTCGTCACATTACTCCCCTCTTGTGCAAACGTCCGGCAGACACAGCCAGATCCCTAACGGATCGACTTGGGGATGACCGGGCCTCTACTGTCTCTAGTCCTGCGGGGTAGGGAGAGCGGGCGTGCGGCCTCTGGGGCACCCTGGCAGCCCCATGTCAGTCACCCAGGCTCCTAGGCCTGGCCCGTAGTCAAAGGGTAAGAGGCCAGCCCAGAAGCCTCTCCAGTGGGCAGCCCTCTTTAGTCTCCTCTGCAGGCATGGGAGACCTTTCTCCAGGGCTTCCTTTCCCCTCTGGGCCCTCAGCCCAGACTCGGCTCCCTCCCAACCTGATGGAACCCTCCCATGGTTACCCTGACTACGGGCTTGTCCCGAGTCAGCTCCACATTCCCCCACCCAAACAACAAGAGCCCACTCCAAAGCAGCAGCAGTTTCACTTACCCCTACCTGGCTCTCCGAGCTGGGGCTCGTTTTGCCCACTGGACCATGCCGCTTGGGAGAAGTGCCGGTTGCCCTTCCTCCCATACTTGGTGACAGCCGCTGGGGAGGGTCGCCGCCTGTGCCCCCTCCCGGATGCTCGTGCTGGGGAGAGCCAGATAATGGGGGTGTAAGCTGTGGAGGGCAGAGGTCAGCGACTCTCTGCCCAGTTGCCAGTGCTTCTGCTGGTGCAGGGAACGGTGCTGGGCAGAGAACAGCGTCACTCTGCCCTGGGGCCAGCTCTTCCGCTGGTGGTTCCCTGGTAGCAGGTGGGGACCCTTCGCTGTGGGGCGGGCAGAGGCCAGCAGCACTCTGCCCTGTTGCCAGCGTTTCAGCCAGAGCGAGGATTGCTGGTGCAGGACAGAGGTCAGCGACTCTCTCTCCGGGTGCCAGCACTTCTGGTTGGTCCTCGTTAGCCGGCGGGAACACTGTGCTGGGGGATGAGCAGAGGCCAGCAGTACTCTGCCACGTGGCCGGCTCTTCAGCCGGTCTGGCATTTTGTGGTGCTGGGCAGAGGATCGCGTCGCACTGTCCTGGTGGGTCCCTGCTAGCAGGCAGGGACCTTTCACTGTGGGGCGAGCAGAGGCCAGCGGCACTCTGCCCCGGTGCCGGCGCTTCAGCCGGAGTAGGAGGGGCGCATGGTGCTGGGCAGAGAACAGCGTCCCTCTGCCCTGTTGCCGGCGTTTCAGCCAGAGAGAGGATTGCTGGTGCAGGACAGAGGTCAGCGACTCTCTCTCCTGGTGCCAGCACTTCTGGTTGGTCCTCGTTAGCCGGCGGAAACACTGTGCTGGGGGGTGAGCAGAGGCCAGCAGCACTCTGCCCCGTGGCCGGCTCTTCTGCCGGTCTGGCATTTTGCGGTGCTGGGCAGAGGATCGCGTCGCACTGCCCTGGTGGGTCCCTGCTAGCAGGCAGGGACATTTCACTGTGGGGCGGGCAGAGGCCAGCGGCACTCTGCCCCGCTGCCGGCGCTTCAGCCGGAGTAGGAGGGGCGCATGGTGCTGGGCAGAGAACAGCGTCTCTATGTCCTGTTGTCGGCGCTTCTGCCGCCTCTAGTGGAAACCCATAGACCGCTGCCTCAAATTCCGGCGACTGCATGCGGTCCATAATCGCCCGGAAGACTTCCTCCCAAAAGTGATTGCCCACTTTCACCTCTTCGGGCTCTGGCTGCAATACCAGGGGTAGAGTGGCTGAACCTTCAAGTCCGGAGGCTTGCCAATTACAGTGAGCGGCCTCCGGAGCTCGCTCTGTAACATCTGTCGGCTCACACTGCAGGGCGTAGCTCCCCTCGAACAGCGCCAAGTATTCTGCCTCGAGGCACCATTCTCTGTCTACTAGTCTCTCAAGGTCTTGGCTGAGTTCACTTGTTGCAGTGGGCGGCAGGGCTCTCCGGCGCTTGTCACTAATGTCCCACCATCGGTCCATGTTGCCATTGCCAAAGACACCCCTTTCCTCGAATGCTTCCCACAACAGGCCAGGCCCGCCAACATCCATCCCTTCCGGAGAATGGGGCTTTCTGGATTTTCGCTGCGGGCCTCGGGCTTCCCAGTATATGGCTCGGTACTCCTCTTCGAGCCCAATCTCCTGTCGGACCAGCCTCTCTAGCTCTGCAACCTCAACTGGAGACGCAGGTCCCCCGAACAAGTAGAGCCTCCCATTCACCTGGTCCCTGATTCGTTGTTCTAGGGTGGGCAGCTGTGTACCTTGGTGGGCGCTCCACTTTTCTAGGGCCGCTCTCCATCTCACGAGCTGGGCTCGGGTCCGTCTCTCAAACTCCCATACTGGAGTCTTCGATTCGAGGGTCTCGACTCCCCTCCAAGTCACCCCGCATCCCGGTGACTGTTCAATCCACTCCATCTGTGGATCCGTTTGGCTCTTCCTCGCCAGGGTATAACTTTGTTCTGCGGCTAGTTGCTTTGGTCCGCTCTGGTCTGGAAGGAGTAGATCCCACCGCTTGCCACCAATGTGACGGATCGTCCTGTGCCCCAGACTGGACACATCCGCCTGTCAGCTCCTTCCCTCTCCCAGTAAGCGGACACGCTGTGGCTGTCCGAAGAAAGCAGTCACAGACCAGCACTTCCCTCAATCATGAGACAGAACTTCATGCTTTGAGGTTAAAAACAGAACTCTCTTTATTACAAACACACAGAACTTATATACAATCTCCATTCACTGTGCACCAAACCCAACCCCCAATCCTATCAGCCACATCCCATCACAAATCCCATCAGCCACATCCCCTCACAAATCCCATCAGTATACAGGGGATGTATCAGGTGAGGGGATTAAGGGATACAATGGGTTCCCCCACATGTGTTATCCCCCCTGTAGTGCGGGTGCCGTCTGGGCAGATAGGGCTGTGCTGGCTGATTAAGAGCCCCAGGCGGATTATAGGATCGTCTCTTTGAAGGCTGGAGCTGCAGCCACATTCAAACCGGGTACACATAAATATAATAATAATAATAACAGTGACGATCAGACAGGGTTCGTCACACAGTGCTGCAGAGTATGTTAATGTATTCTGTTACAGTATTATATAATTGTGGCATATTTGTCATATATATATTCATTGTCGCTTCCCAATGGTATTTCTTTGATTTACTGTAAAAGTTATGCCATAGTTAGTGTGACGGAAGCCTCCATCACTGGGGCCACTGGAGAAGCCTGACTGGCAGCCTCCTCCCTATTGACTATGGGCCCTGGGTTTGTAGAGACTTCTGTGGCTACCCCCAGCAGTATCATCCATCACTGGCTGAGGGGATTATCTCCAGCAGACAGCCAGGATCTGCCACCAGGGAGTGACCACCATTCTTTGATGTTTAATGTTGTATAAATCAGTCTCCCCCCCCACCTATTGTATTGTTAATCCTGTTACTGCCCCTGTTGTCTCTGAGAGGCAGATTAAGAGGGCGGTTTGTTTCCCAATATCTTGTTTTATGTAAATGTGTGTTTTGCTGGATACATCCAGTCCTGTGTGTGAGAAATAAATCAGTCTTCGTTTGGTTTTACCCTACACTGAGTCTCGGCGAGTGACTGGGGAACCGGGGAAAGAGTGTTGTCCCAGGCTAAGGGAGCACAAGACAGCGGAGGTAGTCGGTCGGACTAGCCAGCTCCGTAACAGTTAGTAAAGGCAGATAGATGCCCAGACTATTCTTTAATTCTCTGATCAGGCCCCAGTTACCCCTGCATTCCTGTGAAAATATTTTGTCGTTCCATGTCAGTAATGTCACAGAGCTGGCTAGTACGACCGACTACCTCCGCTGACTTGTGCTCCCTTAGCCTTACACACATGGCTAGATATAGCCAGCAAAGCGAACATTTACATAAACAGTCAGGTATTGGATTACAACGGCTACAGAACCGCCCCCTTAATCTGGGTAATTTGGACTCCCAGGGGCAATAGGGTCATTAAAGTGATTAACAATACAATGGGGTCCCCACCTCCACTATATATTACTGGCCAACATTTCCAGGGAAAAGAATGGTTTGGCCGGTGTCAGACAATTCTTGCGTGGAAAGAGTTAAAATGCTAGCAAGTTAAATGTCCATGGGTTGTCTAGTGTTTTTTTTTAAACGTATGATTCGATGGGTAAATTGAATTGGCCGGGTTCAACAATGTCCCAGATAACACGGGGGGCAGGGACCACACGTCACATTTCCAATTTGAAAAATGCACACCTCTCAAATGTGGCCTTTTAACCCCCCAGACGAGGACAACAGTCCCACTCGCCAGGGGAGGGAGGCAGGGTCCATAATCTGTGGGTAGCACTCCATCACACTGTTGAGGTGTAAATATACTAAGTATGCACTGAGTTCAGCCTTTGGAAATTGAGAAACAATTTCTTTTTAGTGCCTGGATTAACTAGCAAATCCGGCAACACTGAAATCTGGTACAGAAAAAGATGGAAAATCTTTTAGTTATCCCACCACTGACACCACATTTGTCACGGTCAGGACTACTTGCCAAGCTGTGACGGTGTGGAGGGTGTGGGCATGAACAGAGCCGGCCTTAGGTGTTCCGGCGCCCTGTGCAAACTACCCCCCTCTGCTGCTTCAAACTACCCCCCCTGCCCCTTCAAACTACCCCCCCTGTCCCTTCAAACTACCCCCCTCTGCCCCTTCAAACTAGCCCCAACTCTGCCCCTTCAAACTACTCCCCCTGTGCCTTCAAACTACCTCCCTCTGCCCCTTCAAACTACCCTCCCTCTGCCCCTTCAAAAACTACCCCCCCTCTGCCCCTTCAAAAACTACCCCCCCTCTGCCCCTTCAAACTACCCCCCTGCCCATTCAAACTACCCCCCCTTGCCCCTTCAAACTAACCCCCCT
Source organism: Spea bombifrons (assembly GCF_027358695.1). NCBI lineage: Eukaryota > Metazoa > Chordata > Amphibia > Anura > Pelobatidae > Spea > Spea bombifrons. Next base: position 6,991,157 of record NC_071097.1, read on the forward strand.
GCCCCTTCCTTCAAACTACCCCCACCCTCCCTACTTCTCCTTATCCTAACTTACCTTGAGGAGTCCTGCCGGCATTTCATGTTGAGCGGCGGAATAGTCCGGCGCTCAACATGAGATGCCGGCACTGCGATGGAGTCACGGAGAGTAAGGGGCGTCAATCGGTTGCTGAGAACTTCACGAGCAACCGCTCGGCGCCCCTGCCCGGGACATAAATGAAAGCATTGTTGTTTTTTTTTGTTGTTGTTTTTTTTTAACTTTATTTAACATCCTCCATGTTAAATAAAGAAAAAAAAACTTAATTTAACATGGAGGATGTTACATAAAGTTAAAAAACCAACAACAAAAAAAAAAAAACAATGTTTTCATTTAGGTGCAGAGGGGGCGGCAGCGGACCCCACGGCGGCATCGGAGGAGGACCCCGCAGTGGCGGAGGAGGACTCCGCGGCGCCCCCTGGAGTGTGGCGCTCTGTGCAGTCGCACAAGTCGCACACCCCAAAGGCCGGCCCTGGGCATGAAGTGGTAAATAGCACCAGGCCTCTGTATTTACTATCTTCACCACTTAACAAGGCATCAGTTATACCAAATGAACCCCCAAATCCTGCCTTTATCCCCTCAGGTAGTCTGCCACCACTCACGATTTTGATACCGGATTTGTGAGAAATCCGAACTAGAACATTTATCTCTCTCTATATACCGTATTGGCTCGAATATAGGCCGCACTTTTTTCCCCCACTTTAAGTCTTTAAAGTGGGGGTGCAGCCTATATTCGGGGTCTAGCGCCCGACGCCCGGGACATGTAGTCCCGGGCGCCGGGCAGGCGGCGGGGTTAGGATACAGATCCCCTGCAGCGGTGCAGGGGACCCGTATTCTACTCCCCGATACGCTCAGACAGCCTCCCCTGCCAGCACTTCCCACGGGGGGGGGGGGTGCCGGCACGGGAGGTTGTCTAAGAGCATCGTGCGGACCGTCCGCACGATGCGTTTTACCTTTGCCCCCCCCGCGTTTTACCTTTGCCCCCCCCCGCGGACTTACGTAGATGTCCCCCGCCGGCCCTGCAAGACAGCCGGGAGTCTGCTCCGGTAAGTCAGGGGGGGGCGGAGGAGGACAGTGGTAGCATATCTCGGGGAGGGAGGACAGTGGTAGCATATCTCGGGGGGAGGAGGACAGTGGCAGCATATCTCGGTGAGGGGACAGAGTGGCAGCATGTTTTTCGGTGCTTTTTTAAAGAAAAAAACTTTTTCTTTAAAAAAGCACCAAACTTTTAGGGTGCGGCCTATATACGGGGGCGGCCTGTATCCGAGCCAATACGGTATATCAACCCACCACGTATTTGCCCGAATATAGGCCTCACTCCCCCCCCCACTTTAAGTCTTAAAAGTGGGGGTGCGGCCTATATTCGGGGTCTAGCGCCCGACGCCCGGGACATGTGTCCCGTTATGATACAGATCCCCCGCAGCGGTGCAGGGGACCTGCATCCTACTCTCTGATACGCTCAGACAGCCTCCCCTGCCGGAGATTGTTTATGCTCGCGTCGCCGCAGCATACAACGAACATACGGTGAACATCTGCGTGATGTACTTTAACAATCTTCCTTTCCAGTACTTCCCGCGGCGGAGGGGGTAGAGTGGCAGCAAATCTCGGGAAGGGGGGGATAGAGTGGCAGCATATCTCGGGGGTGGCAGAATTTTTTTTCTTTAAAAAAGCACCTAATTTTTAGGGTGCGACCTATATTCGGGTGCGGCCTATATTCACGCCAATACGGTATATATCCTCTAGAACTTAATAACAATACGGTAGCGTGTTATCCTCTCTTAGGGTTTGTGGATATCTATAGTAGAACCAGAGCCGGCCTTAGGTGTTCTGGCGCCCTGTGCGGACTACTCCTCTGACGCCCCCCCATCCCCCAAAAAGAAAGGAAAAAAAATCTTGTCACGAAACTCCCCTTTCTCACTATCTATCCCCTCTCCCCCTTTATCACTATCTACCACCTCTGCCCCTTTTCATTATCAACCACTTCTGCCCCTTCTCACTATCTACCACCTCTGCCCCATCTCACTGCCTTCCCCTCCCCCCCATCTCACTACTTCTCATTATCCTTACTTACCTTGTTGAGTCCTGCGGTGGGAGCGGGAGGCGTCCATCTGCCGCGGTGCATGTTCACAGCTGAGCGCTGGAATATGACATCATATTTTGGTGCTCAGCATGAAACGCCGGCACCGGACGGAGTCACGGAGAGTGAGGGGCACCGAGCGGTTGCTGAAAACTTCACGAGCGACGCTCGGCGCCCCTGCCCAGGACTTAAATTAAAACATCGAGGGGTTTTTTTGGAGGATGTTAAATAAAGTTAAAAAAACCAAACATACTAAAAAAACAATGGTTTAATTTAAGTCCCGGCCACACAGGTCGCACACCCCTAAGGCCGGCCCTGACTAGAGCCCAAAGACAGACTTGGATTATGAATATTTTAATAACAAAAAGACAAAGATTACACAGTGCCACAATTACAAAAAAACAAGACGTACAAAAGAAAACCAAAATGGCAAACAGTTCTTAAAACGATGGGACTTAAACACAGGACCCTCACTCACGAGTTTCTTCAATAAGCTGGCCTGTGGGAACTCCTTAAGTCCAGACGGTTTTTTTATGATGTTGTTCCGATCAGAGTATATCGTGAAGTTCTGCATTGAGGTCGCTGCTTTGCCCCTAAATCAGATTCTGTTTCAAGAAAACATCCCTCTGACCACATGGCCAATTATATGACACCTTTTCCAAGAATTGGTTCCCATCTTTGATAAATTATGGTGGGGTAAAGGTGATGGAAAACCCCTCCACTTAAGATAGGAATGGAATTCCTACGACTAAGGATCCTTATCAGTTAGGCCATGAATCACCACAGGGGTCCTGGGAAGATGACACCTCTTGCCAGATCAGATAAGGAGGGCATGTACAAAGAAACTGATTTAGATCAACATTGCTAACACAAATGAATTAACCACCTCTGCTGGATTATCCTTCCATGTATCCACTACATTATATGAGTTAATCATGACAGCTACACTTCCGTATACTACAGTGCTGGCGAGGTTCCTGATAGGCTGTATTTCCTGTTAATCCAAGTCTTGTATGTCCGGTGACTATGGGCAGAGGGATGCAACGTCTGGCGGGTGTACCTAACCTGTTTATAAGCCCGTGTGTTTCCCAAATAAAGAGTCCCCGTTTTGCCTCACTACGAGTCTCGTCTTGCTATTTAGTTAAGGCTCGGTGCTGCCCTTATCAGGGCCTCCGAGCCCCGCAATGGCCGTACCACATTAAACCGGTGTTTTCGGGGGTGATCCTGAAGGAGCGGCGGCGATCCCCGGTAGCTCGGGGCAGGGGCGTACCTAGAGTATTTGGCACCCGGGGCAGATCCTGTAAGTGGCACCCCCCCAAAAATGTAAAGACATCTACAAAATTATGTTGGCAAGAATATTCATTGCACCAATTTGTAAACTGTATGTAAACTGTAAACAACAAGAAATCTGAAAAAATAAATTAATAACTTATAAGTAAAATAAATACGTTTAAATAACATTTACTGAACATATAATAGTGCTTTCTTTAATAACCCTCCAAAAAAAACGGCGTCCACATTGCCCACATAGAACCTGACCAGCACCCAAATTACACACACATAGGACGTGCCATCTTTGCCCCCAAACAGCCCAGCATGAGTCAGCATTGTTCCCAAACAGCCCAGTGTACGCCATCTTTGTCCCATAAACACACTACCTGTGCCATCTTTGTCCCATAAACACCCTGCCTGTGCCATTTTTCTCCCATAAACACCCTGCTTATACCATCTTTGCCTTTTTGACAAATCAACTATACACCTATGATTAACACAAACACTTTTACAGTCACTCACTAATTCACACAATAATTTATTCTTTCACACAAATTATTTACACATATTCATTGATGCATTCTCACAAATTCATTAATTCTCTCACTCATTCACACAATTCATCCACACATTAATCCATTCATTTTCACTCTCATTCTGACTCTTTATTTCAATATTCTTGCTACCCTCCTTTCTCCCTATCTACCCATTCTCACCCCCTTCTGCCCTATCTTGCCCTTCTTACTCCCTTCTCCCTATCTACCCCGTCTCACTCCCTTCTCCCAATCTACCCCCCCTAACTATCTACCCTCTCCCCCCTTTGAAGTTCACTTACCTTTCAGGAGTCCTGGGGTGGGGGTGCAAGGCCTCTGTCTCCCAGCTCTGCCACTGTATGGAACAGCATGGTAAGTGTGGATTGGTAAATGTGTGAGAATGATGTACTTTAGAGCATAATTATATAATGAAAAAGACATTGGAAATGGTACAGCATAACACCCATCACTCTCACACATTTACCAATCCACACTTACCATTCCAGATGCCACACATACCAATCCACAGATTCCACACATACCAATCCACAGATTCCACACATACCAATCCACATTTGCCAATCCACACTTGCCAATCCACAGATTCCACACATACCAATCCACACTTACCAATCCACAGATTCCACACATACCAATCCACATTTACCAATCCACAGATTCCACACATACCAATCCACAGATTTCACACTTACCAATCCACACATACCAATCCACAGATTCCACACATACCAATCCACATTTACGAATCCACAGATTCCACACATACCAATCCACACATACAAATCCACATTTACCAATCCACAGATTTCACACTTACCAATCCACACATACCAATCCACAGATTCAACACATACCAATCCACACATACCCATCCACACATACCCATCCAAACCTACCCATCCACTCTCACTGTCACTCTAACTGAATGATTTCCTACCTTTCCTCTTTTCTTCTTACAACAGTCAGCTCCTTTTCTTTCTCTTCGCTCCTCTTCTTCTGTCTTCTTCCGGGTTCAGAGGGCACGGACGGCGGTGGGCGCGGCTTCAGTGTTGTGCGCCGGGATCTGACAACAAACCCCGGCGCACAGCAGCAGTTGCCACGCAGATCGCGAGGGAGCGGTATCGGAGGTCTTTAACAGACCTCCGGCTCCCTTGAGTGATTTTAAGCCGGTTCCTCTGGCTTAAAATCACTCAAGGGAGCCGGAGGTCTGTTAAAGACCTCCGATACCGCTCCCTTGCGAGCCTTCTTCTCCAGCGGCGGACATTGCTGTCCGTCTCTGGAGGGGTGCCGGCAAGTTGGCACCCCCCTGATGAGCGGCACCCGGTGCGAACTGCCCCCCCGCCCCCCGCTAGGTACGCTACTTGCTCAGGGTCCTGAGTATATCCTGTCCAAAAGGTTAGGCGATCGGTCGAAGGGACCCCGAGCGGCAGCAGTTCAAAGTTTCCCCGTGACGGACCGTGAGATACCCCACGGGTGGTGGGGGCACGGACCAGGGGTGGTTCCGGGAAGAGGCCTCCTATAGATTACCGGCTGCTGGGGCTGCCAGGAGAGCAGAGATCAGCCGGCGTCGTAACCGAGGTTGGTAACTTGTTTCTGGCTCTTCATCAAGGTATCAGCTACATCTTTAGAGAGACCTTGTGACGGATCGTCCTGTGCCCCAGACTGGACACATCCGCCAGCCAGCTCCTTCCCTCTCCCAGTCAGTGGACACGCTGTGGCTGTCCGAAGAAAGCAGTCACAGACCAGCACTTCCCTCAATCATGAGACAGGACTTCATGCTTTGAGGTTAAAACAGAACTCTCCTTTTATTACACACAGAATTTATATACAATCTCAATTCAATGAGCACCGAACCCAATCCCATCATCCGTATCCCATCACAAATCCCATCAGCCACATCCCATCACAAATCCCATCAGTTTCCAGGGGATGTGTCGGGTGAGGAGATTAAGAGATACAATGGGTTTCCCCCACCTGTGTTATCCCCCCCTGTAGTGCGGGTGCCGCCTGGGCAGACAGGGCTGTGCTGGTTTATTAAGAGCCCCAGCCGGATTACAGGATTGTCTCTTTGAAGGTTGGAGCTGCAGCTACATTCAAACAGGTTACAAATAAATATAATAATAATAACAGTGAAGAGGAGACATGGTTCTTCACAGACCTGCCTGAATTAAAGTCTCCCTTTCAGGAGCCAAACTGAAAGACTGAAACAGGCGGGATTTGGGTGGAGGACAGCCCCCTGCTGGAGCAGGTCTGGTTTGATCTCCAACCTTAGAGGGCTCTCTATGGACAGACGAATCAACTCCTGGTACCAAATCCTTTTGGGCCAGTCGGGAGCTATCAGAATCACCCGACATCTGTCCCAGGCGATGAGAGGAAGAGGGGGAAAGATATAACCCAGATCGAAGGCCCAAACCTGAGAAAAGGCATCCAGAGCTAAGGGATGGCCTGCTGCTGACAGAGAATAAAACAGAGGGAGTTTCTTGTTGGCTGTAGTAGCCATGAGGTCGATCTCTGAAACTCCCCAGATCTTCGTGATCTGATGAAACGTCGCATAGCTCAGGCTCCACTCTCCTTGAAGAACAGAAGTTCTGCTTAGGAAATCTGCAGTGACGTTCTCCTTTCCATGGATGAAGACGGCCGAAAGGTGAGAAAGATGAAATTTGGCCCACTTCCCGATCTTCTGACGAAGACTTCCTAACTGAAGACTTCTCGTGCCACCTTGTTTGTTCAGGAAAGCCACTACCGTGCGATTGTCCGACAGAATTCTTACCGCTTTCCATCGTAGCCTGGACTGCCATGAGAGGAGAGCTTTCCAAACTACCCGAAGTTCCAGCATATTGATTTGAAGATGGCGCTCGTGGTTGGATCAAAAACCTTGACGGAATTCTTTGTCCATCGTAGCTCCCCAACCGGATAAACTGGCGTCCGTGGAAAAGACTGTCCAAGAGGGCTCGGTCCAGACCAGACCTGAACCCAGCCTTTTCGCCTAAAGACACCATCTGAGGGAAGAACGGACGCTGAATTTCTCGGTGCTGAAGCGAGACCGAAAGGAAGGAACCACGAAGATGTGGGAGTAAACACCTCTTCCTCTTTGGGCAGCAGGCACTGGGATAAGTACTTGTTTCTTGACAAAATCCTGCACCAGATCCAAAAGCGCCTTTCTCCTGGAAGGATCCGCGGGAGGTGTAGACATCATAAAACGCTCTGGGGGAGTGCTGACAAGCTCCAGACCGTACCCTCTGGAAATGATCCCCAGGGTCCAAAGGTAGAAAAAAAACAAGAGCCCAAAGGTGGAAAAAAAATTCTCAGCCTGCCCCCTACCGCACAACTCCTGGCGTCAAGGTCTCTTAGCGGCTCCATCTTCATGTTTAGATGGGAAGGGTCTGCCCCTACCACGAAACCGAGCCTGGGGTCGGAATCTTGACCTCTGGAGGACCTGAACGAACAATTTGGACGAAAACGAGGTAAGGGTTTACGTTTAGGCAAGAAGTACTTATCCCCAGTAGCCTTTTCCAATAAAGTTTCCAGCTCTTTCCCAAACAGATCTTTGCCAGAAAAGGGAATCCCGCACAAATGTTGCTTGGAAGCGGAGTCTGCTGACCAGGCTTTGAGCCATAGAGCCCTTCTAGACACAACCGACAATGCAGAGGCCCTAGCAGCCATGCGTACGGATTCCATAGCTGAGTCACATAAAAAAATCAGCAGCGCTCTTCCCATCTGAGATGCCACGGAGGATATCCTCTTCTCCTGCACCGCTTAGGATATCATCTTCAATTTGTTGAAGCCATAAGCGCATAGCCCTAGCTACTGAGGCTGCTGCAATGCCTGGCTTAAAGATAGCTGCTGAGGCTTCAAAAGATCTCTTAGCTGCCCCTTCTGCCTTCCTATCCATGGGATCCGAAAAATGAGAGGAATCTTCTAAAGGTATAGCAGATCTTCCGATGGCTCTGGCCACTGGAGCATCAACTTTGGGAGTTGAACAGAGCTCAGAGAAATCGTCTGGAAAAGGAAAGAGTCTGGACACCCTTTTACAGGTAGTTAGCCTTCTTTCCGGAGCCTTCCACTGGTCAGTGATTATGGATTTTAAGGTTTCATAAATAGGAAAAACCTTAGGTTTCTTAAAGGAGCCCTGGTTTGTCTTTTGGCTGCTCTTCTTCCAGATCCGGAGCAGCCCTTACGGCAATAACCAGCTTGTTTACGTCTTCTGCTGGAAAGAAGAAGGATTCTTCCGATAGTTCCCCATCCTCTAGGGATTCGGGATCTTCCATATGCCATTTCTTTTCAGAATCTGAAGTGTAAGGTTCCTGACCAGAGGGCCGGAACCCAGGCCGAGGGTCGGGGCCCACAGATCTAGGCTGAGGTAAAGAATCCATAACAGAGGTTTTAATCTGCTGAAAAGTGGACTGAAGCTCAGCTTTCATCCATTCCTTGAATTCTGAAATGGACTCCTCTCTGGCTTTGAGGCAGGATGAGCAAAATTTCCTAGAGGCGTCAGACATTGTAGCCTTGCAGTTTTTACAGGCAAAATGTTTCGTCTTGGATGCAGCCTTCCTAGGAGCTGGTGACTCTTCAGGGAAGTCTGGCTTATCTAGCGACATCCTAATAATAAAGGATAGGAGACGGTTAAAACAAAAAGAAAAAACAAACGCAGACAAATTCCCATAGACTCATAACCTACTTGGGTTAAGAGGCAGAAAACACCAGAACAGAAAATCTCAGGAAGCCAGGACTCTTCATCAGAAGAAAACTGCAAACTAAAAGCAGTACAAGCTAATAAAAAACCTTACCAAACCGAGGGAAAAAGGTCCAGAAAACCACCAAAAAGCCTTCTCGGACCTGAGAGCTGCTTACAGATCTGCCCCCTTCTTGACCTCAGATGCCTCCTGGCAGACTGAGATGAAACCGGAAGCACGCCACCGCAAAGATCAGACGCTTCCTGGCTGATATCGTCGGCAGACTGAAGCAGAGTCCCGATGTTCTGCTTACAGCTAGCCCGCCCAAGGGCTGCTAAAGGTAAGTAGGCTAGAGTCCTTCCGAGGACCCTGCGTGAAGGAGCCTTTCCCTGCTCCGGTAAACAGGTTCCTACCGAGGACCGGACCGGAGAGGGTTAAAACGGGCGAAAAACCCTTGCCCACTACCCAAAGCGGCACTGCAGCGCTGGACAGGAGAGCTCTGCCACGAGCTCTGAAAACAACAAACGGGGGATGTACCTACCCGGTAGGGCAGGAAACAACTGTGGGTAAATGGGAGGTTCTGGGGGTTTAAATCTTCCCTGCCCTATTCGGATAGGCGGACCTATCTCATATGCTACCGGGAGTAACAAGGGAAATATATCCTCACTGTCGTGGACTATGCCACCGTTTACCCCCTAGATTTGCTTACAGAGCACTGGCAGGGACCGAAGGGCCGACCATAGTAGAGTACGTGTTGGCCTTCTGGGATAGATTGAAGGACCACACGGACATGGTCCGGGAAAACCTTCAAGTGGCGCAAGGTTGGCAGAAACGGTGGTACGACCGGACCGCCCCGGAGCCGCGCCTTTGAAGTAGGGCAGAAGGTCCTAGCGCTTAAACCATCCCGGATAAGCTGCAGGCGGTGTGGCAGGGACCGTATCGGGTGGTGAAGCAACTGTGCAACACCACCTACATGGTAGCTAAATGTGCAGACGGAAGGATCCAGCGAACCTTCCGTGTGAACATGTTGAAAGCCTACCAGGAGCGTCCGGAGGAAGTAGCAGTTATTTGCGCCCCGGCGATAGATGACCCTGAGGGATTACCCTGCTAGAATTGCCCCAGGTAGCGTCAGGGACGAGGGAACTTGGCGCGATACAGTTAGCGGCGCAGTTAGGGAAATCCCAGAAGGCCCAAGTTCGCCAGCTGTTAGACCAGAGAGGCGGCTTACTCTCTGCCCTCCCGGGATGCACCACCACGTGGAGACTCCAGGGCAGACCCCGTTACCGCCAAGCTGCGTCCCGAGTTCCTGAGTCTGTCCGAGAAGGGATGTTAAGGGAGATTACGGAGATGCTCGATCTGGGAGTGATTGAGCCGTCCGAGAGCCCCTTGGCTTTTCCGGTAGTCCTAGTGCCTAAGAGAGACTACCGCAGGCTCAATGACCGGACTGTGACTGACACGTACCCCATGTCCCGAGTAGATGATTTGTTATACCGCATCTCTCGTGGTAAGTTCCTATCCACCCTCGACCTATGCAAGGGGTACTGGCAGATTCCTCTGGCGGCGGAGGCAATTCCGAAGTCGGCCTTCACCACCCCATTGGGACTATACCAATTTAGGATTATGCCTTTTGGGATGAAGAACGCTCCGGCGACGTTCCAGAGGATGGTAGATCGACTCCTCGATGGCCTCCAGGACTATGCTTGCGCGTTGTCTCGGCAATCGGAGTTAGCCACCTAACCAAAGAAACAGCCCTAAGCCGACCCCGTTGGGGTCTAGCCGGGTCTGTCACTGGAAACAAAGGGGGGGAGTAATGTGATGGTTCCTACAGTCACCCTACCCCTCAGATAATGTTATCCAGTGACATGAAACTCTTTAATGTGTTATTAATAAAAATGTATATTATTGCCTTATTTTGTAAAAGTTTGCACACGGCACACTAAGGTCTGAGAGATAATCTAATAAAGATAATGTGTGCTCTTTATCTCCCAGACTTAGTGGTGCCGGTGTCCTGTTGTATTGCTCCTCCTCCCCTCGTGGTGTCCCTACCTATAAAAGGCGACACCTGTCCCATAATAAACAGTTATTCCTTTTGTTGTACCTAAAGACTAGTCTTGCCTGGTTATTTGGGTACCGGATAGCGATATCCCTTTACTTTGCTTGGGGATATTGCCTACAGATTGCGGGGAATTATTGTCTTGAAGGGAGAAGTCGCTCTTGGCGGAGAGGGACAACCTGAGGTCCCTGGTCGGTCCGTCACACCGACACTAGCGGAGCAGGGCTCACGAGCTGGTCCGGTGACCCTAGCTTCACGGCACCGCAGCCCGCCGAGGTGTAGCTGAGTACAGTGCCGTAAATGTCCTGAAAATGACAATTAGTGATCCAGCGGGTCCCTGAAGCATTAGACGAAACTAACGTTCCAGGGAAGTAACAGACTTTATTGGGGAAACACACAGGCTTATCTACAGGTTAGGTGATAAAAAGGTCATAAATCAGGCACACATCTTCCCTCCCTGCCCAGACGGTCCGGCGCCACGCTTAGGCAACCGAGCCCCGCAATATCCGTAGGGACCCCGAGCGGCAGCAAATCGAAGTTTCCCCGGGACAGCCGGCGTTTGTACGATAGCCGCACCGCCTGATTGCGACCTCTCTAGCGGCTCCAGTGACAAGGGATCCCCAGTCTCTGCGGGGGTGTCTGGGCTACGAGAGCCGAAGTCCATGGGTAGGGCAGGTGATACATGGGGTAGGAAGGGAAGGGGAACCGAGCGGCAGTAGGTTGAAGCTTCCCCCGAGATGGACCGCGGGACAGCCGGCGTTGGTCCGATAGCCGCGCCGGGGCAGTTATGGTTAATGGGGGTCTTTAGGGTTAATTTAGGGGCAGTAATGGTTAATGGGGTGTGTGACGAACCATGTCTGGTCTTCACTGTTATTATTATTATTATATTTATGTGTAGCCGGTTTGAATGTGGCTGCAGCTCCAGCCTTCAAAGAGACGATCCTATAATCTGGCTGGGGCTCTTAATCAGCCAGCACAGCCCTATCTGCCCAGACGGCACCCGCACTACAGGGGGGATAACACAGGTGGGGGAATCCATTGTATCCCTTAATCCCCTCACCTGATACATCCCCTGTAGACTGATGGGATTTGTGATGGGATGTGACTGATGGGATTGGGGGTTGGATTCGGTGCACAGTGAATGGAGATTGTATATAAGTTCTGTGTGTTTGTAATAAAGGGAGTTCTGTTTTTAACCTCAAAGCATGAAGTTCTGTCTCATGATTGAGGGAAGTGCTGGTCTGTGACTGCTTTCTTCGGACAGCCACAGCGTGTCCGCTTACTGGGAGAGGGAAGGAGCTGACAGGCGGATGTGTCCACTCTGGGGCACAGGACGATCCGTCACAGGGTGTTTAGGGTTAATTTAATGCTGAGGACTGAGGGTTAATTTAATAAAGTTAACTAAAGGTGCAGTTAGAGGTAAAGCAATCTAAAAGCAATCTTAAAGTGGGTAATCTAAGGTGAATCTAAATCCTGGGGGCAGTGAAGATTATTAATGTATTTATTTATAAAAGTGTGGTGTCAGTGATATTCTCTGAATGGTTCGAATCTCTGAACGATTCTCTGCCTTCAGTGACATCGCTAGAGTAGGCAGGCAGGAGGGTTCATTGACGCTAATGAAAGGGGCGGGGCCAAACGTTAGTTTGACTGGAGGGAGGGACTGGGGAAACAGTAACTCCTATGAGTCACACTGAGTGATCCGAAGATTCGGATCATGAATCGGATCATTTCAATGACCGACTCGAAATGATCCGATTCACTTTACTGATCCGAACATCGCATCACTACTTTGGGGTATAGGAAGGGTTAATCCCTTCTTAGCAATTAAGCTTTCAGAGGCAAGGGAGATGTCTACAGTGGAGCTACTCACGGCTCTCTCTCAGTGATTATCAAATTCATTAATACGCTCCCCAGACCATTGCCAGCTACACGATCATCACACAGCTGAGGGATTCCCCGGCTTCTGCCACATTAATTTGCGGTAAACCACAATTTCTTATGCAATGCTGCCACCGTGTGGTAGCACTTGCCCACCCACCTTTCTTGAGAGCCATATTTATCCATTTAAGTGCTGGCAGCTTTGCCTCGAATTTTAGCCCTGAAACGGGGTATGGTGTATGATGTAGTTTGTATGAATGGTGTTTAGCCACCGTGAAGCTCAGCAACTAAACATCGGGCTGAAAAACTGCAGTGGAAAGCAGTTGCCTATAAAGAAGTTTGCAGCAAGTTTATAGCAAGACAGATATAGCTTGTTCCAGAGATTATGGGTGGCTCTGAAAAGAGCCTTTGGTGGTGTTGGCTAATTGCCCTGCGGTTACCGATTACCGCACTCACTTGCTCTTGGCAGGCTTGTGGCTCTCGGTCTTCTTGGGCAAGAGCACCGCCTGGATGTTGGGTAGAACACCTCCCTGAGCAATGGTGACCCCTCCGAGCAGCTTATTGAGCTCCTCGTCGTTACGAACGGCAAGTTGCAGGTGGCGAGGAATGATACGGGTCTTTTTGTTGTCGCGTGCAGCGTTACCAGCCAGCTCCAATATCTCAGCAGTCAGATACTCCAACACCGCTGCCAGATACACGGGTGCGCCGGCCCCTACTCTCTCGGCATAATTACCCTTGCGAAGAAGCCTATGCACACGGCCAACAGGGAACTGCAGACCAGCTCGGGAAGAACGTGTCTTCGCCTTAGCACGAACTTTTCCACCTTGTTTTCCTCTGCCAGACATGATATCTCTCGACAAAAAACCACCCTGATAACCGACTAAGAAACACGTTAAAGATGAACCGCCGCACACTTACCCAGCTATTTATAGCTTCCCCCCGTGACGCTATTCGTCACTGATTGGTTCCTTTTCAAAACATCCAATCGGGTGGACATAGTCTGAGACACCAATCGGTGTAGGCACTGCGGTTCATGGGCTGCCGCATCTGCACACGTGACAACCTCATCGAATCGGACGCGAGACAGCAGAACGGCCTTATTTGCATGCGGTGCCTATAAAGGGAAGGGCCCGGCGCAGTAACCCTTCAGTATTCGTCACGTTTTCTTGTGTTCCGTGTTGAAAAGAAAGCAGACGCGATGCCTGATCCAGCGAAATCTGCGCCTGCTCCGAAGAAAGGCTCTAAGAAAGCTGTTGCGAAGACTCAGAAAAAAGACGGAAAGAAGCGCAAGAAGAGCAGAAAGGAAAGCTACGCGATCTATGTCTACAAGGTACTAAAGCAGGTGCATCCAGACACTGGCATTTCCTCCAAGGCCATGGGCATTATGAACTCGTTTGTCAACGATATCTTTGAGCGCATTGCCGGGGAAGCTTCACGCCTAGCCCATTACAACAAGCGCTCCACTATCACTTCTCGGGAGATTCAGACTGCTGTACGCCTCCTCCTTCCTGGAGAGCTGGCCAAGCACGCTGTGTCAGAGGGCACCAAGGCTGTTACCAAGTACACCAGCGCCAAGTAAAGTTCTCGTTCTCTCTCTTTAAACAAAGGCTCTTTTGAGAGCCACCTACATGGTCTGTCTCAGAGCTATGTGAATGATCTAGCACTTTTGTCGGACTGCTAGCTCTCCAGGTTAGCTGGGGTATTGTGCCCATCGACCAGACTGCTTGGGAAGAGAAGCCCAAGGTGAAGGGGCTCCTGTGATGGCAACGACCTGTATCCCGACTGGGTATTCCAGCTAATCGCTGATTTCTCCTGCTGGGATCTAAGGGATTAACCCCTTCACCGCCAGACAGAACTAGCTTTGCAGAGAGAAGGGGCTGCTTTACCACTGCGGCTAGCCGAAGCTGAGCTACACAGTGGGGCTATCGTCCTGAAGGACAATCCGTGATCCTAGCAGAGGACACAGCTCTTCAGAAACCTCGGTGGCGCTGTAGTATACGGAAGTATAGCAATACAGCGCTCTACCACCCTGAAAAGGGCAGCGCCGAGTCTTACCCCACTAAGATATGACTCGGTAGTGTCGTGGGTAGGACATGTGGCACACGGACAGGATAAGACATGAGGGGACGACGAAGGCATAATAAAAGTCACTCACATACTGGGACATACAGAATTAAGAGAACTACACCACAGACGGAACCTACAAACCCTGGGCCGGCCCCCCTTCAAGCCAGCCATGGGCCAGCCTTTGGAGGACACCAGCTGCTGATCCCAGCACATGCTCGGCAAACGGGCCCAGCACTCCGATCCTGCCAGTAGCACAATCTATAGCCAGACCCAGCCACTGTTAAGCTGGTTATTTCAAGGCATGCATAGAAAAACGCGGGCAGACACGGGGACAACATGATCATAGCCTAAGAGAGTGTGTGGGCGGCTCTGAAAAGAGCCGTTGGGTGTTTCAGGGTGACGAGTCAACAAGCTTAACCTCCGAAACCGTACAGAGTACGGCCTTGGCGTTTCAAGGCATACACCACGTCCATAGCAGTAACGGTTTTCCTCTTGGCATGCTCAGTATAAGTGACTGCGTCACGAATCACATTCTCCAAAAACACTTTGAGCACACCACGGGTCTCCTCATAGATGAGCCCAGAGATACGCTTTACACCTCCTCGGCGAGCCAAACGGCGGATAGCAGGCTTGGTGATGCCCTGGATGTTATCCCGAAGCACCTTCCTGTGCCGCTTTGCGCCACCTTTCCCGAGTCCCTTACCTCCTTTGCCACGGCCAGACATGCTCACGCTTACTCCACGAGTTCCCCAGCACAATACTCGGCTACGGCCGGCCCGCTTTCTTTTATGCGTATTGGACGGACCTGATGGGGAACTACACCATTCTGCCTCAAGGGGGCGTTGCTTTTTTAATATATGCTTCTCGTTGGTTGGCTGGAGAAGCTTCCAAGCGTGCCCCAGACACCGATTGGCTATTTAGGAATATCAAAAGCCCGCCCGCGGAAAACCTTAATGCTTTTGCCTCCCTCACCTCCACGTGATCCCTTTCGACGATCCCTCATTTACCACTAGGTGGCAGCATATCGCTGTAAATAAACGCCAAACGGAGACCAAGATAAAGGCGGGCTTTTAGCTTTCGCCGTATCGCTGTTAACGGTCAGCCAGTACACAGGTTCACTAGGTAGGAGGCTGACCAAAAGAGAGGAGAAGAAATAAATAAAAAAAGAACCGCAGCTAACGAATAAATGACCGATTCGAGCATTTACTTAAAATAAATAAATAAAAAGATAACGCTCCACACCGAAGTCTCTTGATCAAAGTCTGGATTTTTCAAACCATCGTCCTAGCCTATGAAAAAGAGGGGCGTGATTAAGCGTATCCAATCACATTCACCGCTACTCTATAAAGGGGTTGAGTTGGCCACATAATCGTTACAGTTCTGTTGTACCCGTCGGTGAATCAGATCGGCACGCACCAGCATGGCTCGCACCAAGCAGACAGCCCGTAAGTCCACCGGGGGAAAAGCTCCTCGGAAGCAGCTGGCGACCAAAGCTGCGAGGAAGAGCGCTCCAGCTACCGGTGGTGTGAAGAAGCCACATCGCTACCGCCCGGGCACCGTAGCTCTTAGGGAAATCCGCCGTTACCAGAAGTCTACGGAGTTGCTTATCAGAAAGCTGCCTTTCCAACGGCTGGTCCGTGAGATTGCTCAAGATTTCAAGACCGATCTACGTTTCCAGAGTTCTGCTGTTATGGCTCTCCAGGAAGCCAGCGAGGCTTACCTCGTGGGGCTTTTCGAAGACACCAACTTGTGCGCTATTCACGCTAAGCGGGTTACTATCATGCCAAAAGACATTCAGCTGGCTCGTAGGATCAGAGGAGAACGTGCTTAAGTAAACGTGGTGTGGGCAAACGCTGTTTCCCCCTCACCCCTCACAAAGGCTCTTTTAAGAGCCACCACGTTGTCACTCAAACGAGCTTGTGTTTTGTGTCTCCCTTCGCATGCACGAAATTAACCCTGTTGCTTGCGCCCAAGCTTGAAATATCTCTACACCGTTATCCCACTACCGAGCGAGCCGTTGAGTGGCCGAGTGCCTGGCTGGGCATAACAAATAACGGCAAAGCACAATCTTTAAGCCCCCCGCCCCTTATCTCTATTATGTTACGGACAGAGCTCCGAGCGAGCGCGCTGGCCGAATATGTCAATCCATGCATAACACACAAGTATGGGGCTAGGCTTTCAGCGGGTGGCCCACATAGCCGCGGCCGGGTGATTCAACGCCTATTTTCTCTTTTTCGGAGGATATGATGGTTCTGAAAAGAACCTTTTGTGTGAAGAATTAAGTGGGAAGGCACACACCAGAGGCGCTCCAAAACCCACCCCTCCCCCCCTTCTCGCTTTTTGGGGGCTGCCTTTTAGCCTTGAGTGTATAGAACTAGAAAGGGAAAATAACAGGAAAGATCCTCGTGAATTGTTTGTGTGTGTTTGTGTGTTTTGTTGGGTTGATTGAATCATAAGGGGAAAAAAGAAATGTGACGGCCCCGGGTTAATCGGTGCCGTCTGTGATAGTTCTTAATTGTGATACCTGCATTTCCCAGTATATGTTGTGATTATGGTGTGTGCTTTTGTTCCCCTTGTTTGCTACCCTGTCCAGGTGCCACATGTCCTGCCCCCTCCCTCCTTACACAGACTACAGTAGAGACCCCCTACTGGGCTGAGTGCTAATACTCAGTCATATGCAAAGGAGGGCAGGATGTAATTCCCTTGTGTCTATTGGACGCAATTCCCTTGTGTCTATTGGACGCAATTCCCTTGTGTGTCGATTGGACGTAACTCAATCCTTTGTACTGTTTAAATACCCCTGTGTTCCCAAATAAAGACAGTTCCTGTTTTACCTCACTACGAGTCCTGTCTTGTTATTGAGGTAAGCCTCGGTGCTGCCCTTATTAAGGCGGTAGGGTGCTGTATTGCTATACTTCGGTATACTACAGTACGGCCGAGGTTCCTGAAGAGCTGTGTTCTCTGCTATGATCACGTATTGTCCTTTTCAGGACGATAGCCACCCTGTGTAGCTCAGTTTCGGCTAGCCACAGACAGTGAAGGGGTTAATCTCTGGTGCCCCGGTGGCCATGGGGCGAAGGAAGCAACGTTCGGCGGGCGTACCCAGTCGGGGTACAGGTCGGTCCCGTCACATCGGTGGCAGCTATGGCAGAAGAACTGAGCCGGTGTCGGGAACAGGCAACGAAGAAGTTCCGCAACAGATTACAGAGGAGGATGGCATTCTACGGAGCCACTCCATCTGCAGAAACAGTCTGTAGGACGGTAATGGAAATGGATCGGCAGTTCAAGGTGGACCTGGATCTACAGAGGAATGCGTCACGAGGAGCTGATGAGTATAAGTTGGAAGCTCCGTTATGGGACTTTGAGACTCGAGTTAAGGTCGCCCTGACGATACAGGGAGGGCCGATTACAGAGGAAGTACGGCTGGAATGGAGAGCCCTGATTCGGCTAGAGCTGTGGGAAGATGCCATGGAAAACTGGTACAACTGCAGAAATGAGAACCTGCCTACCCCAGAACAACGCTTCGGGGAGCTGTTTAAGCTGCGGCGTCGCCGGATGAGATGGCAGCCCACCGAGGAGGAAGTAGCCACACTGGAGAAGTTGGTGGCGAAGGAGCTCGAGCTCGGGGACCTATATCGAGCATTATATTGGGCTGCAGCCCAGCAGGAGTGGGGGTCCGGAAATCACTATTCTCCGGAAGGTGAGGACCTCTATGTCCCTGGCTTAGATTGGGAAGCTTTTGAAGCAGAAGACGACTTTGGTAGTTCGGAGAGCTTTAGGTTCTGGGACCTGTACAAGGACCGCGAGGAAATGCTGCCGCTTTCCCAAGAACTGACCCTGGCAGCTGACTTAGAAGGGCTAGTCTACAGGGAATGGTGCCTGGAGATGGAATACTTA
This sequence comes from Spea bombifrons, assembly GCF_027358695.1. NCBI lineage: Eukaryota > Metazoa > Chordata > Amphibia > Anura > Pelobatidae > Spea > Spea bombifrons. Next base: position 7,009,661 of record NC_071097.1, read on the forward strand.
GGGCTGCTGGAAGGCGGCCTTTGCATGACACGGGAGTCGATGGATCCTGCAGTTCCAGCTGAAGCACTGACAACAGGGCAGAGGGACGCTGTTCTCTGCCCAGCACCAAGCGCCCCTCCTACTCCGGCTGAAATGCTGGCAGCGGGGCAGAGTGCCGCTGGCCTCTGCCTGCCCCACGGTGAAGGGTCCCCGCCTGCTAGCAGGGACCCACCAGGGCAGAGCAACGCGATCCTCTGCCCAGCACCGCAAAATGCCAGACCGGCAGAAGAGCCGGTCACAGGGCAGAGTGCTTTTGGCCTCTGCTCATCCCCCAGCACGGTGTCCCGGCCGGCTAACGAGGACCAACCAGCACAAGCGCTGGCACCTGTAGAGAGCATCGCTGACATCTGTCCTGCATCAGCAATCCTCGCTCAGGCTGAAGCACCGGCAATAGGGCAGAATGCTGCTGGTGTCTATCTGTCCCACAGCGAAGGGTCCCCACCTGCTAGCAGGGACCCACCATCGGAAGAGCTGGCCACAGGGCAGAGTGACGCTGTCCGCTGCCCAGCACTGTTACCCACACCAGCAGAAGCGCTGGCAACTGGGCAGAAAGTTGCTGACCTCTGCCCTGCCCCGCCTACATCTCCATCATCTGGATTTCCCCAACAGCTGTCACCAATCATGGTAGGAAGGACAACTGACGTTCCTCCCCAGCGGCTGACAGATATCCCGGGAGTTGCGGCAGCCGGCCCATCTCCCCAGCGGCAGAAGGAGCACCAGGGAGGTGGTGCAGGCAGCATTCCTCCCCAGCGGCTGAGTGAGGACCTGGGAGATGGCACAGCTGGTCAGTCTCCCCAGCGGCAGATCACAGACCCGGGAGCGGAGGAACCGGTCCTCGCTCCCCAGCGGCTGATCCCAATGATGGGAGCTGAAGGTATCGTCCCTCCTCCCCAGCGGCTGGCAGATATCCCGGGAGATGCGGCAGCCGGCCCATCTCCCCAGCGGCAGAAGGAGCACCAGGGAGGGGGTGCAGGCGGCATTCCTCCCCAGCGGCTGAGTGAGGACCCGGGAGATGGCGCAGCTGGTCAGTCTCCCCAGCAGCAGCTCACAGACCTGGGAGCGGAGGAACCGGTCCTCGCTCCCCAGCGGCTGATCCCAATGATGGGAGCTGAAGGTATCGTCCCTCCTCCCCAGCGGCTGGCAGATATCCCGGGAGATGCGGCAGTCGGCCCATCTCCCCAGCGGCAGAAGGAGCACCAGGGAGGGGGTTCAGGTGGCATTCCTCCCCAGCGGCTGAGTGAGGACCCGGGAGATGGCGCAGTTGGTCAGTCTCCCCAGCGGCAGCTCACAGACCCGGGAGCAGAAGAACCGGTCTGCGCTCCCCAGCGGCTGATTCCAATGATGGGAGCTGAGGGTATCGTCCCTCCTCCCCAGCGGCTGGCAGATATCCCGGGAGATGCGGCAGCCGGCCCATCTCCCCAGCGGCAGAAGGAGAGCCAGGGAGGGGGTGCAGGCGGCATCCCTCCCCAGCGGCTGATTGCATATTCGGGAGATGGCACAGCCAGCCAGTCTCCCCAGCGACAGCCCACTATCCCGGGAGCAGAGGAACCGGCCCTCCCTCCTCAGCAGCAGATGGTAGCAAGGGACACCGTTCCCTTCCCCCAGCTGCAGGCCGGACCCGAAGATCCCTTAGCCCCAGCAGAAGCGCTAGCAACAGGGCAGAACACCTCTGGCCTCTGCCCAGCACCTACAACAGGGATCCAGGGAGATAAGGCAGTCGGCTCATCTCCCCAGCGGCAGAGGGAGCAACAGGGAGGGGGTGCAGGCGGCATCCCTCCCCAGAGGCTGGGTACCCTCCAGGGAGAGGGGGCAGTCGGCACTTCTCTCCAGCGAATGGTATACACACCGGGAGAGGCAGACGTTGGCCTGGTAAGTGCTACCTTTGTAGGAGCAATCGAGCTAGGGGACTGTCACAGAGGCCTCCATGCCATGGGTTTCTGGAGGGGCCTGAGTGCCAGCCTTCTCCCTACAGACTATGGGCCCGGGTGCAGAGCGCCACACTCCAAAGACTGGGGAGCAGAGACAACCTAATGCCCACTTATCTTTCCCGGACAGCCCCAAGCCGACCCGTTAGGGGTCTAGTCGGGTCTGCCGGACTATGGGGGGGAGATGTGACGGCCCCGGGTTAATCGGTGCCGTCTGTGATAGTTCTTGTTTGTGATACCTGCATTTCCCAGTATATGTTGTGATTATGGTGTGTGCTTTTGTTCCCCTTGTTTGCTACCCTGTCCAGGTGCCACATGTCCTGCCCCCTCCCTCCTTACACAGACTACAGTAGAGACCCCCTACTGGGCTGAGTGCTAATACTCAGTCATATGCAAAGGAGGGCAGGATGTAATTCCCTTGTGTCTATTGGATGCAATTCCCTTGTGTCTATTGGACGCAATTCCCTTGTGTGTCGATTGGACGTAACTCAATCCTTTGTACTGTTTAAATACCCCTGTGTTCCCAAATAAAGACAGTTCCTGTTTTACCTCACTACGAGTCCTGTCTTGTTATTGAGGTAAGCCTCGGTGCTGCCCTTATTAGGGCGGTAGGGTGCTGTATTGCTATACTTCGGTATACTACAGTACGGCCGAGGTTCCTGAAGAGCTGTGTTCTCTGCTATGATCACGTATTGTCCTTTTCAGGACGATAGCCACCCTGTGTAGCTCAGTTTCGGCTAGCCACAGACAGTGAAGGGGTTAATCTCTGGTGCCCCGGTGGCCATGGGGCGAAGGAAGCAACGTTCGGCGGGCGTACCCAGTCGGGGTACAGGTCGGTCCCGTCACAAGAAAGAATAGGAAGGAGCAAGGGAAAAGAATCAAAAGGAAAAAGAGAATCATAAAGAAGAACATACAAATCTGAAACAAAAAAGAACCATAAGGCAAAAAGAAGAAAGATTAGGAATAAGCAAGATTTGTAAAGAAGTAGGAAATGAAAAAGTAGATGCATATGTGTCACGGATCTGGCTAGTCCGACCGACTACCTCCGCTGACTTGTGCTCCCTTACCCTGGGACAACGCACTCTTTCCGTGCCCGGGACGTCACATCTCCCTCCCCAAGCCTGTTAGTCCCGGTAGTGGTTGGGCTGTCTCGGTACTGAGGAAGCATCCCACCGCTACCAGCAATGTGACGGGACCGACCTGGGTACGCCCGCCGAACGTTGCTTCCTCCACCCCATGGCCACCGGGACACCAGTGATTAACCCCTTCAGCGCCAGACAGAACCAGCGTTGCAGAGAGAAGGGGCCTTACCACTGTGGATAGCCGAAGCTAAACTACACAGTGGGGCTATTGTCCTGAAAAGCACAATACGTGATCATAGCAGAGGACACAGCTTTTCAGGAACCTCGGCGGCGCTGTAGTATACGGAAGTATAGCAATACCGCCCTGATAAGGCTTACCTCAATAACAAGACAGGAATCGTAGTGTTGTAAAACAGGTACTCTTTATATGGGAAACACACAGGCTTACACACAGTCCAACACAGGAAAAAGGCCATAAACCATGTCCACATAACCCCGCCCTGCCCAGACAGTCCGGCGCCACACGTAGGCCACCGAGCTCCGCAATGTCCATACAGCTTTCAGCCGTCGTTTTTGGGGTGATCCTGAGGGAGCGGCCACGATCTCGGGGGTGCCCAGGCGGCGCTCCGGGTCCAGGAACATCCGGTCCAAAAAGCGGCATGACCGGTCACAGCGGGAGGAGGCTCACATGCCTCTATCTTGCGTATTAGGTGGGATCCTCCCCTTGGCCTAACAGACCATCGGCGTTGCCATGCGTACTCCCCTTTTTGTCCGGTATGGCAAACTCATATTGCTGGAGAACTAGGCTCCATCGGAGAAGTTTCCTATTTGTCCCAGCCACCCTGTGTAACCAGTGTAGGGGGTTGCGATCAATAATCACAGTAAATTGGCGCCCATGTAGGTACTCAGAGCCGGCCTTAGGTGTTCCGGCGCCCTGTGCGAACTACTCCTCTGGCGCCCCCCCTCACTACCCCCCCTCTGACCCTTCAAACTACCCCCCCTGTGCCTTCAAACTACCCCCCCTGCCCCTTCAAACTACCCCCCCTGCCCCTTCAAACTACCCCCCTCTGCCCCTTCAAACTACCCCCCTCTGCCCCTTCAAACTACCCCCCCTCTGCCCCTTCAAACTACCCCCCCTCTGCCCCTTCAAACTACCCCCCTCTGCCCCTTCAAACTACCCCCCCTCTGCCCCTTCAAACTACCCCCCCCTGCCCCTTCAAACTACCCCCCCTCTGCCCCTTCAAACTACCCACCCTCTGCCCCTTCAAACTACCCACCCTCTGCCCCTTCAAACTACCCCCCACCCTCTGCCCCTTCAAACTACCCCCCACCCTCTGCCCCTTCAAACTACCCCCCTCTGCCTCTTCCTTCAAACTATCCCCCTGCTCTCCCTACTTCTCCTTATCCTAACTTACCTTGAGGAGTCCTGCCGGCATTTCATGTTGAGCGCCGGCACCGCGACGGAGTCACGGAGAGTAAGGGGCGTCGAGCGGTTGCTGAGAACTTCACGAGCAACCGCTCGGCGCCCCTGCCCGGGACATAAATGAAAACATTGTTGTTCTTTTTTGTTGTTGGTTTTTTTAACTTTATTTAACATCCTCCATGTTAAATAAAGTTAAAAAAAACAACAACAACAAAAAAAAACAACAATGTTTTCATTTAGGTGCAGAGGGGGCGGCGGAGGAGGAGGAGGACCCCGCGGCGGCGGCGGAGGACCCCGTGGCTGCAGCAGCGGCGGCGGGGGAGGACCCCGTGGCGGCAGCAGCGGCGGCGGGGGAGGACCCGGCGGCGGCGGCGCCCCCTGGAGTGTGGCGCCCTGTGCGGTCGCACACCCCAAAGGCCGGCCCTGTAGGTACGATTGTAGTTTTTGCAAGGCCCAAACGATAACAAGACACTCCTTTTCTACAGTGGCATAGGCCAGTTCCCTGAGTATTTCTAACGTGGGATCTGTCTGCTGAGTCTGCTGGAATTCGGGGCTCTGTGCCTGAGTCTCAGCGTCAACAAAGTACTCTGCAATAGATTCCTGCCCCTGAGCTGCTGGAGGGGAGGGTAACATGGTTCCAGATCCCCTGGTCTCACCATCAGTGTGCTCCCCTGCGGACACATGCTCTGAGTCCACAGGCCGAGTCAGCCCTTGCCCTTTAATTCTGGGAAGACTGCTGCCAGGTTACCACAGCTATGGCTGAAACCTCTGTCACTCCACCTGTTCCACTCCAAGGAGGCATACATACAGGACCCTGGGAACCAACTAATCCTGACACAGAGGAACACTCACTCACCCTCTGCCCTTCTTCACAGTCGGTGGCCCCCTCACATTTTCACACAGCACCTCAAACATCCCTGGCTCTGGCACAGATTCACTCTGCCCTCCCTCCCAGTGATGCGAAACCTCCACCTTCTCGCACGGCACCTCAGACATCCTGGGTTCTGGCACAGACGGACATGCACAACCTTTCTGCCCACTCTCCCCCTGAGGCTGCCTTGGTACATTGTTACACACTGCCTTTTCTATAGTAGGGCCCCTAGTAGACTTGGATAAATTACAAGTATCATCCTCAGGCATATACTTTGATAACAGCCTACCCAAATCAGTACCCAGTAACACATTAGTAGGAATGTTATTCGATACCCCCACATCTCTTACATCCTTCCCTGCTCCCCAATCCAAAAATACTCGTGCCATTGGCAGTGGTTTGGGTGCAGAAAAGTCTTTCGAACCAACACTGATAGGCGAGGCACTTAACCTTCCAACTCTGCTGGTTTTAGTTCAAGCTCTCTTGCCGCCTGGCGCTCTGCAGCCTCCTGATATTTAAGGATGAGCTGAAGTCTTAGGTTTACATTTGCTGAGTCCACGTATTTATAAACAGTTTGTAGATAAGAGTCCAAGGGATCTCCAGATCTCGTAGCGTCACTGACATCAGCTGCAGGTATCAATCTGTGCTGCTTGTTGTATGTCATAGTCCACCAATGCTTGTACTAGCTCCTCTTTAGTTTTTTCCCAGCAGGGAATCAATCTCTCACGGCAAAGATGGTCTAGTGCTGCCTTGGACTGCGCTTGGTACTCAATTTTAAACCGGCCCAAACAAGCGATAGCAAAAAAGAAAAACAGAGAAAGGGGGGGTGGGGGTGGCTGTTGAGGTGTAAATATACTAAGTATGCACCGAGTTCAGCATTTGGAAATTGAGAAACAATTTCTTTTTAGTGCCCTGATTAACTAGCAAATTCGGCAACACTGAAATCTGGTACAGAAAAGATGGAAAAATGATTTAGTTATCCCACTGCTGCACCAGGGGCGTAACTAGAAGCCTCAGGGCCCCAGTGCGAGAATCTGTTAAGGGCCTCCCCCAACCCAATCTACCGCTTTCTCACACCATGAACCCCCTTCTCAGGCTATCTACCCCCTCTCCCTCCCTTCTCACTATCTACCCTCTCCCTACCCCCCTTCTCACTATCTACCCTCTCCCTACCCCCTTCTCACTATCTACCCTCTCCCTACCCCCTTCTCACTATCTACCCTCTCCCTACCCCCGTCTCACTATCTACCCTCTCCCTACCCCCCTTCTCACTATCTACCCTCTCCCTACCCCCCTTCTCACTATCTACCCTCTCCCTACCCCCTTCTCACTGTCTACCCTCTCCCTACCCCCTTCTCATTATCTACCCTCTTCCTACCCCCACCTTCTCATTATCTATCCTCTCTCTACCCCCCGTCTCACTATCTAGCCTCTTCCTACCCCTACCTTCTCACTATCTACCCTCTTCCTACCCCCACCTTCTCACTATCTACCCTCTCCCACCCCCCTTTGTAGGTCACTTACCGTGCAGTCCTGTGGTGGGAGCGCGAGGCCTCTGTCACAGGTGTGACACAGCTTCACTGCTGAGCCCCGGCATGACAGACGCCTCACGCTCCCACCACTGCAGTCGGGGTAGCCCTGAGGCAGGCGGCTGCGGAGGCAGAGGAGACAGAAGGGCGCCGAGCGGTTGCTGAAAACGACCACTCGGCACCCCTTGGGCCCCCCTGACTGGCAGAACTCCAGGGCCCGGTCGCAGTCATGACCCCTGCAACCCCGGTAGTTCCGCCACTGGCTGCCACCAAGTTTGTCACGGTCAGGACTACTTGCCAAGCCGTGACAATGTGGAGGGTGTGGGCATGAAGGGGTTAATAGCACCAGGCCTCTTTATTTACTATCTTCACCCCTCAAAGGCATCAGTTATACCAAATTAACCCCCAAATCCTGCCTTTATCCCCCAGGTAGTCTGCCACCACTCACGATTTTGATACCGGATTCATGAGAAATCCGAATTAGAACCTTTATCTCTATATATATATCAACCCACCCCGGGCAAACAACATATATATATATATCCTCTAGAACTTAATAACAATACGGTAACGTGTTATCCTCTCTTAGGGTTTGTGGATATCTATACTAGAGCCCAAAGACAGACTTGGATTATGAATATTTTAATAACAAAAAGACAAAGATTACACAGTGCCACAATTACAAAAAAACAAGACGTACAAAAGAAAAACAAAATGGCAAACAGTTCTTAAAATGATGGGACTTAAACACAGGACCCTCACTCACGAGTTTCTTCAATAAGCCGGCCTGTGGGTACTCGTTAAGTCCAGATGGTTTCTTATGAGTATATCGTGAAGTTCTGCTTTGAGGTCGCTGCATTGCCCCTAAATCAGATTCTGTTTCAAGAAAACATCCCTTTGACCACATGGCCAATTATATGATACCTTTTCCAAAAATTGGTTCCCATCTTTGATGTGCCAATAAATTATGGTGGGGTAAAGGTGATGGAAAACCCCTCCACTTAAAATAGATATGGAATTCCTATAACTAAGGATCCTTATCAGTTAGGCCATGAATCACCACAGGGGTCCTGGGAAGATGACACCTCTTGCCAGAACAGATAAGGAGGGCATGTACAAAGAAACTGAGTTAGATCAACATTAGATTAACCCATTGAATGCTAACACAAAGGAATTAACCACCTCTGATGGATTATCTTTCCATGTCTCCACGGTGTCCGGGTTATACAAGGTTAGCAGTCCGGGGGCAGGGCATGTGGCACATGGATAGGATAGGACATGAGAGAGAACAAAGTTTACACAAATAAACCCTACATATATGGGGAAAATACATAAATCACCAATAATTAATATATCCACACATTTTAACCCATCTGATGGGCACAACAACTACTACAGACAGCACCGATTAACCTGGAGCTGTCACAGACGAGCTTGTCCAATTCGGATACCCATGAATGAAGTAGCGTCCAGTTTCGGTACCTCTTTTACAAATAAAAACAAGAGACACTTCTTTATTTCAAAACTTTATTAAACGTCAGATATGGAATTATTTGTCCGCGGTGCGGACTTAAAATAACTTCAGCACCGCGACACTCAACCTTTATTAATATGTTACAAAGTGTCAAATATTATAAACACACAAATTTGACACAATATATATCAATAATTTATTGTCAAAAACGAAAGCAAACATAACCAATTGTAACCATTAATAACCACTTAATAACCAAATTAATAACCTGCTGGTATGGGCGTGTCCACCTGTATCTCTGCTGGAACTGCGGGCGTCCCCTAGAGCGGCAGTCACATGACCCTACGATTCATAGGGGCGCATGCCCCTGGAGTGTCCTGCACTTACACCTCTGTGCACCACAACCATACCTAGATGGTTAACTCCTGCACCGTACCAGCTTAACAAACCAGAGTACCTGGCAAATGCCAAAATTAGGGGAGGGATGGGCGGGAAAATTCTCTTGAAAATAATTGCACCTTTTGGCCACGACCCTTCCTTATATACCCCCCCCAGGGGCCCTGCACGTGCCACCAAACTGTGTATTATGGGACAAGTTGCCTTTTACAAGAAGGGACACCAAAGGGGGGGGGTACCAACATGACTTGTTGAGAATAGGGCACAACATCCCCCTAACCGGCAACCTCGGGGTGACCAAGACTAATCATCGACTGACCCAGACTTTCAGAGTACTGCCGGACTTGCAATGTGTGCCAGCGGGTAGGGAGTAAAGGGGACCATGCTAGAGCGCCCCTTCACCCCCTCTCCATTATAGACGAGCCCTTTAGCCGGGTAGCGGTAAATCTGGTTGGCCCCCTCCCTAAACCTAGCCTGTCGGGAAAGAAATATTAAATTCTTACCTGAGAATTTCCTTTCCTTGTTACTTCCCGGTAGCATAGGAGATAGCCCCGCCTATCCAAATAGGGCAGGAAAGATTTAAACCCCCAGAACCTCCCCTTTTTTTTTTTTATTAATTCTTTGTTTATTGAAAAACAACATGACATTGCACAACGTTACAGCAATAGTAAGGCACAAATGAGGTAGGCAATGAGCACCACAATAAGAGCGACAATTGCCCGCACAGATACAGTCTGAGAGGGTATCACAACAAAGTGCCCAACAATAGATGGTTACAGTTACAGACAATAGCAGATAGATTTGTGTAACGGACATGTGGCAACAATACGAGCATACGGAGCAGGAAATAAACATAGTACCCAGAGAGAGCAACGAGCTCCGGAATACGGCAATACCAAACGGCAGTAGAATCGAGTCAGAAGACCCAGATAAGACGGGTACTTATGATAACAAAGTAAACCAAACTAAAACAAAGACCTGTGTGGCGTGCAGATAAAAAAGGAATAAAAAAAAATTAGAACAAATCAAACCAGAGACCCGGTGTGGAGGGGTAAAGAGCGTAGAGAATCATGTCAGAGAGGGGTCCGAGCGACCATCCAGGGAGGATATGAAGGAACGCCAATAGAACCACTTAAGCTCCACCGTATGGTCCTGGCCCTTGGAGGCGCTCGAAAGGACTTCCATCTGGTAGATAAATTCCACCCTGCGGAACCAGGCAGAAACAGAGGGAGGAACGACAGACTTCCAGGAGCGGGGAAGGGTAGTAAGCGCAGCATTGATCAAAGGGAACTTAATTGAGCCCTTATAGGCCTGATACGGGACCGAGTTATAGTGGAGGAGTATAGCGGCCGGAGTAGCCGTAAACGTAGGGTCCGACACCTCCCGAATAACCTCGGCAACCTTGTCCCAAAAGGGCCTAATAGCAGGACAAGTCCACCAGATATGGAAGAGGGAACCCATATGGGAATTACAACGCCAGCACGTCGGGGGGATTTGACGCAGAAACCTATGTAGATCAAGGGGCACCTTATACCACCGGGTAACAATTTTGAAGAAGGTTTCCTGCACCCTGCTAGACACGGTCCCTTTGTGAACAATCATAAGCATCCTTTCCCAATCCTCCAGTGAGAAGGAAAGGCCCAGATCATTTTCCCAAAGGCTGAAATAGTAGGGTTTAGTAATAACCGCCGGGAAAAGTAAGATAGCGTATGAGGCAGAGAGCAGGTGCGGAGGTTCCTGCGCCTCAAGGCATAGTTGTTCAAAAACAGTGGGCGTGCGAGAGCCCCCACCCAGGGCCCCGGTGGAGGAGAGGAAATGTTTGAGTTGGTGGTACAGAAAAAGAGTCAGGAAAGAGTTAGTCGCCGTCCCAGTCAACTCAGGCAGGGGTTTGAGAGTAGGGCCCCGCGTCACATGGCATACACGTAGAGTGGAGACACCGGCAGGTGTAAGAGGGGCTAGGCGGGCCACATCATGGCCCGGGGCGAAATCCGAGTGACCCGAGATGGGAAACAGGGGGGAGGGAACGGACACGAGACCCCCCGTCCTCGCAGCATGCCCGAAGGCTCTCAGGGTGGGGCCTATCAAGGGGTGTGGAGCGTGAGAGATACAGCGCTGAGGATTAGCAATCCAAGGGAGAGCGGCAATCGGGCAGGATAACGCAGCAGCCTCCACAGACACCCAGAGACGGCGCGCGCCAACAGACCACTCCACCACACGACGAAGATGAGCAGCCCTCCAATAGAGCTCCAGGTTAGGAAGGCCCATCCCCTCCAATGTCTTAAGTCTCGTCAGGTAAGAGAAAGAAAGTCTAGGCGGTTTGCCCCTCCAAATATAGCGGAGAAAGGCCCCATGACATTTTCGAAAATACGACCGAGGGAGAAAAATAGGCAGCGTCTGGAACAGATACAGGAAACGGGGGAGAACGTTCATCTTGAGGACGCTGACCCTCCCAAACCAGGACACATGGGGGAAGGCCCATTTGTGGAGATCAGATAGGAGGGAGCTCAAAAGGAGATCAAAGTTGAGGGACCGGATCCGGGACAGATCCGCGGGTATGAGAACCCCCAGGTATTTAATACAATCATCCTTCCAACGGAAAGGCATAGTGGTACGAATGCGATGGGACAACTCTGGCGCTAAACGAAACCCCATCACCTCCGACTTCTGGAGGTTAATCTTATAGTTAGAGATAAAGCAGAAGCGGTCGAGAACTGACAGCAACGCAGGGAGGGTCAGAGAGCGTCACTAGGATGTCATCGGCGAACAGGGAGATCACATGGGAGCGACCAGGGACGTCAACCCCTGCGATATCCGAGTGAGCGCGGACAGCTGCCGCGAGGGGCTCGACCACCAAGAGGAACAAAAGGGGGGAGAGGGGACAGCCCTGTCTCGTACCGTTGGAGAGAGCGACCTGATCAGACTGTATGCCATTAACTGTAATCTGGGCAACCGGGGAGGAGTATAGAGCGCGTATACACGTCAGGAACCTAAGGCCCAGGCCAATACCCTCCAGGACTCGAAACAGATAGGGCCAGGAGACCCTATCAAACGCCTTTTCGGCGTCCATTGAGGCTAAGACTAGAGGGGTACCAGAGTGGTGTGCATGTGACAGCAAATCAATGACCTTGATCGTGTTGTCTCGCGCCTCCCTCCCTGGCACAAACCCCACCTGATCCGGGTGAATCAGGCCAGGTAGAAGGGGACAGAGGCGGTTGGCAAGGACCTTGGCGAATAACTTGACATCAACATTGATCAACGAGATCGTCCGATAACTGCTGCAAAGGTCCAAATTTTTATCAGGCTTAGGAAGCACGACAATGCTGGCATCGAGCGCTCTGGGGTCGAAGGGTTCACCACTCGCAATAGCGTTGAAGTGAGTTACCAAATGTGGGCCCAAAAGCGGGAGGAACTTTTTATAATAAATGGCCGTGAAGCCATCCGGGCCTGGGCTCTTGCCCGGAGGGGAATTTTTGACAGCGAATTCAATTTCCGACAAAGTTATCGGTGTGACGGGACCGACCTGTACCCCGACTGGGTACTCCCGCCAAACGTTGCTTCCTCCTGACGGGACACCAACAAGTAACCCCTTCAGCGCCGGGCAGAACCAGCGTTGTAGATAGAAGGGGGGACGTCGCTGCACCCTAGCTGCATTGGCACTGTGGCTATCCGAAGCTTAGCTACACAGCGAGGCTACAGCCCACCCCAAACATCAGTCAACACTCATGTTGAGGTGACAACAGGACTCATTTATTAAAGACAAATACAGAGTTATATATACACAAGTAAGAAAAGGGGCAAGACAAATATCACATGATCTAATTACCATGTCAGGAAGGAAGTAATTAGATCAAATCCTGCTACACAATAGGATGACACGAGACATAAATAATTACATTAACTGGGGACGTAGACGTGGAATTACGATAGACATATAATTGGCTTAAGACAGACAATGGCCAGGACACAGGGATAACAGGAGCTCACAGGATTAACAGCTACCTGTTATGTAATTGATAGTTAGGTATGCAGCAGTGACACCTAGTCATACCTACAGGGGGTCTTAAGACAAGGGTTAACTCACACAATAACAGGGGAAACACTTCACACCTATACAATCAACAATGCTAAGACAATCAGCCTTCTTCTTACCACAGGATGTCCAGCTGACATTACAGTTTTGAGACACTAAAGAGTGCTAAAACATGGCGAACATCAGCAGAAACTGAACCCCTGTATCCACACACAGAAGTCTCTACAAGGCCTGGGCCCATAGTCGATAGGGAGGAGGCTGGCTCTCAGGCCTCTCCAGGGACCCCAGTGATGGAGGGTTCTGTCACAATCGGATCCTCTAAACCCGCACTATCCTCCGCAGTAACAACCCGGGTAAGGTGTGCGCCCAAGAAGTCGGAGGTGGCAGTATGGAGATCCAGGCCAGGGGAGATTCAGGGGGGAGGTTATAAAGGGAGGAATAGTATTGTTGGAAACACTCAGCAATTTTATGAGTGGAAATGCAGCTTGTTATGCCGATCTCGGATCCTAGTTAGATAAGTTTGAGCCCTTTTCGCCCTCAAAGCCCTACCCAGCAACTTGCCCGGCTTGTCCCCGAACTCATAAAAAAGATGTCGCATCAGCAAAAAGTTACGTTTGATACGGGTGTCTAGCATAGTCGCCAGCCGAGCGCGAAGAGTGGTAAGCTGAAGCTGAAGCGCCGGAAGGAGAGTGGCCTTGTGCCGCAGTTCAAGGGACTCAATTTGTTTAATCAGAGACAGGACAGCATCCGAATGCTGCCGTTTAGCCGTGGCCCCCATACCAATCAGGCACCCCCTCACAACTGCCTTATGGGCCTCCCATACGACTGCGGTAGGAACGTCCGGAGTGGTATTTTCAGTGAAGTAGTTAGTGATATGGGACGACAGAGCCGACAAATTGCCGGGATCATCCAACAAAGACTCATTAAGCCTCCAACTCCACGGGGCCTGGGAAGAGCAAACAGGGAAAGCTGTATGAACACCGGGGCATGATCGCTAATAGTAGAAGGGCCTATCACAGCAGAGCGCAGGAAGGAGAGATGGAAGTGGGAAATGAAGAAGGTGTCTATCCTGGAGTAGGTGGCATGGGGAGCGGAAAAGTGTGTATAATCCCTCTCCTCAGGATGCAGGGTACGCCAAGCATCAATAAGCTGGTTGAATTTAAGGTGTTTGAGAACCCTGCGAATATAAGAGTACGGGAGGTGCGACCTACCAGAGGAAGTATCCACTAGAGGGTCAAAAACCATATTAAAGTCCCCACCCAGGACAGTAACCCCCTCCTGGAAGTCCGCCAGTTTATTAAGTATTGCAATGATGGATCGGCCCTGAGATTTATTAGGGGCATACAGATTCGCCAGGGTGACCTTCTGGGAACCCACATAGCCTTTGACAAACACGCAGCGCCCCTCGTCGTCCGTCCATTCGTCTAGAAGCTGGAAGCGGACCACTTTATGTATAAGGAGAGCCACACCTTTAGTTTTCGAGGAAGGGTAGCTAGAAAAAAAGGCGTGAGAAAAGATCCGATCATAGAGCCTATGTTCAGAGCCCCGCTTAAAATGGGTCTCCTGAATAAAAGCAATGTGGGATTTAGAAGAACGGAGAAAGGAGCAAAGTTTAGAGCGTTGCTCTGGTTTATTTAAGCCCCTTATATTAAGCGTCACAAAATTTAGGTGGTTAGAGGACATAGTCGGAGCTTGTATAGTACAAGAGTAGGATATTGAGCCACCACAGGTCAAATAAACCAAAAATGAAAAACAATAAAATACAACTACAAGAAAAACATGTGTATGGTGTATGAGGTGCAAAGTGTGGAGTGGAAGTAGGTCTTGGAAGCACCTACCATTACGATACAGAGTGTCGACAACTAATGAGCGGAGGGACTACGGAGAGTCCCAAAATCACTGTCCACAGGAGGACAGGAGAGCTCGGGGGGGGGGAGGCCCACCAAAGCGGATAGGAAGGAAAGGCAAACGAGGAAGGGAGTAAGACAGGAGGAGTAGGAGAGAACGAGAAAGGAGGGAGAGGGGACCAGGGAGAGGGACAAGCCCCGCAGGGGGGGTGCGTAAGGCGCCGTATGGGGAAGAGGAGACACACACACGGTAAAAAAAGGCAGACAGGACAAGAGTAATGAAAATGAGCGAAAGGAGAACATGGGGAAGAGGAGGACCGGGGAGACAGATCAGGAACAGAATAAATGAGGTGATCCCCAAAATAAAGGGCACCGCAAGCTTGCTGTCGAGGATAGGCGGACAGGGCAATCAGTGTAAGGCTATCAGGGCATGAAACGTATATATATGTACGTGTCACAGATGTCAAAGGCCAAAGTGGCAACTAACATCAAGTGTAGGCGACATGCAGCGAGGGAGCTGCTGACAAACTCAGCACGAGTAAATGTGTAGTGTGTGCGAAACTTAAAACGAACGCCGGAAAACCGAGACGGATCAAAACATAGCGGAAAAACATAAAAAAGGGCCGATAAACAAAATACCCGAACGAGTGCGATAGTCCAGTCCGTGATGACAGCTGGAGAATTGCAAAGTTCAGTGGGAGAAGGTCAGAAACACTCACGCGCCGAAAAGTTCCACGATGACGCTGAACCCATCAGGGTGCCGCAGAGAGAAGAGGCTCAGCCGGTGTCCTCTGGAGTCACAGGGTTGCGGCGGGACCTCTTCCGTCGGTTGGAGTGCAGGGTCCAGGAGGCACCTGGGCCCGACAAAGGTGGCAAAGGAATGGGAGCTTCTTCCCAATCGGGAACCTCCACCACTGGAAGACGAAGATCCTCCAAGAAAAATTTCAGCTCACCCGGGTGTCGCAGGGTAAAGGTAGCGCCATTCCGTCTGGCGATCAGCATAAACGGAAAGCCCCACTGGTAGGGCACACCAGCCTCTCGAAGAGCTGCTGTAACAGGCCGCAATGCTCTGCGCTTTTGGAGAGTGAGCGGTGAGAGCAGAGGCGTATATAGGGTATGGCAGCCATGGCACGTGCCATGGGCGCCATCCTAAGGGGGGCGCCGGTGAGCGGCTTTTTTGATGCGGAGAAGACAGAGGGGCGCCTAGCAACCGCTCGGCGCCCCTCATTCTCCTCCACGAGCCCTCTACCCCCGTCCCGGTGCCGGCATTTCATGCAGAGCGCCACAATATGCCGGCATATTGCGGCGTTCTGCATGAAATGCCGGCACCAGCGAGCGGCTTTTCAACACTGATGCGGAGGAGAGAGAGGGGCGTCTGAAGAAGCCAGCGAACCACTGGCGAAACGCGTAGAGACTATAGATCTTCAACAGTGGACTTGGGTTTGCACTGCGTTTTTGCACACTATTCACATATAGTTGTGCCTTGCTGAACTGTAAGTGTATCCAGATCTTCCTCTTTCCTGAATTGTGAAGATACTGCACCATTTGTGGTCTGTTTGTTCTTATAGATTTTACAAGATATTAAACTCTGCAAATCCTACTGAACCTGATGAGCCTTTTCTATTCAACAAGTTTGTGAGTGGAACTTACACCCCCTCTTTTTTTTTTTTTTGTGTTTACTTGCAACACCATTAGTGTTGTTTTTTGTTTCTCCCCATGTATATGCGCTCCATGGTTATCGTGTTGGATAGATTGAGTGAATGAGAGAGAGCATGAGTTAATATGTGAATGTATTGTCTGAATGAGGGAGAGCATGAGTTAATATGTGAATGTATTGTCTGAATGAGGGAGAGCATGAGTTAATGTGTGGATGAATTGTCTGAATGAGGAGGAGCATGAGTTAATGTGTGGATGAATTGTCTGAATGAGGGAGAGCATGAGTTAATGTGTGGATGAATTGTCTAAATGAGGGAGAGCATGAGTTAATGTGTGGATGCATTGAGTGAATGAGGGAGTGCATGAGTGAATGTGTGGATGAGTTGTCTGAATTAAAGTGTGAATTAGTGAGTGACTGTAAAAGTGTTTGTGTATCAGATGTATAATTGTGGAAGGGCAAAGATGGCACTAGCAGGAGGTTTGAGCCTTGGGGACCAAGATGGCACAGGCAGGGTGTATATGGGACAAAGATGGCACTGGCCGGACTGTTTGGGGACAAAGTTGACTTGTGCTGGGCTATTTGGGGACAAAGATTGCAAATCTTATGTGTGTAATCTGGGCGCTGGCCAGGTTCTATGTGGGCAGTATGGACGCCAGGGCTGGCTTTGGGGTGTGCAACCTGTGATCTATGCCTGTAATTTAGGGGGTTTTAAATATACCTTTAATGCCGTGTTTTTATGTGAATTATGTAAATTGATCTTTACCTGCAAAGCTGGGTTTTTGTGTTATTCTGTAGATCCATATCTGCTATGCTATGTTTCCATACATTATTTATGTGTACCTGCAAATACAAGGTTAATATGTCTTATTCAGTTGATCTATACCTGCGATGCTACGTTTCATATATTTATTGTATAACTGCAAATACAGGACTTGTATGTCTGATTCTGTTTATTTGATATATACCTTCAGTGCTGAGATCACAAGTGAATTTCAATTGATCTGGGTTTGTGTGTTGATCTATACCCGCTATCGGCAGCAGGGACTAATATATACATATATATATTATACATATATTATATATATGTATATATGGGCAGCAGGGGCTAGTAAATGGGTTCTAGCTATTTGGACAGGGGCGCAATTTCAGTGCTTGCCATAGGTGCTATTTTCAGTAGATACACCTCTGGGTGAGAGATCCTGGTAGATGGAAAGCTTTTCCCCGTCATATTCCACAGCGCCGGCGGTACGACAAGCCTTCAACACCGCCTCCTTGACCGAGTATTCGTGGAAACAGCACACCACGTCCCGTGGAGGTGAAGATGGAGAACCCTTCGGCCGTAGGGCACGGTGAGCCCTGTCAAACTGGATCGGTGCATCCTCCGGCAAGCCGAGAAGAGAGTTGAACACCTGCTGCAGCACCAGGCGAATTTGCTCAGGAGGGACCGACTCAGGTAAGCCACGGATGCGGAGATTGTTTCGTCTCCCCCGGTTGTCGAGGTCCTCTAGCTGTCGCCTGAGCTGATGGATGGTATCTGTGTGTGCATGTAGAGTGGTAGAGTGAGAGTCGATTCGGTCACAAGTGGTCGTATAGGACTCCTCCAGTGAAAGCACACGGTCACCCAGTTGCTCCAGGTCATGTTTGATGACCACGAGGTCGGCCCGCACGCCCCGAAGGGCCTGGTCCAGCGAGGAGTCGATCACGGCTACTAAGTCCGCTTTTGTGGGAAGCGCCTTCAGAGCCTCTCGCCATGATGGTCCAGCCGCCAACGGAGGGGGAGAGCCCGCTTCGCGATCACGAAAGCCCTCTTCCGATCATTCGCTCAGTTGGCTGGCGGGAGACGGCGCCATCTTGGGCTCCGAGTTGCGGGAGTCTTGGTCGGGCGGACCTTGGAAATAGGACCGTACAGAAGGATTAGACGGTCTGTCCCGCGTCCCCGAGGATCGTGGGGTGCTCCCCACCGGGCTAGTTTTCCCCATCGGCTGGGAAAGGCGCACAAAGTAAGCGGAAAAGTCGGACGGTGAGCGGAGCTAGAGGCTTAAGCGGCCATCTTCTTCGAGCGCTAACTCCGCCCCCAGAACCTCCCCTTTACCCACAGTGAATACAAAAGACCAAATATAGTAAACAAAGAAAGCCTTTATTTACGGAGGGCAACAAAAATTGCTACCGGGAAGTAACAAGGAAAGGAAATTCTCAGGTAAGAATTTAACCCCTTAAGGACAATGGGCGGTCCCTAAACCCATTGAAAACAATGCATTTTGAGCCCGTACATGTACGGGCTTTGTCATTAAGGGGTTAATATTTCCCTTGTTACTAGACTTGGGCACCAGGGGGCTCTTCGTGTTCGTCTTCGTGCTCGTCTTCGGGGGGGAAAAAACCTTCGTATTCCACGAATATTCGCCCGTTCCTGTCTTCTCTTCGGGCGAATATTCGCGGACATTCTTCGTGCTCGTTTAATCTTCGTTTCCTTCCCGGTTGCCTAGCAGGGGTTAATATGGGGTTAACAACACATCAGAGCAGCAGCAGCTGCCGTGAAGGAACGTGTGTGCAACTCTATTGGTCGTTTCGGCAGGGGGCTGGTCTGGCATCAACGAGTGAATTGCACTTCATTCGTTGATGGCAGGCCAGCCCCCTGCCGAAACGACCAATAGAGTTGCACACACGTACTGAGGTGTACTGTACACAAAATGACCTAGAGACAAATGCTCCAAGGAACTTGGCCTCCGTTTATCATACACAATCACACATCCATAGATGTGTAATAAAAGAATAGGGATTATTTTACATTTTTAAATTGATTTTGGACCACTTGTAACACATGCCTAACATTTGCTACCTATTTACAATGGCATTGTGACGGCTCCGGGTTAATCGGTACCGTCTGTAATAATTATTGTTTGTGATACCTGCGTTTCCCAGTATATGTTGTGATTATGGTGTGTGCTTTTGTTCCCCTTGTTTGCTACCCTGTCCAGGTGCCACATGTCCTGCCCCCTCCCTCCTTACACAGACTACAGTAGAGACTCCCTACTGTGCTGAGTGCTAATGCTCAGTCATATGCAAAGGAGGGCAGGATGTAATTCCCTTGTGTCTATTGGACGCAATTCCCTTGTGTCTATTGGACGCAATTCCCTTGTGTGTCTATTGGACGTAACTCAATCCCTTGTACTGTTTAAATGCCCCTGTGTTCCCAAATAAAGAGAGTTCCTGTTTTACCTCACTACGAGTCCTGTCTTGTTATTGAGGTAAGCCTCGGCGCTGCCCTTATCAGGGCGGTAGGGTGCTGTATTGCTATACTTCAGTATACTACAGTACGGCCGAGGTTCCTGAAGAGCTGTGTTCTCTGCTATGATCGCGTATAGAAACCCTGGAGTCATAGGCGTAAGGGGAACATGACCCTGCCAGCACTACAGGACGGTGCACATGGTATTAGGGCAGGAAAGGGTTAACTCAGCAAGGGTTAGCACGAGGTGAGAATGCACAGGGAACGAGGGGGAAGTCACAAGGAACGTGACTGTAGGGGGAAGGGGACAGGGCTATAAAGCCCCTCTAAGCACACGTGCAAGGGGCAATTACTGAACACCACAGGAGCAGTTTCCCGCCCGCCCTCCCTCTTTTTGTCTTTTGCTTTGTGTTTTTGTTTTGGCTTTGTGTGTTTTTTCTTTCCCCCTTTCCCTCTTTCTTTTTGCAGGATCCGTTTTCTTTGCTGTGGCGGA
This sequence comes from Spea bombifrons, assembly GCF_027358695.1. Taxonomy (NCBI): domain Eukaryota; kingdom Metazoa; phylum Chordata; class Amphibia; order Anura; family Pelobatidae; genus Spea; species Spea bombifrons. Next base: position 7,029,650 of record NC_071097.1, read on the forward strand.
GGAGTTCCCTGGAGAAGTTTGAATGATAATGGGAGTGGCAAGTTGATGGTTTTGGTTAGAGGTTAGAGTTAATGCCCTCCCTGTACAGGATTAACCAAAGCGTTAAGGTGGAGCTCCCCTATCCGACCCGCGGTCGCTTGGGCGATTGTGGTATCCGGCGGAAGGGGTAGTGTGAAGCCATTGTTTTGTGTTTAGGTTGGGAACCCTCAGCTGTTTGTACACAGGTGTACAGAAGACTGTATAGTATTTATACAGAAGTTATTATTAAAGTGTTTTTACAATAATTTATAAGATGTTAAATAAAGTTATGTCGATACATTTGTTAAATAAATGTCTCGGCCTTTTCTAAATCCAATCCTGCTGGTGTCTGTCTCTTATTTCGGGTTTGAGAAATGGGGAACCGCCTGGGTATGGGCAGTGCAAGGGTCATGTCCTTTTCAGGACGATAGCCATCCTGTGTAGCTCAGTTTCGGCTGAAAGGGTTAATCTCTGGTGCCCCGGTGGCCATGGGGCGAAGGAAGCAACGTTCGGCGGGCGTACCCAGTCGGGGTACAGGTCGGTCCCGTCACAGGCATACTTTGCAACAACCCAACTTTTACTGGACAGGGCTGGAAAAAAGCAGGACTGTCCACCAAAATCTTGGGTGTGTTGGCAGGTATGCGGATGGAAAAATGTTGGACAAGAACTAAAAAATAGCTTAGGGTTAATGTACGGTTATGTTTAAGATTAGTAGCAGGGCACTGCTTTGGTTAAAGATGTATTATGTCTAAATAATAATTTAATTTTAATGGGTTTTAAAAAAAAAATTAGGGGTTTATTTAAATGTATTTTAAAGTTAGATTTATTATTTAGTACTTTATTATATTTATTTAATGTTTATACTAGTGCTACCTACCGAGCTATAACTACCAATGTGTATTTGCATACCTAGTTTAGCTAAATTAGATGGGACAGGACTGGAAAAAAGCAGGACTGTCCCTGAAAAAGTTGGGTCTGTTGGCAGGTATGTGGATGGAAAAATGTTATAGTATGAAGTGTGAGTTATAGCGTTAATGCTAGTGAGTGTAGAAGTGAAGGCCAGGACAAATAACAAGAGGAAAGGTCCTTGTGATTTGTGCATTCTACGTGTATGTGTTATGTGTGTTGTCACTGTGTTATATGTGTTATGTGTGTTGTCACTGTGTTATTTGTGTTATTGTGTGTGTTATGTTTGGTTGGTTGGTTGTGTATCAGAAGGAAAATAATGAAATGGAAATGGAAAAGGAAATGGAAAAGGCGAATGAGTGGGCAATTGACGACCCACTCACCTGTTTCACCCCAGGGCAAAGCACCCAAACACTGTCAGTCCTAGGCGTTTGGGAGCAGACTTCCAGAGCTCATACACTAGGCCCTAGCGTAAGCTGGGCACTCCGGCGGAGGTAGCAGGCGTTGCCACACCGCAAACAGACGCAGCCAGTGGGGAGAAACTGCCCTTACCATTAGGGACATTTGAGGCATGACACTAGCCAGGAAGCGAACTGGCATTGAAGAGACGCTGGCACCACCACCAGCAGCAGCATTGGGAAAGGTGAATGAGTGGGCAATTGACGACCCGCTCACCTGTTTCACCCCAGGGCAAAGCATCGAAACACTGTCAGTCCTTGGCGTTTGGCAGCAGACTTCCAGAGCTCAGACACAAGGCCCTAGCGTAAGCTGGCTACATTGGCGGAGGTAGCAGGCGTTGCCACACCGCAGCAAGTGCAACCAGGGGAGAGAAACTACCCTCTCCATTAGGGACATTTGAGGCATGACACTAGCCAGGAAGCGAACTGGCAGAGAAGAGACGCTGGCACCACCACCAGCAGCAGCAGCAGCATTGGAAAAGGTGAATGAGTGGGCAATTGGCGACCCGCTCACCTGTTTCACCCCAGGGCAAAGCATCCAAACACTGTCAGTCCTTGGCGTTTGGGAGCAGACTTCCAGAGCTCAGACACAAGGCCCTAGCGTAAGCTGGCTACATTGGCGGAGGTAGCAGGCGTTGCCACACCACAGCAAGTGCAACCAGGGAGGAGAAACTGCCCTTACCATTAGGGACATTTGAGGCATGACACTAGCCAGGAAGCGAACTGGCATTGAAGAGACGCTGGCACCACCAGCAGCAGCAGAATTGGGAAAGGTGAATGAGTGGGCAATTAACGACCCGCTCACCTGTTTCACCCCAGGGCAAAGCATCGAAACACTGTCAGTCCTTGGCGTTTGGGAGCGGACTTCCAGAACTCAGACACAAGGCCCTAGTGTAAATTGGCTACACCGGCGGAGGTAGCAGGCATTGCCACACCGCAGCAAGTGCAACCAGGGGGAGAAACTACCCTCTCCATTAGGGACATTTGAGGCATGATTCCAGCCATGAAGCGAACTGGCAAAAGATGCTGGCACCACCACCACCAGCAGCAGCGTTGGAAAAGGAAAAAGGTGAATGAGTGGGCAATTGACGACCCGCTCACCTGTTTCACCCCAGGGCAAAGCATGAAAGTCTGTCAGTCCAAGTCGTTTGGGAGCGGACTTCCAGAACTCAGACACTAGGCCCTAGCGTAAATTGGCTACACCGGCGGAGGTAGCAGACGTTGCCACACCACAAACACGTGCAACCAGGGGGAGAAACTACCTTAAACATTACAGAGAAAAAAAATTAACTTTCCAAGCTAAGAGCTGATTAACCCAACTTGGGCAGATTGAATATAAGAAAGGCAATCTGCTCCATCAGATGAGGTGCCATGCGTCCAGTCATAGAAAACACGCGCTCACTTTGAACAGTGGTTGGCGGACATGATAGTAGCTGCTGCTGCGCAACCCATGAGAGTGCAGGCCACACACTCTTCTTTTCATCCCAGTAGCTAAGAGGATCAACATTAGGCTCAGAAGGAACTTCACAGAGGTAAAGTTTGACCATTTCAGCAGCACTACTCTCCTTTCTGCTGCTAGCTCTGTCAGATGGTCCAACTATACTCCCAAGTGCCTCTTCCCAAAATGCAGCTGCTCCACTCAGCTGTGTTGTGCTGCTTGTGGCACTGCTGCTGATGCTGCTGCTAGGAGTAGCAGACCACATCATCTCTTCCTCCTCCTCCTGCACCTCTCCCTCCTCGGACAGCATTCCCATTTTACGCTGCCAGTCACGCACCTTGTTGACCAATTGCTCCCGGTAGCTACTGAGAACATTAAATTTCAAAGCTAGCTTTCCCTTAATTCTTGGATCGCAAAGGCACGCTAGCATCATTTCGGGACTCTCTTCCATTCGTTTGCGAAGGTGTACTTTTAGCAGATCCTTCAGCTTCCTGACTATGGCTGCTACGTCAGGATGTAGAGTGCCACCTTGAACAGCCTCACGGTTTTCAAGGAACACATCCATCTTGCTGCCTAGCTGGGAGAACACTGGGATTACCTGGGCCAGACTGGCAGTGTTTGATCTTAAATTTTCTGTGGCATCCCTGAATGGTTTAAGGACTGCCACTAGCTGGGCGATCACTGTCCAATCCTCCCTATTCAATGGAGAGGTAATCCCAATATTGTGCTCTGAGGCAAGATTATGAATTGCCCTCTGCTGCTCCAAAATCCTCTCCAGCATGTCTAACGTAGAGTTCCACCGTGTACTGACATCCTGACGTAGGCAGTGTACGGGAAGACCCGACCTCTCTAGCTCTTCCCTCAAAAGTTGGCTAGCCTTAACACTATGGTGAAAGTGCCCAGCGATCTTTCTGCAGCGGGACAGAACTACTGCTGCCACATTAGTTCCTTCTGACATTGCTGCCTTCACTACAAGATGGATGATGTGGGCTGCACAGCGCACACCAACAATATGACCATCTCGCAGCGCTTTCACCATATTGGCACCTCCGTCAGTTACCACAAAACCAACTTCAACATTGGTGCCCACCTCTGCTCCCACCCAAACATTTTCCTCATCGCATGCAGAATGTTTTGGGAAGTGTGCTTTTCATCCATCACTTCTGCATGGAGAAGGAAAGATCGGTAGCCTGCTGCAGCAGCTTCCTTAGACACACCGGGCTGCCACCAGTGTGCTGTCAAAGAAAGAAAGGCATGCTGGCCGCTAGGTGCACTCCACAAATCTGTAGTGAAACACACTGACCAGCAGCCTTGGAAAGCTCCTCTTTCACTGCTGCAACACAGGACCGATACAGCGAGCGGACAATGTTCCTGCTGAAAGTGGAACGTGACGGAACTGTATATTGTGGAGCCACAGCCGCCATCAATTGTTTGAAAGGCTCTCCTTCGATCATAGAGAAGGATGCCCCTCCAACAGCAATGAACTGACCAATCAGTCGCGTTACTTTATTGGCCTGCTGTTTGGGCATTGACCTTTTGGATTGGAATGCCACAAATTGTTCCAGGGTGGGCTGGACATGCAGTGCTCCAACCTGCCTTGGTCTCTGGCTGCCAGCACTAGCTGCTGCTGCTGCTGCTATTGGCTCAGAAGAAGAAGCTGTTGGGGTTTTTCCACGGCCACCAGCTATGCTGCCTGCACTAAGTTTTGCTTCTGCATCTTTCCCCAATAGCACAGCGTTGTGTTGAGTGCTGAGGTGATGCTTCATGCTAGCACTGGTAAAATGGCCAGACACTTTCCCTCTGCTTATTAGCTTCCCACAATGTTTGCACTTTCCATAGCGCCCTTCTTCAACATTTTCAAAGTGCTCCCAAATTGGGGCGCGCATAGCCTTGGAGTGTGCCTTGGGTGCTGCTCCTACTGCTCGGGGTGGATGAACAGAGGCAGAACCAGTGGTGGTGGGACTGGTGGTAACAGTACTGGCCATAATTGCTTTAGCTTTAGATTTGCTAGGTTTTGCTGCTGCTGCTGCTGGTGGTGGTGATGGTGATGATCGTAGCGGAGAAGGTGGAGGCTCAGGGGAAAATTGTGCACTAGTCATTTGGACACTGCTCCCTGAGGAATCCGATTCCTGACCACTCATCTCCTCTACTTCCTCTGGCTCATAGTCTAGCTCTTCATTAGCCAGATCGAATGGAATTCCTGCTAGGCTGGAGCTAAGACTGATATCGTTGTGAGACTCGTGACTAGTAGTAGTGCGAGCAGGAAGAATAGACTCTGCACTTGGCCTCTCAGTCTCAGGCTCCTCTGCTACCTCGCTAGGTGGAGTTCCACTATGTGTAGCCCTCTCTCTAACTGTCTTTACAAAAATTTTGTAAGGACTTGGTGGCTTGCTAGAGGTACTAGGAGGACATGGTGTGGCGGTACCAGTGGGAACATGTCCTCCTAGTACCTCTAGCAAGCCACCAAGTAGGCGCAGCACTAGTGGTGGTAGAGGCGGTAGAGGTGGGGGTGGGGGTGGTTTTCCCTTCAAAGGAATGAGATCGCTTTGGTTTGGGACCCCTCTGAGTCTTGCTGCTAATTTGGCTCTGCTTGGTACCTTGCATGCTGCTGGTGGATGGGGAAGATGCTGCTTGGGGCAAAAGGCACTTCTTTTTAGTCACTGGGCTGGTACTACTTGTGCTACCCTTTAACTTTGAACGTGCTTCTGGTGCTTTAGGCTTTCCGTAAAAAAACATAGAGCTTGTGGGCCTAGCCGCACTACTACTGCCTGCTTTTGGTGCCTTTCCTTTACTTGATGATCCTTCAAGCAATGCTTCCCCAAATGATAAGCGAGAGCTTGGCCTACTTGGCCGACTAGACTGACGCAAAGGCTGCATCTTAGAACTGGTGGTGGTGCTGGTGGTGGTGGTGGTGGTGGTGGTGGTGGTGGTAGATGGAGCTTGTCCCTCCTTAGTCCCAAAAGGAGGATCCATTTCAAATTTTGTGTTGTGTGTGTAGTGTAGTGTAGGGTAGTGTAGTGTTTAAAAAACTATAAAAAAAAATAAAAAAATAAAAATAAAAAAAAGGAAAAACGAATTAAAGACAAAAAAATTAGAGGAAGTTCTCTTCAGTGCTACTGCTTAAAAAGTAAAACTATGCACTACTGCACTGTGCTGTGTGCAATCTGCCAAAGTCCTAAAGTTATTTAAATTATTAACTCAAGATTAACTATTTAAGAACTAGCAGTATTTTATTTTTAATTTGAATTTACACGGGCCTAAGAGCTTAGCCTACTACTATGCTAGCCTAAAGCTATATTTCCTTACTATAAGTCTACCTCTAGGCAGACGCTCTCAAACCCACTAAGCTAAAGTGAGGTTAAATCAGATTCAGTATATGATTTATTAATTAATATTAAGTTATATAATATTAATAGATTAGAACTAATTTACTTATATATTATGTATTATAGATAGAAGAATATAGATTATGAATTAGAATTTAGAATTAGAATTACTTATATCATAGATTATGAATTAGAATATTATTATTTATAATATATTATAGATTAAGATTAAAGAAGATTAGAATTATTTTAGTACTACAGCTAGTAGCTTGAAGCTTTGCTTAGTACAGCTCATCACAGTCAATTTTTCTTGAAAAGAATTAGAAATAAAATAAAATGTCACAGCAAAACAGTTAGCTTCACTGCTTGCTGCACTCACTAGCCCAACAAGTTCACTTCACTGATGGACTGAGGTGAGCAAAACACTAAGGGTACTTTTAATAAAATTGAAATAAAATGTAAAATAAATGAGAAAATCTTTGCAAAACAGTTAACGTCACTGCTTGCTGATCAAAATAAAACACAGCACTTATGCGGCTGCACTCACTAGCCCAACAAGTTCACTTCACTGATGGACTGAGGTGAGCAAAACAAATGAAATAAAATGAAAGCTTAATTAAGAAAAATTGACTTGGTCTCTTACTGTTGCTAAAACAAAGCACAAACTATAGAGCTGCAGCACCAGTACTAATAAGATTAGCTGAACTATACGCTAGTAGTAATTAATTAATATTATTACTTTTATTTATAGCTAATTTAATTAACTATTAAGACAAGAAAGAATTATAGAATTATTGATATGAATGATTTTAGATTAGACACTAGTAGATGTCTTGAATGTCTACAGTACACTCTACACTAGTATACTATTACTAACTATAACTGACAAATATATATATAATTTTATAATGAATTCAATTATTAATTATATTAATTAATATTACTGATTTTAAATTAGACACTAGTAGATGAATGTCTACAGTACACTCTACACTAGTATACTATAGTATATATAGTATATATATATATATATATATATGACTGACAAATATATATATATATATATAATAATGAACTATTAAATTATAGATTCTATTAAATTATTATTTATAAATTCTATTTAATTTATTTAAGCAGGACAGGCAATAGGCACTAGTGCCAGCCCAGGGCAAGGGCACCCCAGTGCCACTGAGGCACTTACACTACAGTTGATGACAAATTAAATAATAAAAAAAAAAAATAATCAAATTATTATTATTAATTATATTAAGTAGCACTGGAGTGAGGATGAAGTACACTGTGAGAAATGGCAGGCTAAGGCTTACCAGTCTCACACAGAACAGAACAATCTCTCTGTAACGCTCGGATGCAGCACAGCAATGTTGCCAAAGCAGTCACAGCGAAAAATGAATGGATCTCTCAGGCAAGCTCTGGTCTTATAAAGGCGCCTTCAGAATTCAAAAAACAGCAGCACAGGCATTGGACGAGACCCTTAGCGTGACGTCACAAGAGTGAGCTGATTGGACAGACGAGATCAGCTCACTCCTGTTTGAAATTTTGGCGGCTGCGCGGCAAAAACGAAGACGATCGCGAAGAATCTTCGATTCTTCGTGGTTGTGAGTCTTCGTCTTCACCTACGTTTTGCCGGCACTGTATTCTCTTCGGCGTGTCTTCTGAACGAACAAAAAAACGGCCTCTTCGTGCTCGTTTTCATGTTTGCCCGAAGACGAATGCGCAAGTCTAGTAACCAGCTTGTTTACTTCTTCTGCTGGAAAGAAGAAGGATTCTTCCGATAGTTCCCCCTCCTCTAGGGATTCGGGATCTTACTGTGACGGATCGTCCTGTGCCCCAGACTGGACACATCCGCCTGTCAGCTCCTTCCCTCTCCCAGTAAGCGGACACGCTGTGGCTGTCCGAAGAAAGCAGTCACAGACCAGCACTTCCCTCAATCATGAGACAGAACTTCATGCTTTGAGGTTAAAACAGAACTCTCTTTATTACAAACACACAGAACTTATATACAATCTCCATTCACTGTGCACCGAACCCAACCCCCAATCCTATCAGCCACATCCCCTCACAAATCCCATCGGTATACAGGGGATGTATCAGGTGAGGGGATTAAGGGATACAATGGGTTCCCCCACCTGTGTTATCCCCCCTGTAGTGCGGGTGCCGTCTGGGCAGACAGGGATGTGCTGGCTGATTAAGAGCCCCAGCCAGATTATAGGATCTTCTCTTTGAAGGCTGGAGCTGCAGCCACATTCAAACCGGGTACACATAACTATAATAATAATAATAACAGTGAAGATCAGACAGGGTTCGTCACATTACTCCCCTCTTGTGCAAACGTCCGGCAGACACAGCCAGATCCCAACGGATCGGCTTGGGGATGACCGGGCCTCTACTGTCTCTAGTCCTGCGGGGTAGGGAGAGCGGGCGTGCGGCCTCTGGGGCACCCTGGCAGCCCCATGTCAGTCACCCAGGCTCCTAGGCCTGGCCCGTAGTCAAAGGGTAAGAGGCCAGCCCAGAAGCCTCTCCAGTGGGCAGCCCTCTTTAGTCTCCTCTGCAGGCATGGGAGACCTTTCTCCAGGGCTTCCTTTCCCCTCTGGGAACTCAGCCCAGACTCGGCTCCCTCCCAACCTGATGGAACCCTCCCATGGTTACCCTGACTACGGGCTTGTCCCGAGTCAGCTCCACATTCCCCCACCCAAACAACAAGAGCCCACTCCAAAGCAGCAGCAGTTTCACTTACCCCTACCTGGCTCTCCGAGCTGGGGCTCATTTTGCCCACTGGACCATGCCGCTGGGGAGGAGTGCCGGTTGCCCTTCCTCCCATAATTGGTGACAGCCGCTGGGGAGGGTCGCCGCCTGCGCCCCCTCCTGGATGCTCGTGCTGGGGAGAGCCAGATAACGGGGTTGTAAGCAGTGCAGGGCAGAGGTCAGCGACTCTCTGCCCGGTTGCCAGTGCTTCTGCTGGTGCAGGGAACGGTGCTGGGCAGAGAACAGCGTCACTCTGCCCTGTGGCCAGCTCTTCCGCTGGGGGTTCCCTGCTTGCAGGTGGGGACCCTTCGCTGTGGGGCGGGCAGAGGCCAGCAGCACTCTGCCTTGTTGCCGGCGTTTCAGCCAGACCGAGGATTGCTGGTGCAGGACAGAGGTCAGCGACTCTCTCTCCGGGTGCCAGCACTTCTGGTTGGTCCTCGTTAGCCGACGGGAACACTGTGCTGGGGGATGAGCAGAGGCCAGCAGCACTCTGCCCCGTGGCCGGCTCTTCTGCCGGTCTGGCATTTTGCGGTGCTGGGCAGAGGATCGCGTCGCACTGCCCTGGTGGGTCTCTGCTAGCAGGCAGGGACCTTTCACTGTGGGGCGGGCAGAGGCCAGCGGCACTCTGCCCCGCTGCCGGCGCTTCAGCCGGAGTAGGAGGGGTGCATAGTGCTGGGCAGAGAACAGCGTCCCTCTGCCCTGTTGTCGGCGCTTCTGCCGCCTCTAGTGGACACCCATAGACCGCTGCCTCAAATTCCGGCGACTGCATGCGGTCCATAATCGCCCGGAAGACTTCCTCCCAAAAGTGATTGCCCACTTTCACCTCTTCGGGCTCTGGCTGCAATACCAGGGGCAGAGTGGCTGAACCTTCAAGTCCGGAGGCTTGCCAATTACAGTGAGCGGCCTCCGGAGCTCGCTCTGTGACATCTGTCGGCTCACACTGCAGGGCGTAGCTCCCCTCGAACAGCGCCAAGTATTCTGCCTCGAGGCACCATTCTCTGTCTACTAGTCTCTCAAGGTCTTGGCTGAGTTCACTTGTTGCAGTGGGCGGCAGGGCTCTCCGGCGCTTGTCACTAATGTCCCACCATCGGTCCATGTTGCCATTGCCAAAGACAACCCTTTCCTCGAATGCCTCCCACAACAGGCCAGGCCCGCCAACATCCATCCCTTCCGGAGAATGGGGCTTTCTGGATTGTCGCTGCAGGCCTCGGGCTTCCCAGTATATGGCTCGGTACTCCTCTTCGAGCCCAATCTCCTGTCGGACCATCCTCTCTAGCTCTGCAACCTCACCTGGAGACGCAGGTCCCCCGAACAAGTAGAGCCTCCCATTCACCTGGTCCCTGATTCGTTGTTCTAGGGTGGGCAGATGTGTACCTTGGTGGGCGCTCCACTTTTCTAGGGCCGCTCTCCATCTCACGAGCCGGGCTCGGGTCCGTCTCTCAAACTCCCATACTGGAGTCTCCGATTCGAGGGTCTCGACTCCCCTCCAAGTCACCCCGCATCCCGGTGACTGTTCAATCCACTCCATCTGTGGATCCGTTTGGCTCTTCCTCGCCAGGGTATAACTTTTTTCTGCGGCTAGTTGCCTTGGTCCGCTCTGGTCTGGAAGGAGTAGATCCCACCGCTGCCACCAATGTGACGGATCGTCCTGTGCCCCAGACTGGACACATCCGCCTGTCAGCTCCTTCCCTCTCCCAGTAAGCGGACACGCTGTGGCTGTCCGAAGAAAGCAGTCACAGACCAGCACTTCCCTCAATCATGAGACAGAACTTCATGCTTTGAGGTTAAAACAGAACTCTCTTTATTACAAACACACAGAACTTATATACAATCTCCATTCACTGTGCACCGAACCCAACCCCCAATCCTATCAGCCACATCCCATCACAAATCCCATCAGCCACATCCCCTCACAAATCCCATCGGTATACAGGGGATGTATCAGGTGAGGGGATTAAGGGATACAATGGGTTCCCCCACCTGTGTTATCCCCCCTGTAGTGCGGGTGCCGTCTGGGCAGACAGGGATGTGCTGGCTGATTAAGAGCCCCAGCCAGATTATAGGATCTTCTCTTTGAAGGCTGGAGCTGCAGCCACATTCAAACCGGGTACACATAACTATAATAATAATAATAACAGTGAAGATCAGACAGGGTTCGTCACACTTACATCTGCCAATCCTTTTCAGAATCTGAAGTGTAAGGATCCTGACCAGAGGGCCAGAACCCAGGCCGAGGGTCGGGGCCCACAGATCTAGGCTGACGTAAAGAAAACATAACAGAGGTTTTAATCTGCTGAAAAGTGGACTGAAGCTCAGCCTTCATCCATTCCTTGAATTCTGAAATGGACTCCTCTCTGGCTTTGAGGCAGGATGAGCAAAATTTCCTAGAGGCGTCAGACATTGTAGCCTTGCAGTTTTTACAGGCAAAATGTTTCGTCTTGGATGCAGCCTTCCTAGGAGCTGGTGATTCTTCAGGGAGGTCTGGCTTATCTAGTGACATCCTAATAATAAAGGATAGGAGACGGTTAAAACAAAAAGAAAAAACAAACGCAGACAAATTCCCATAGACTCATAACCTACTTGGGTTAAGAGGCAGAAAACACCAGAACAGAAAATCTCAGGAAGCCAGGACTCTTCATCAGAAGAAAACTGCAAACTAAAAGCAGTACAAGCTAATAAAAAAAACCTTACCAAACCGAGGGAAAAAGGTCCAGAAAACCGCCAAAAAACCTTCTCTGACCTGAGAGCTGCTTACAGATCTGCCCCCTTCCTGACCTCAGATGCCTCCTGGCAGACTGAGATGAAACCGGAAGCACGCCACCGCAAAGATCAGACGCTTCCTGGCTGAAATCGTCGGCAGACTGAAGCAGAGTCCCGGCGTTCTGCTTCCAGTTAGCCCGCCCAAGGGCTGCTAAAGGTAAGTAGGCTACAGTGCTACCAAGGACCCTGAGTGAAGGAGCCTTTCCCTGCTCCGGTAAACAGGTTCCTACCGAGGACCGGACCGGAGAGGGCTAAAATGGCCGAGAAACGCTTGCCCGCTACCCAAAGCGGGACTGCAGCGCTGGACAGGAGAGCTCTGCCACGAGCTCTGAAAACAACAAATGGGGGATGTACCTACCCGGATAGGGCAGGAAAGAACTGTGGGTAAAGGGGAGGTTCTGGGGGTTTAAATCTTCCCTGCCCTATTCGGATAGTCGGACCTATCTCATATGCTACCGGGAGTAAGAAGGGAAATTTATCCTCACTCTCGTGGACCATGCCACCCGTTACCCCCCTAGATTTGCTTAGAGAGCACTGGCAGGGACCGAAGGGCCGACAATAGTAGAGTACGTGTTGGCCTTCTGGGATAGATTGAAGAACCACACGGACATGGTCCGGGAAAACCTTCAAGTGGCGCAAGGTTGGCAGAAACGGTGGTACGACCGGACCGCCCCGGAGCCGTGCCTTTGAAGTTGGGCAGAAGGTCCTAGCGCTTAAACGATCCCGTCACGATAAGCTGCAGGTGGTGTGGCAGGGATGGTATCGGGTGGTGAAGCAACTGTGCAAAACCACCTACATGGTAGCTAAATGTGCAGACGGAAGGATCCAGTGAACCTTCCGTGTGAACATGTTGAAAGCCTACCAGGAGCGTCCCGAGGAAGTAGCAGTTATTTGCACCCCGGCGATAGATGACCCTGAGGGATTACCGTTGCCCCAGGTAGCGTCAGGGACGAGGGAACTTGGCGCGATATCGTTAGCGGTGCAGTTAGGGGAATCCCAGAAGGCCCAAGTTCTCCAGCTGTTAGATCAGAGAGGCGGCTTTCTCTCTGCCCTCCCCGGATGCACCACCGCGTGGAGACTCCAGGGCAGACCCCGTTACGCCAAGCGGCGTACCGAGTTCCTGAGTCTGTCCGAGAAGGGATGTTAATGGAGATTAGGGAGATGCTCGATCAGAGAGTGATTGAGCCGACCGAGAGCCCCTTGGCTTTTCCGGTAGTCCTAGTGCCTAAGAGAGATGGGACGACCCGGTTCTGTGTAGTCTACCACAGGCTCAAAGACCGGACTGTGACTGACACGTACCCCATACCCCGAGTAGATGATTTGTTACACCGCATCTCTCGTGGTAAGAGAGATCGGCCTTCATCACATTGGGACTATACCAATTTAGGGTAATGCAGTTTGGGATGAAGAACGCTCCGGCGACGTTCCAAAGGATGGTAGATCGACTCGTCGATGGCCTCCAGGACTATGCTTGCGCGTTGCAATCGGAGTTAGCCACCTAACCAAAGAAACAGCCCTAAGCCGACCCCGTTGGGGTCTAGCTGGGTCTGTCACTGGAAACAAAGGGGGGAGTAATGTGATGGTTCCTACAGTCACCCTACCCCTCAGATAATGTTATCCAGTGACATGAAACTCTTTAATGTGTTATCAATAAAAATGTATATTAATGCCTTATTTTGTAAAAGTTTGCACACGGCACACTAAGGTCTGAGAGATAATCTAATAAAGATAATGTGTGCTCTTTATCTCCCAGACTTAGTGGTCCGGGTGTCCTGTTGTATTGCTCCCCCCCCCTCGTGGTGTCCCTACCTATAAAAGGCGACACCTGTCCCATAATAAACAGTTATTCCTTTTGTTGTACCTAAAGACTTGGCTTGCCTGGTTTTTTGGGTACTGGATAGCGATATCCCTTTACTTTGCTTGGGGATATTGCCTACAGATTGCGGGGAATTATTGTCCTGAAGGGAGAAGTCGCTCTTGGTGGAGAGGGAGAACCTGAGGTCCCTGGTCGGTCCGTCACACCGACACTAGCGGAGCAGGGCTCACGAGCTGGTCCGGTGACCCTAGCTTCACGGCACCGCAGCCCGCCGAGGCGTAGCTGAGTACAGTGCCGTAATTGTCCTGAAAATGACAATTAGTGATCCAGCGGGTCCCTGAAGCATTAGACGAAACGAACGTTCCAGGGAAGTAACAGACTTTATTGGGGAAACACACAGGCTTATATACAGGTTAGGTGATAAAAAGGTCATAAATCAGGCACACATCTTCCCTCCCTGCCCAGACGGTCCGGCGCCACGCTTAGGCAACCGAGCCCCGCAATATCCGTAGGGACCCCGAGCGGCAGCAAATCGAAGTTTCCCCGGGACAGCCGGCGTTTGTACGATAGCCGCACCGCCTGATCGCCACCTCTCTAGCGGCTCCAGTGACAAGGGATCCCCAGTCTCTGCGGGGGTGTCTGGGCTACGAGAGCCGAAGTCCATGGGTAGAGCAGGTGATACATGGATGAGGTAGGACGGGAAGGGGAGCCAAGCGGCAGTAGGTTGAAGCTTCCCCCGGGATGGACCGCGGGACAGCCGGCGTGGGTCCGATAGCCGCGCTGGGGCAGTTATGGTTAATGAGGGTCTTTAGGGTTAATTTAGGGGCAGTAATGGTTAATGGGGTGTTTAGGGTTAATTTAATGCTGAGGACTGAGGGCACGGGCGTAGGAACCGGGGGGGACGGATCCCCCCCAGGAAATCATGCGGGGGGGACCGATAATATAGAAATCCCCCCCAGGGTGAGTGCACTCGGGTGCTGCTGTGAGGGTGCTCACAGCTGCCCGATCGGCAGCTGCAGCCTGCAGGACTGGTTAGGGAAATCCGTGATCTCCCCAACCAGTCCTACAGCTGTATTCAGGTCACACTCACCAGCTGTCTGTAACTGAGCGCCGGGCGACGGGATATGACGATTATATCCAGCCCCGGCGCTCAGCAGAAACAGCTGTCCGCAGCCGCACTGCACAGACTGCGAGCGGCAAACAGAAGGAAAGTTAGAACAGAAATCAGAAAGGAGGAAGCAGAAAGCAGGAAGCAGGACGGAGGAAGAGAAAGCAGAAAGGAGGAAGAAGGAAGAAAAGGTAAGATTTGTGGAGAACCAAGGTGGGTGGGTGGTTGATTATTGGGGGGTCTGATGTGGAGAACAAAGGTTGTGGGGGGGTCTGATGTAGAGAACGAAGGTTGTGGGGGGGTCTGATGTGGAACACAAAGGTGGGTTAGGGGGGTCTGATGTGGAGAACAAAGGTGGGTGGGAGGGGGTCTGATGTGGAGAACAAAGGTTGTGGGGGGGTCTGATGTGGAGAACAAAGGTTGTGGGGGTCTGATGTGGAGAACAAAGGTGGGTTGGGGGGGTCTGATGTGGAGAACGAAGGTGGGGGGGGTCTGATGTGGAGAACGAAGGTGGGGGGGTCTGATGGTAGATTTGTGTGTGCATATACATATGGTAAGGCATGTGTATGGGCACTTGGGCAGGCATATGTGTATAGGGCAGCTGTGTATATGTGCGTGTATGTGCATATGTCTGTATGGGCAGTGTATATGTGTATGTCTGTATGGGCAGTGTATATGTGTGTGTATGGGCAGTGTATATGTATATGTGTACGTGTGTATGGGCAATGTATATGTGTACGTGTGTATAGGCAGTGTATATGTGTACGTGCGTATGGGCAGTGTATATGTGTACGTGTGTATGGGCAGTGTATATGTGTACGTCTGTATGGGCAGTGTAAATGTGTACGTCTGTATGGGCAGTGTATATGTGTATGTGTGTATGGGCAGTGTATATGTGTATGTGTGTATGGGCAGTGTATATGTGTGTGTATGGGCAGTGTATATGTGTATGTCTGTACGGGCAGTGTATATGTGTATGT
This sequence comes from Spea bombifrons, assembly GCF_027358695.1. Classification (NCBI taxonomy): domain Eukaryota; kingdom Metazoa; phylum Chordata; class Amphibia; order Anura; family Pelobatidae; genus Spea; species Spea bombifrons. The sequence continues at coordinate 7,045,223 of NC_071097.1, forward strand.
CTGTATGGGCAGTGTAAATGTGTATGTCTGTATGGGCAGTGTATATGTGTACGTGTGTATGGGCAGTGTATATGTGTATGTGTGTATGGGCAGTGTATGTGTGTATGGGCAGTGTATATGTGTACGTGTGTATGGGCAGTGTATATGTGTATGTGTGTATGGGCAGTGTATGTGTGTATGGGCAGTGTATATGTGTACGTGTGTATGGGCAGTGTATATGTGTACGTGTGTATGGGCAGTGTATATGTGTACGTGTGTATGGGCAGTGTATATGTGTACGTCTGTATGGGCAGTGTATATGTGTGTATATAAGGAGTGTATTTGTCTTATAGTGTATACGTCTTTGTAAGTATGTGCAAGGGCAGTGTATATTTATGGGGAGGCGTGTGTGTGTGTGTGTGTGTGTGTGTGTGTGAGCAGATTACGTATGTTTGGGCAGGCGTGTATAAGGGTAGTGCATATGTGTGAGTACTGGCAAGTGTGTATGTGCAGGCAATTGCAGCGTATACGTGTGTTTTTGTGGGCAGGCATGCGTAAGAGCAGTGCATATGTGTGTATGAGCAGGCATGTCGTACTTAAAGGGAAGATTATGATTCCCTGTAACACATGTTTAACCCATTGTGTTTGTGTACGTAAGTGTGTGCATGCGTGTGCATGTTATTCAAGTGTTTAAGTGTGTGGATATGATCCTGTGTGTATGACGTGTTAGGAGTCTTAGATGGTTCCTTCAATACATCATAGTAGTCTCTGTGGCCTTGTCCAGTGGGGTCCATCTGTGGTTGTAAGATTTGTCTTTTTTTGTGAGTTTCTGTGGGAATTTTCTCCCATTCATCCAGTAGAACGTTTTATGAGCTGAAGGTGATAAACCAAAACATTTTGGACAACACTATGCTTCTAACTTTGTGGGAACAGTTTTGGGGATCATGACTGTGCCCCAGTGTGCAAAACAGCTACTTTGCACCATAACCACTACAGTGCGTTGGTTGTAGGGTCTTACTCTGCCTGCAGTTAATAAAATATTTCTATAAGAGTATTTAAGTGTTGTCTGCTCCCAGACCACAAATGCGGAAAGGGTTAATTGCATCATTGTATTTCTGTAGGATCTTTTGTCAAAATGTTGGCAATTGTGCATTACTTAAAGTATTATTACCAGTTGTTCTAAGTGAAATAACTGAAATATAGGCCAAACTTTTGGTTAATTTTCTTTGACCTGTTTGTTTAATAAAGAGCTTCTCTGTGAAAACTTAATATGATACTTTTTTTGTGCGGAAATTGTACATACACACACACATACATTTATATAAAATTTGCCATGAACAATTCCCAGTTTACTGAACAAGAATATACCCTACCAGTAAAACTGCTATCCCCCCCAGATTTTTAGGGGTTCCTACGCCCATGACTGAGGGTTAATTTAATAAAGTTAACTAAAGGTGCAGTTAGAGGTAAAGCAATCTAAAGGTGGACAATCTAAGGGGAATCTAAATCCTGGGGGCAGTGAAGATTATTAATGTATTTATTTATAAAAGTGTGGTGTCAGTGATATTCTCTGAATGGTTCGAATCTCTGAACGATTCTCTGCCTTCAGTGACATCGCTAGAGTAGGCAGCCAGGCAGGAGGGTTCATTGACCCTAATGAAAGGGGCGGGGCCAAACGTTAGTTTGACTGCAGGGAGGGACTGGGCAAAAGATTCGGATCATGAATCGGATCATTTCAATGACCGACTCGAAATGATCCGATTCACTTTACTGATCCGAACTTCGCATCATTGCTTTGGGGTATATGAAGGGTTAATTCCTTCTTAGCAATTAAGCTTTCAGAGGCAAGGGAGATGTCTACAGTGGAGCTACTCACGGCTCTCTCTCAGAATGATTATCAAATTCATTAATACGCTCCCCAGACCATTGCCAGCTACACGATCATCACACAGCTGAGGGATTCCCCGGCTTCTGTCACATTAATTTGCGGTAAACCACAATTTCCTATGCAATGCTGCCACCGTGTGGTAGCACTTAACCACCCACCTTTCTTGAGAACCATATTTATCCGTGTAAGTGCTGGCAGCTTTGCCTCGAATTGTAACCCTGAAACGGACGGAGGGGGGGCGGTAGGGTGTATGATGTAGTTTGTATGAATGGTGTTTAGCCAGCGTGAAGCTCAGCAACTAAACATCGGGCTGAAAAACTGCAGTAGAAAGCAGTTGCCTATAAAGAAGTTTGCCGCAAATTTATAGCAAGACAGATATAGCTTGTTCCAGAGATTATGGGTGGCTCTGAAAAGAGCCTTTGGTGGTGTTGGCTAATTGCCCTGCCGTTACCGATTACCGCACTCACTTGCTCTTGGCAGGCTTGTGGCTCTCGGTCTTCTTGGGCAAGAGCACCGCCTGGATGTTGGGTAGAACACCTCCCTGAGCAATGGTGACCCCTCCGAGCAGCTTATTGAGCTCCTCATCGTTACGAACGGCAAGCTGCAGGTGGCGAGGAATGATACGGGTCTTTTTGTTGTCGCGTGCAGCGTTACCAGCCAACTCCAATATCTCAGCAGTCAGATACTCCAACACCGCTGCCAGATACACGGGTGCGCCGGCTCCTACTCTCTCGCCATAATTACCCTTGCGAAGAAGTCTATGCACACGGCCGACAGGGAACTGCAGACCAGCACGAGAAGAACGTGTCTTCGCCTTGGCACGAACCTTTCCGCCTTGTTTTCCTCTGCCAGACATGCTTTCGCTTGACAAACACTCACGCAGACTACTGACAAAGTAATACGTTACAAAGAATCGCAGCACACTTACCCAGCTATTTGTAGCTTCCCCCCGTGACGCTATTCGTCACTGATTGGTTTCTTTTCAAAACATCCAATCGGGTGGACATAGTCTGAGACACCAATCGGTGTAGGCACTGCGGTTCATGGGCGGCCGCATCTGCACACGTGACAACCTCATCGAATCGGACGCGAGACAGCAGAACGGCCTTATTTGCATGCGGTGCCTATAAAGGGAAGGGCCCAGCGCAGTCACGCTTCAGTGTTCATCATTTTCTCTTGCGTTGTGTGTTAAAAGGGAAACAGACGCGATGCCTGATCCAGCGAAATCTGCGCCTGCTCCGAAGAAAGGCTCTAAGAAAGCTGTTACGAAGACTCAGAAAAAAGACGGGAAGAAGCGCAGGAAGAGCAGAAAGGAAAGCTACGCGATCTATGTCTACAAGGTACTAAAGCAGGTGCATCCAGACACTGGCATTTCCTCCAAGGCCATGGGCATCATGAACTCGTTTGTCAGTGATATCTTTGAGCGCATTGCCGGGGAAGCTTCACGCCTAGCCCATTACAACAAGCGCTCCACTATCACTTCCCGGGAGATTCAGACTGCTGTACGCCTCCTCCTTCCTGGAGAGCTGGCCAAGCACGCTGTGTCAGAGGGCACAAAGGCTGTTACCAAGTACACCAGCGCCAAGTAAAGTTCTCTTTGTTCTCTCTCTTTAAACAAAGGCTCTTTTGAGAGCCACCCACACGGTCTGTCTCAGAGCTATGTGAATTATGTAGCCTCTTTTGTTGGACTGCTAGCTCTGGGAAGAGCATTTGTGAGCATTGAAATGTGCTCCTCACTTCTCCAGATCAGCTGGGGTGTTGTGCCCGTCGACCAGACTGCCTGGGACGAGAAGCCCAAGGTGAAGGGGCTCCTGTAATGGCAACGATCTGTACTCTGATTGGGTATTCCAACTAATGGCTGATTTCTCCTGCTGGGACCCAAGAGATTAACCCCTTCGCCGTCAAAAAGAACCAGCGTTGCAGAGAGAAGGGGCTGCTTTACCACTGCGGCTAGCCCAAGCTGAGCTACATCGTGGGTCTATTGTCCTGAAAACAGGATGAGACATGAGGGGACGACAAAGTTCTAATAAAAATCACACACATACTGGGACATACAGAACTCAGATAACTACCACAGACGGCGCCTATTAACCCTGGGACTTGTCAGCCCCCATTCAAGCGAGGCCAGCCTTTGGAGGACACCAGCTGCCGATCTCACCCCATGTTCTGCCAGTAGCTCAATCTATAGCCAGACACAGCCACTGTTAAGCTAGTTATTTCAAGGTGTGCATAGAAAAGCGCGGGCAGACTCTGGGACAACATGATCATAGCCTAAGAGAGGGTGTGGGTGGCTCTGAAAAGAGCCGTTGGATGTTTCCGGGTGACGAGTCAACAAGCTTATCCTCCGAAACCGTACAGAGTACGGCCTTGGCGTTTCAAGGCATACACCACGTCCATAGCGGTAACGGTTTTCCTCTTGGCATGCTCAGTATAAGTGACTGCGTCACGAATCACATTCTCCAAAAACACTTTGAGCACACCACGAGTCTCCTCGTAGATCAGCCCAGAGATACGCTTTACACCTCCTCTGCGAGCCAAACGGCGGATAGCAGGCTTGGTGATACCCTGAATATTATCCCGAAGCACCTTCCTGTGCCTCTTTGCGCCACCTTTTCCGAGTCCCTTACCTCCTTTGCCACGGCCAGACATGATGACGTTTACGCCGCGAGCTCCACAGCACAATACTCGTTTACGGCCAGCCCGCTTCCTTTTATGCGTACTGGACGGACCTGATGGGGAACCGCACCATGCTGCCTCAAGGGGGTGTTGCTTTTTGAATATATGCTTATCGTTGGTTGGCTGGAGAAGCTTCCAAACGTGCCTCAGCCACCGATTGGCTATTTAGGAATATCAAAAACCTTAATGCTTTTGCCTCCCTCACCGCCACGTGATCGCTTTCGACGATCCCTCATTTACCACTAGGTGGCAGCATTTCGCTGTAAATAAACGCTAAACGGAGACCAAGATGAAGGCGGGCTTTTAGCTTTCGCCGTATCGTTGTTAACGGTCAGCCAGTACACAGGTTCACTAGGTAGGAGGCTGACCAAAAGAGAGGAGAAGAACTAAATAAAAAAAGAACCGCAGCTAACGAATAAATGACCGATTCGAGCGTTTAATTTAAAAAAAATAAAAAAGATAACTCTCCACACCGAAGTCTCTTGATCAAAGGCTGGCTTTTTCAAACCATCGTCCTAGCCTATGAAAAAGAGGGGCGTGATTAAGCGTATCCAATCACATTCACCGCTACTCTATAAAGGGCTTGAGTTGGCCACAGAATCGTTACAATTACGTTGAATTCGTTGTTGGATCAGATCGGCACGCACCAGCATGGCTCGCACCAAGCAGACAGCCCGTAAGTCCACCGGAGGAAAAGCTCCTCGGAAGCAGCTGGCGACCAAAGCTGCGAGGAAAAGCGCTCCAGCTACCGGCGGCGTGAAGAAGCCACATCGCTACCGCCCGGGCACCGTAGCTCTTAGGGAAATCCGCCGTTACCAGAAGTCTACGGAGTTGCTTATCAGAAAGCTGCCTTTCCAACGGCTGGTCCGTGAGATTGCTCAAGATTTCAAGACCGATCTACGTTTCCAGAGTTCTGCTGTTATGGCTCTCCAGGAAGCCAGCGAGGCTTACCTCGTGGGGCTTTTCGAAGACACCAATTTGTGCGCTATTCACGCTAAGCGGGTTACTATCATGCCAAAAGACATTCAGCTGGCTCGTAGGATCAGAGGTGAACGTGCTTAAGTAAACGTGGTGTTGGCGAACGCGATTTTCCCCCTCACCTCTCATAAAGGCTCTTTTAAGAGCCACCACATTGTCACTCAAACGAGCTTGTGTTTTGTGTTTCCCTTCGCATGCATGAAATTAACCCTGTTCTTCGCGGCCAAGCTTGAAACATCTCACACGGTTATCCCACTACCGAGCGAGCCGTTAAGCGGCCGAGTCCCCGGCTGGGCATAACGAGTAACGGCAAAGCACAATCTTTAAGCCCGCCCCTTATCTCTATTATGTTACGGACAGGGCTCTGAGCGAGAGCGCTGGCCGAATATGTGAATCCATGCACAACACACAAGTATGGGGCTAGGCTTTCAGCGGGTGGCCCACATAGCCGCGGCCGGTGATTAACCGCTTTTTCTTTTTTCGGAGGATATGATGGTTCTGAAAAGAACCTTTTGTGTGAAGGATTAAGTGGGAAGGCACACACCAGAGGCGCTGCAAAACCCCTTCTCACTTTTTGGGGGCTGCCTTTTTAGCCTTGGGCTTAGCGGGGCTTTTGGCTGCCTTGGGCTTTGCGGGGCTTTTGGCTGCCTTGGGCTTTGCGGGGCTTTTGACTGCCTTGGGCTTAGCGGGGCTTTTGGCTGCCTTGGGCTTTGTGGCCTTCTTAGCTGGGCTCTTGCCAGCTTTCTTCGCTTTAACAACCTTAGGCTTCTTGGGACTCTTGGCAGCGGCCGACGGTTTCTTGATCTTTTTCGGGCTTTTCTTCACTCCTGCAGGGGCTTTCTTGGGCGACTTCACAACCTTCTTAGGGGCTACTTGTTTAGGCTTTACGGGAGTTTCCTTCTTTGATGTCTTCTCTCTGCTCTCCAGCTGCTTCTTGTTCAGCTTGAAAGAGCCAGAGGCACCGCTTCCTTTCAGCTGGATCAGGGTCTCTTTAGACACCAGACCCTTGAGAGCGAGCTTCAGGCGGCTGTTATTCTTTTCTACGTCGTAGCCGCCAGCAGCGAGTGCTTTTTTAAGAGCTGCGAGAGACACTCCGCTGCGCTCCTTGGACGCAGAGACCGCTTTCACAATCAGCTCGGAGACACTGGGACCGGACTTCACAGGACGGCTTTTTGCAGCTGCCGGCTTTTTGGGCTGTTTCTTCTTGGAAGAGGTTTCTGCCGGCAGAGGCGCAGGGGAAGGAGCTGTCTCGGCCATCTCAATGCCTGGATCACACCACACAACAGTTGTAATCGCACATAAACACGGGGTTAAACCGCCAGAAGTTTGGCTTTTATAGACGAGCTGCCGCACATTCATTGGTTCATGAGCAGTAGCCTGCGAGCCTATGATTGGACGCCGTTTCTGAAACCTCCCCATGCTGCCGATCGCCGGGGCATCGCTGGATTTACATTCCCCCTGAAGGGGGGTTTGAAAGGAAAATATATTTACCGTTTGCGGTAAGATCCTAACTCCAAAGCAGTTGGATGTCCTACACCGTGCAGCCCCCCCCCCCAAAAAAAAAAAAGAAAGAAAAGAAAAAATGCCAGGGAACAGCACCCAAGAGGTGTGAAATAATAAATAAAGAAAATAATGAATACAGATAATAAAATAAATTCTTTAATACGGTATCACCTATTAAAAATTAATTTACCCTTAAACTTAATCTATAAATTTATATAACCCAATCATTAATTATTATTTAAGAATAGCCTAATATTTATACATTAAAGAATAACATTAAAAATGATGGATATTTTTAACTAATAATAATCAATTAAATAATTTAAAATAAATTGTATTTCTACTGCTAGTGCCTGGCTGCCTGCCGGTCTGATGATTGTCTTAGGACTCGTAGCTGACAAGAGTTTACTTAGGGGTTATTTATTATTAACGTATTATATTATTTATTATTCAAAATAATAAAAGTAATTATTAAGATTAGGTTTTGTCTTATCAGGACGTTTTATGTGCGAGAGTGTGTTTGTGTGTATTAGCGCGTGAGCATACGTTAGTGAGGAAAGGGTTAAGCGTGAGAATGTGTTTGTGTGCATGCACCACTGTGTATTAATGATGTATATACTATTTCTTTAACATGAGTGCGAGTGTATAGAACTAGAAAGGCTGGCCCACGGCTGGCTTGAAGGGGGGCCGGCCCAGGGTTATTAGGTTCCGTCTGTGGTGTAGTTCTCTTACTCTGTATGTCCCAGTATGTGTGTGATTTTTATTATGCCTTTTTCGTCCCCTCATGTCTTATCCTGTCCGTGTGCCACATGTCCTACCCACGACACTACCGAGTCATGTCTTAGTGGGGTAAGACTCGGCGCTGTCCTTTTCAGGGTGGTAGAGCGCTGTATTGCTATACTTCCGTATACTACAGCGCCACCGAGGTTTCTGAAGAGCTGTGTCCTCTGCTAGGATCACGCATTGTCCTTTTCAGGACAATAGCCCCACTGTGTAGCACAGCTTCGGCTAGCCGCAGTGGTAAAGCAGCCCCTTCTCTCTGCAAGGCTAGTTCTGTCTGGCGGTGAAGGGGTTAATCTCTTGGGTCCCAGCAGGAGAAATCAGCGATTAGCTGGAATACCCAGTCGGGGTACAGGTCGTTGCCATCACAGGAGCCCCTTCACCTTGGGCTTCTCTTCCCAGGCAGTGTGGTCGATGGGCACGATACCCCAGCTAACCTGGAGAGCTAACAGTCCGACAAAAGGGCTAGATCATTCACATAGCTCTGAGACAGACCGTGTGGGTGGCTCTCAAAAGAGCCTTTGTTTAAAGAGAGAGAACAAAGAGAACTTTACTTGGCACTGGTGTACTTGGTAACAGCCTTGGTGCCCTCTGACACAGCGTGCTTGGCCAGCTCTCCAGGAAGAAGGAGGCGTACAGCAGTCTGAATCTCCCGAGAAGTGATGGTGGAGCGCTTGTTGTAATGGGCTAGGCGTGAAGCTTCCCCAGCAATGCGCTCAAAGATATCGTTGACAAACGAGTTCATGATGCCCATGGCCTTGGAAGAAATGCCAGTGTCAGGATGCACCTGCTTTAGTACCTTGTAGACATAAATCGCGTAGCTTTCCTTTCTGCTCTTCCTGCGCTTCTTCCCGTCTTTTTTCTGGGTCTTCGTAACAGCTTTCTTAGAGCCTTTCTTCGGAGCAGGCGCAGACTTCGCTGGATCAGGCATCGCGTTTGTTTTCCTTTCAACACGCAAGGCAGGAGAAAATGATGAACACTGAAGCGTAACTGCGCTGGGCCCTTCCCTTTATAGGCACCGCATGCAAATAAGGCCGTTCTGCTGTCTCGCGTCCGATTCGATGAGGTTGTCACGTGTGCAGATGCGGCCGCCCATGAACCGCAGTGCCTACACCGATTGGTGTCTCAGACTATGTCCACCCGATTGGATGTTTTGAAAAGGAACCAATCAGTGACGAAGAGCGTCACGGGGGGAAGCTACAAATAGCTGGGTAAGTGTGCGGCGTTTCATTTTAACGTGCTTCTTAGTCGGTTATTAGGTTGGTGGTTTGTCGAGAGATATCATGTCTGGCAGAGGCAAACAAGGTGGAAAAGTTCGTGCCAAGGCGAAGACACGTTCTTCCCGAGCTGGTCTGCAGTTCCCTGTCGGCCGTGTGCATAGGCTTCTTCGCAAGGGTAATTATGCCGAGAGAGTAGGAGCCGGCGCACCCGTGTATCTGGCAGCGGTGTTGGAGTATCTGACTGCTGAGATATTGGAGTTGGCTGGTAACGCTGCACGCGACAACAAAAAGACCCGTATCATTCCTCGCCACCTGCAACTTGCCGTTCGTAACGACGAGGAGCTCAATAAGCTGCTCGGAGGGGTCACCATTGCTCAGGGAGGTGTTCTACCCAACATCCAGGCGGTGCTCTTGCCCAAGAAGACCGAGAGCCACAAGCCTGCCAAGAGCAAGTGAGTGCGGTAATCGGTAACCGCAGGGCAATTGGCCAACACCACCAAAGGCTCTTTTCAGAGCCACCCATAATCTCTGGAACAAGCTATATCTGTCCTGCTATAAATTTGCTGCAAGCTTCCCTAAAGGCAACTGCTTTCCGCTACAGTTTTTCAGCCCGATGTTTAGTTGCTGAGCTTCGCGGTGGCTAAACACCATTCATACAAACTACATTATACACCATACCCCGTTTCAGGGCTAAAATTCGAGGCAAAGCTGCCAGCACTTAAATGGATAAATATGGCTCTCAAGAAAGGTGGGTGGTTAAGTGTTACCACACGGTGGCAGCATTGCATAAGAAATTGTGGTTTACCGCAAATTAATGTGGCAGAAGCCGGGAATCCCTCAGCTGTGTGATGATCGTGTAGCTGGCAATGGTCTGGGGAGCGCATTAATGAATTTGATAATCATTCTGAGAGAGAGCCGTGAGTAGCTCCACTGTAGACATCTCCCTTGCCTCTGAAAGCTTAATTGCTAAGAAGGGATTAACCCTTCATATACCCCAAAGTAGTGATGCGAAGTTCGGATCGGTAAAGTGAATCGGATCATTTCGAGTCGGTCATTGAAATGATCCGATTCATGATCCGAATCTTCGGATCACTCAGTGTGACTCATAGGAGTTACTGTTTCCCCAGTCCCTCCCTGCAGTCAAACTAACGATTGGCCCCGCCCCTTTCATTAGCGTCAATGAACCCTCCTGCCTGCCTACTCTAGCGATGTCACTGAAGGCAGAGAATCGTTCAGAGATTCGAACCATTCAGAGAATATCACTGACACCACACTTTTATAAATAAATACATTAATAATCTTCACTGCCCCCAGGATTTAGATTCCTCTTAGATTACCCACCTTAAGATTGCTTTTAGATTGCTTTACCTCTAACTGCACCTTTAGTTAACTTTGTTAAATTAACCCTCAGTCCTCAGCATTAAATTAACCCTAAACACCCCATTAACCATTACTGCCCCTAAATTAACCCTAAAGACCCCCATTAACCATAACTGCCCCGGCGCGGCTATCGGACCCATGCCGGCTCTCGCGGTCCATCTCGGGGGAAGCTTCAACCTACTGCCGCTTGGCTCCCCTTCCCGTCCTACCTCATCCATGTATCACCTGCTCTACCCATGGACTTCGGCTCTCGTAGCCCAGACACCCTCGCAGAGACTGGGGATCCCTTGTCACTGGAGCCGCTAGAGAGGTGGCGATCAGGCGGTGCGGCTATCGTACAAACGCCGGCTGTCCCGGGGAAACTTCGATTTGCTGCCGCCTGGGGTCCCTACGGATATTGCGGGGCTCGGTTGCCTAAGCGTGGCGTCGGACCGTCTGGGCAGGGAGGGAAGATGTGTGCCTGATTTATGACCTTTTTATCACCTAACCTGTATATAAGCCTGTGTGTTTCCCCAATAAAGTCTGTTACTTCCCTGGAACGTTAGTTTCGTCTAATGCTTCAGGGACCCGCTGGATCACTAATTGTCCTTTTCAGGACATTTACGGCACTGTACTCAGCTACGCCTAGGCGGGCTGCGGTGCCGTGAAGCTAGGGTCACCGGACCAGCTCGTGAGCCCTGCTCCGCTAGTGTCGGTGTGACGGACCGACCAGGGACCTCAGGTTGTCCCTCTCCGCCAAGAGCGACTTCTCCCTTCAGGACAATAATTCCCCGCAATCTGTAGGCAATATCCCCAAGCAAAGTAAAGGGATATCGCTATCCGGTACCCAAATAACCAGGCAAGACTAGTCTTTAGGTACAAGAAAAGGAATAACTGTTTATTATGGGACAGGTGTCGCCTTTTATAGGTAGGGACACCACGAGGGGGGGAGGAGCAATACAACAGGACACCGGCACCACTAAGTCTGGGAGATAAAGAGCACACATTATCTTTATTAGATTATCTCTCAGACCTTAGTGTGCCGTGTGCAAACTTTTACAAAATAAGGCAATAATATACATTTTTATTAATAACACATTAAAGAGTTTCATGTCACTGGATAACATTATCTGAGGGGTAGGGTGACTCTAGGAACCATCACATTACTCCCCCCTTTGTTTCCAGTGACAGACCCGGCTAGACCCCAACGGGGTCGGCTTAGGGCTGTTTCTTTGGTTAGGTGGCGAACTCCAATTGCCGAGACAACGCGCAAGCATAGTCCTGGAGGCAGGCCCGGACTGGCCATCGGGCACACCGGGCAAATGCCCGGTGGGCCGGGCCACGGCAGGGCCGCATTGACTTAGGGGCTGATGGAGCTGCAGCTCCAGGCCCCTACCCTACCTACGGCCGCATTAACGCGGTGCATAAGGGGCACCTGCCCCTTAAGCCCGCCGCAAGTGCGACCGGGTCCGCCACTCTAAGGGGCCAGGAAGTCCCCACCAAGGCCGGCCTTACGGGTCTGCGGCCGCACAGGGTTTAAATTAAAACATCGGGGTTTTTTTATTAACTTTATTTAACATCCTCCATGTTAAATAAAGTTTTTTTTAACTTTATTTAACATGGAGGATGTTAAATAAAGTTGAAAAAAAAACCCCGATGTTTTAATTTAAACCCTGTGCGGCCGCAGACCCCTAAGGCCGGCCCTGGTGGGGGCTTCCCGGCCTCTTAGAGCAGGGCGCCACACTCCAGGGGGGGCGGTCCGCACCGGGTGCCGCTCATCAGGGGGTGCCAACTTGCGGCACCCGGCACTCCTCCAGAGACGGACAGTAATGTCCACCGCTGGAGGAGCAGGCTCGCAAGGGAGCGGTATCGGAGGTCTTTAACAGACCTCCGGTCCCCCTGAGCGATTTTAAGCCGAGTTCAACCGATCGGCAGCTGCAGCCTGCAGGACTGGTTAGGGAAATCCGTGATCTCCCCAACCAGTCCTGCAGGCTGCAGCTTCATTAAGGTCACACTCACCAGCGTGCTGTCTGTAACTGAGCGTCGGGCGACGGGATATGACGTTTATATCCAGCCCCGGCGCTCAGCATAAACAGCTGTGCGCAGCCGCACTGCACAGACTGTGAGCGGCCGGCAAAATGGAAAGTTGGAAGAGAATTCAGAAAGGAGGAAGAGAAAGGTAAGAGATGTGGAAAACGAAGGTAGGTGGGTGGGTATGATGTGGAAAACGAAGGTGGGGGTTGATGTGGAGGGGGGTCTGATGTGGAGAACAAAGGTTGTGGAGGGGGGTTCTGATGTGGAGAACAAAGGTTTGGGGGGGTCTGATGTGGAGAACGAAGGTGGGGGGTCTGATGGTAGATTTGTGTGTGCATATACATATGGTGAGGCATGTGTATGGGTACTTGGGCAGGCATATGTGTTTGTGTATGGAGCAGCTGTGTATATGTGCATGTATGTGTACGTCTGTATGGGCAGTGTATATGTGTGTGTATAGGCAGTGTATATGTGTACGTCTGTATGGGCAGTGTATACGTGTACGTCTGTATGGGCAGTGTATATGTGTGTATATAAGGAGTGTATTTGTCTTATAGTGTATACGTCTGTGTAAGTATGCGCAAGGGCAGTGTATATTTATGGGGAGGCGTGTGTGTGTGTGTGTGTGTGTGAGCAGTTTATGTATGTTTGGGCAGGCGTGTATAAGGGTAGTGCATATGTGTGAGTACTGGCAAGTGTGTATCTGCAGGCAATTGCAGCGTATACGTGTGTTTTTGTGGGCAGGCACGCGTAAGAGCAGTGCATATGTGTGTATGAGCAGGCATGTCGTACTTAAAGGGAAGATTATGATTCCCTGTAACACATGTTTAACCCATTGTGTGTGTGTACGTAAGTGTGTGCATGCGTGTGCATGTTATTCAAGTGTTTAAGTGTGTGGATATGTTCTTGTGTGTATGACGTGTTAGGAGTCTTAGATGGTTCCTTCAATACATCATAGTAGTCTCTGTGGCCGTGTCCAGTGGGGTCCATCTGTGGTTGTAAGATTTGTCTTTTTTTGTGAGTTTCTGTGGGAATTTTCTCCCATTCATCCAGTAGAACGTTTTATGAGCTGAAGGTGATAAACCAAGACATTTTGGACAACACTATGCTTCTAACTTTGTGGGAACAGTTTTGGGGACGGTCCTTTTCTATTCTATCATGACTGCGCCCCAGTGTACAAAACAAGGTCCATAAAGGCATGGTTGCAAAAATTCCCCACAGAAACTCTCCAAAATCTTGTGGAAATCGTTCCCAGAAGAGTGGAAGCTGATATAGCTGCAAAGAGGGACCAACTACATATTAATGTCTATGTATTTATAATGCAATGTCATAAAAATCCCTGTTGGTGAAATGGTCAGGTATACCCTACCAGTAAAAATGCTATCCCCCCCAGATTTTTAGGGGTTCCTACGCCCATGTGTGGATTGGTGTATATGTGTGGATTGGTGTATGTGTGGATTGGTGTATATGTGTGGATTGGTGTATATGTGTGGATTGGTATATATGTGTGGATTGGTATATATGTGTGGATTGGTGTATGTGTGGATTGGTGTATGTGTGGATTGGTATACGTGTGGATTGGTATATGTGTGGATTAGTATATGTGTGGATTGGTGTATATGTGTGGATTGGTGTATATGTGTGGATTGGTGTATATGTGTGGATTGGTGTATATGTGAGGATTGGTGTATATGTGTGGATTGGTGTATATGTGTGGATTGGTGTATATGTGTGGATTGGTGTATATGTGTGGATTGGTGTATATGTGTGGATTAGTATATGTGTGGATTGGTATATATGTGAGGATTGGTGTATATGTGTGGATTGGTGTATGTGTGTGGATTGGTGTATGTGTGTGGATTGGTGTATGTGTGTGGATTGGTGTATGTGTGTGGATTGGTGTATGTGTGTGGATTGGTGTATATGTGTGGATTGGTATGTGTGTGGATTGGTATATATGTGTGGATTGGTGTATGTGTGTGGATTGGTATGTGTGTGGATTGGTATACGTGTGGATTGGTATATACGTGTGGATTGGTATACGTGTGGATTGGTATACGTGTGGATTGGTATACGTGTGGATTGGTAAGTGCGTGAGAGTGATGGGTGTTATGCTGTACCATTTCCAATGTCTTTTTCATGATCTAATTATGCTCTAAAAGTACATCATAACTCCCATCACTCTATACTGTTCCATACAGAGGCAGAGGCCTTGCACCCCCACCACAGGACTCCTGAAAGGTAAGTGAACTTCAAAGAGGGAGAGGGTAGATAGTTAGGAGGGGGTAGTTGCGGCGGGCTTAAGGGGCTCTGCGTTAATGCGGCCATATAGGACCAGTCAGTCCAGTCCTGACTGGACCTATTTTAAGGTGGGGGCCTGGAGCTGCAGCTCCATCAGCCCCTAAGTCAATCCTGCCCTGCCACAGGCGCGGTCGCAGTTGCTGCTTGCTCCGGCAACAAGGTAAGTAGGGTGAGGGAGGGGGGTGCAGTGAAAAGGGGCAGAGGGGGGTTAGATAGTGAGAAAGGGGGAGAGGGGATAGATAGAGGCGGTACATATTGAGAAGTGGGAAGGGGGTTACATAGTAAAAAGGGGGAACATAGTGAGAAGGGGCAGATAAGATGAAGAGAGGGGGTAGTGTGAATGCGTATGAGATTGCATTAATGAATGTGTTAATGATTTGTGTGAATGATTAAATGCAAAGATGGTACGGGTGGGCTTTAACAATAAATAAATAAATAAATATGGGCTGCTCAGGCTTAAATGCCCGGGCCTATTTTTTGTCCCAGTCCGGGCCTGCCTGGAGGCCATTGAGGAGTCGATCTACCATCCTCTGGAACGTCGCCGGAGCGTTCTTCATCCCAAAAGGCATAATCCTAAATTGGTATAGTCCGAATGGGGTGAAGAAGGCCGACTTCGGAATTGCCTCCGCCGCCAGAGGTGTCACAAACCTGGGTTGAAAAATGCAGTTTAATATCATTGTTGTGATAGTTATGTATATCTATCTGTGTGTCTGTCTTCTGTGCCTTTGTTCTCCCTCCCGTGCTGCCCCTGTCCATGTCCCACATTCCCTGCCCCCATACGTTAACCCCTCGTATCCCGGACGCCATCAGCCCTCACCTACCGCACCATTTACCTTGCTATTAACCTACTGTGACGGATCGTCCTGTGCCCCAGACTGGACACATCCGCCCGTCAGCTCCTTCCCTCTCCCAGTAAGCGGACACGCTGTGGCTGTCCGAAGAAAGCAGTCACAGACCAGCACTTCCCTCAATCATGAGACAGAACTTCATGCTTTGAGGTTAAAAACAGAACTCTCTTTATTACAAACACACAGAACTTATATACAATCTCCATTCACTGTGCACCAAACCCAACCCCCAATCCTATCAGCCACATCCCATCACAAATCCCATCAGCCACATCCCCTCACAAATCCCATCAGTATACAGGGGATGTATCAGGTGAGGGGATTAAGGGATACAATGGGTTCCCCCACCTGTGTTATCCCCCCTGTAGTGCGGGTGCCGTCTGGGCAGATAGGGCTGTGCTGGCTGATTAAGAGCCCCAGCCAGATTATAGGATCGTCTCTTTGAAGGCTGGAGCTGCAGCCACATTCAAACTGGGTACACATAAATATAATAATAATAATAACAGTGAAGACCAGACATGGTTCGTCACACCTACCGGGGTGGGGTACGGAGCAAGACCAATTCGTGGGGAAAGCCTCCCCTGGATGCCTGGTCGCCGGGACTTCCGGAGGAGTGGAAAACGGCCGGCGCGGCTGCCGAACGCGTGCCGGCTATCTCGCGGTCGGTCCCGGGGAAACTGTTGTTTCGCTCGGGACCCCGTTGACCGATCACGTCGCTTTTTGGACCAGATCTTCCTGGTCCCCGACCGCCCCCTCGGCACCCCTAAGATCGCCGCTGCGCCATCATGATCACCCCGAGAACGATGAACAAATGTATACGGACATTGCGGGGCTCGGTAGCCTAAGCACGGCGCCGGACTGTCTGGGCAGGGCGGGAAGATGTGTCCTGATTTATGACCTTTTTATCACCTAACCTGTATATAAGCCTGTGTGTTTCCCAATAAAGTGTGTCACTTCCCTGGACATTAGTCTTGTCTAATGCTTCAGGGGCTTGCTGGATCACTCACTGTCCTTCTCAGGACAGTAACAGCACCGGATCCGGCTACGCTTCGGCGAGCTACGGTGCTCCTTCACCCAAGAATCCAAGCCGCATTCCTACTCCCTTCCCTGCTAGTATAGGCTACAGCTGGAAGTGGTTAACCCTTGTGGTTCCGGGAGGAAGCAACTAAGAATTGAAGGGTGTACCCAGCCGGGGTACCCGAGGCCCGTCACAAGAGGAATCTGCCAGTACCCCTTGCATAGGTCGAGGGTGGATAGGAACTTACCACGAGAGATGCGGTGTAACAAATCATCTACTCGGGACATGGGGTACGTGTCAGTCACAGTCCGGTCATTGAGCCTGCGGTAGTCTCTCTTAGGCACTAGGACTACCGGAAAAGCCAAGGGGCTCTCGGACGGCTCAATCACTCCCAGATCGAGCATCTCCCTAAACTCCCTTAACATGCCTTCTCGGACAGACTCAGGAACTCGGTACGCAGCTTGGCGTAACGGGGTCTGCCCTGGAGTCTCCACGCGGTGGTGCATCCCGGGAGGGCAGAGAGTAAGCCGACTCTCTGGTCTAACAGCTGGCGAACTTGGGCCTTCTGGGATTTCCCTAACTGCGCCGCTAACTGTATCGCGCCAAGTTCCCTCGTCCCTGACGCTACCTGGGCAATTCTAGCAGCGTAATCCCTCAGGGTCATCTATCGCCGGGGCACAAATAACTGCTACTTCCTCGGGACGCTCCTGGTAGGCTTTCAACATGTTCACACGGAAGGTTCGCTGGATCCTTCCGTCTGCACATTTAGCTACCATGTAGGTGGTGTTGCACAGTTGCTTCACCACCCGATACGGTCCCTGCCACACCGCCTGCAGCTTATCCTGACGGGATGGTTTAAGCGCTAGGACCTTTTGCCCTACTTCAAAGGAGCGGCTCCGGGGCGGTCCGCTCGTACCACCGTTTCTGCCAACCTTGCGCCACTTGAAGGTTTTCCCGGACCATGTCCGTGTGGTCCTTCAATCTATACCAGAAGGCCAACACGTACTCTACTATGGTCGGCCCTTTGGTCCCTGCCAGTGCTCTCTAAGCAAATCTAGGGGGTAACGGGTGGCATAGTCCACGACAGTGAGGATATATTTCCCTTGTTACTCCCGGTAGCATAGGAGATAGCGCCGCCTATCCGAATAGGGTAGGAAAGATTTAAACCCCCAGAACCCTTTACCCACAGTTCTTTCCTGCCCTATCCGGGTAGGTACATCCCCCGTTTGTTGTTTTCAGAGCTTGTGGGAGAGCTCTCCTGTCCAGCGCTGCAGTCCCGCTTTGGGTAGTGGGCAAGGGTTTTTTGCCCGTTTTAACCCTCTCCGGTCCGGTCCTCGGTAGGAACCTGTTTACCGGAGCAGGGAAAGGCTCCTTCACGCAGGGTCCTCTGAAGGACTCTAGCCTACTTACCTTTAGCAGCCCTTGGGCGGGCTAGCTGTAAGCAGAACATCGGGACTCTGCTTCAGTCTGCCGACGATTTCAGCCAGGAAGCGTCTGATCTTTGCGGTGGCGTGCTTCCGGTTTCATCTCAGTCTGCCAGGAGGCATCTGAGATCAGGAAGGGGGCAGATCTGTAAGCAGCTCTCAGGTCCGAGAAGGCTTTTTGGCGGTTTTCTGGACCTTTTTCCCTCGGTTTGGTAAGGTTTTTTATTAGCTTGTACTGCTTTTAGTTTGCAGTTTTCTTCTGATGAAGAGTACTAGCTTCCTGAGATTTTCTGTTCTGGTGTTTTCTGCCTCTTAAACCAAGTAGGTTATGAGTCTATGGGAATTTGTCTGCGTTTGTTTTTTCTTTTTGTTTAACCGTCTCCTATCCTTTATTATTAGGATGTCGCTAGATAAGCCAGACTTCCCTGAAGAGTCACCAGCTCCTAGGAAGGCTGCATCCAAGACAAAACATTTTGCCTGTAAAAACCGCAAGGCTACAATGTCTGACGCCTCTAGGAAATTTTGCTCATCCTGCCTCAAAGCCAGAGAGGAGTCCATTTCAGAATTCAAGGAATGGATGAAGGCTGAGCTTCAGTCCACTTTTCAGCAGATTAAAACCTCTGTTATGGATTCTTTACCTCAGCCTAGATCTGTGGGCCCCGACCCTCGGCCTGGGTTCCGGCCCTCTGGTCAGTAACCTTACCTTACCTGTAAAAGGGTGTCCAGACTCTTTCCTTTTCTAGACGATTTCTCTGAGCTCTGTTCAACTCCCAAAGTTGATGCTCCAGTGGCCAGAGCCACCGGAAGATCTGCTATACCTTTAGAAGATTCCTCTCATTTTTCGGATCCCATGGATAGGAAGGCAGAAGGGGCAGCTAAGAGATCTTTTGAAGCCTCAGCAGCTATCTTTAAGCCGGGCATTGCAGCAGCCTCAGTAGCTAGGGCTATGCGCTTATGGCTTCAACAAATTGAAGATGATATCCTAAGCGGTGCAGGAGAAGAGGATATCCTCCGTGGCATCTCAGATGTGAAGAGCGCTGCTGATTTTTTTATGTGACTCAGCTATGGAATCCGTACGCATGGCTGCTAGGGCCTCTGCATTGTCGGTTGTGTCTAGAAGGGCTCTATGGCTCAAAGCCTGGTCAGCAGACTCCGCTTCCAAGCAACATTTGTGCGGGATTCCTTTTTCTGGCAAAGATCTGTTTGGGAAAGAGCTGGAAACTTTATTGGAAAAGGCTACTGGGGATAAGTACTTCTTGCCTAAACGTAAACCCTTACCTCGTTTTCGTCCAAATTGTTCGTTCAGGTCCTCCAGAGGTCAAGATTCCGACCCCAGGCTCGGTTTCGTGGTAGGGGCAGACCCTTCACATCTAAACATGAAGATGGAGCCGCTAAGAGACCTTGACGCCAGGAGTTGTGCGGTAGGGGGCAGGCTGAGAATTTTTTTTCCACCTTTGGGCTCTTGTTTGTCCAGACCTTTGGACCCTGGGGATCATTTCCAGAGGGTACGGTCTGGAGCTTGTCAGCACTCCCCCAGAGCGTTTTATGATGTCTACACCTCCCGCGGATCCTTCCAGGAGAAAGGCGCTTTTGGATCTGGTGCAGGATTTTGTCAAGAAACAAGTACTTATCCCAGTGCCTGCTGCCCAAAGAGGAAGAGGTGTTTATTCCCACATCTTCGTGGTTCCCAAACCATCAGGAGACTTCAGGCTTATCATAGACCTCAAGTTTCTAAATCAATTAGTGAGTTCCAGGAAGTTCAGGATGGAATCTATCAAATCCACCGTGGATCTTCTTTTCCTGGCTACTTTCGATCTTCAAGACGCCTATCTTCATGTTCCCAACAAGCAAGATTCTCAGAGGTTCCTTCGGGTGGCCATTCCGTCTACATCAGGGATTCGTCATTTCCAGTTCCAGACCCTTCCTTTCGGTCTCGCTTCAGCACCGAGAATTTTTACGAAACTACTATCAGGGATCGTGGCTTTCCTCAGGAAATAATCAAGGTAGTCCCATACCTAGACGACTGGCTTCTATCAGCTGAGTCTCAACAGATTCACAGGACTGTTTCCATGCTTCAGGATTTGGGATGGATTGTCAATTTTCGAAAATCCCACCTGCTTCCCAACAGAATAATTCCCTTCCTGGGGTTTATCCTGGACACTACGTGTCAAAAGATTTTTCTGCCGGAGAACAAAATTCAGAACATTATCAGCCTTACCAGCTTGATTCTTTCCAGATGTCTTTCCAGTCTACGGCTTCTCATGTGACTTCTTGGACTGATGGTTTCTACAAGGCCTGCCGTGGCATAGGCGCTTCTGCATATCCGTCCTCTACAATGTCTCATCCTGAAGTCATGGAATCGATCCGTTCCGGCACTTTCAAGGAAGGTCTCTCTTCCTCCCAGCGTCCGTTCTTCCCTCAGATGGTGGCTTCAGGTGAAAAGGCTGGGTTCAGGTCTGGTCTGGACCGAGCCCTCTTGGACAGTCGTTTCCACGGACGCCAGTTTATCCGGTTCTGGAGCTACGATGGACAAAGAATTCCGTCAAGGTTTTTGGTCCAACCACGAGCGCCATCTTCAAATCAATATGCTGGAACTTCGGGTAGTTTGGAAAGCTCTCCTCTCATGGCAGTCCAGGCTACGAGGGAAAGCGGTAAGAATTCTGTCGGACAATCGCACGGTAGTGGCTTTCCTGAACAAACAAGGTGGCACGAGAAGTCTTCAGTTAGGAAGTCTTCGTCAGAAGATCGGGAAGTGGGCCAAATTTCATCTTTCTCACCTTTCGGTCGTCTTCATCCATGGAAAGAACGTCACTGCAGATTTCCTAAGCAGAATTTCTGTTCTTCAAGGAGAGTGGAGCCTGAGCTATGCAACGTTTCATCAGATCACGAAGATCTGGGGAGTTCCAGAGATTGACCTCATGGCTACTACAGCCAACAAGAAACTCCCTCTGTTTTATTCTCTGTCAGCAGCAGGCCATCCCTTAGCTCTGGATGCCTTTTCTCAGGTTTGGGCCTTCGACCTGGGTGATATCTTGCCCCCTCTTCCTCTCATCGCCTGGGACATATGTCGGGTGATTCTGATAGCTCCCGACTGGCCCAAAAGGATTTGGTACCCGGAGTTGATTCGTCTGTCCATAGAGAGCCCTCTAAGGTTGGAGATCAAACCAGACCTGCTCCAGCAGGGGGCTGTCCTCCACCCAAATCCCGCCTGTTTCAGTCTTTCAGTTTGGCTCCTGAAAGGGAGACTTTAATTCAGGCAGGTCTGTGAAGAACCATGTCTCATCTTCACTGTTATTATTATTATATTTGTTTGTAACCTGTTTGAATTTAGCTGCAGCTCCAACCTTCAGAGACAACCCTGTAATCCGGCTGGGGCTCTTAATCAGCCAGCACAGCCCTGTCTGCCCAGGCGGCACCCGCACTACAGGGGGGATAACACAGGTGGGGGAAACCCATTGTATCTCTTAATCTCCTCACCCGATACATCCCCTGGAAACTGATGGGATTTGTGATGGGATGTGGCTGATGGGATTTGTGATGGGATATGGCTGATGGGATTGGGGGTTGGGTTCGGTGCTCATTGAATTGAGATTGTATATAAATTCTGTGTGTAATAAAAGGAGAGTTCTGTTTTAACCTCAAAGCATGAAGTCCTGTCTCATGATTGAGGGAAGTGCTGGTCTGTGACTGCTTTCTTCGACAGCCACAGCGTGTCCGCTGACTGGGAGAGGGAAGGAGCTGGCTGGCGGATGTGTCCAGTCTGGGGCACAGGACGATCCGTCACAAGGTCTCTCTAAAGATGCAGCTGATACCTTGATGAAGAGCCAGAAACAAGTTACCAACCTCGGTTACGACGCCGGCTGATCTCTGCTCTCCTAGCAGCCCCAGCAGCCGGTAATCTATAGGAGGCCTCTTCCCCGAACCACCCCTGGTCCGTGCACCCACCACCCGTGGGGTATCTCACGGTCCGTCACGGGGAAACTTTGAACTGCTGCCGCTCGAGGTCCCTTCGACCGATCGCCTAACCTTTTGGACAGGATATACTCAGGACCCCAAGCTATCGGCACCCGGGGATCGCCGCCGCTCCTTCAGGATCACCCCCGAAAACACCGGTTTAATGTGGTACGGCCATTGCGGGGCTCGGAGGCCCTGATAAGGGCAGCACCGAGGCTTAACTAAATAGCAAGACGAGACTCGTAGTGAGGCAAAACGGGGACTCTTTATTTGGGAAACACACGGGCTTATAAACAGGTTAGGTACACCTGCCAGACGTTGCTTCCCTCTGCCCATAGTCACCGGACATACAAGACTTGGATTAACAGGAAATACAGCCTCGTCAGCACTGTAGTATACGGAAGTGTAGTTGTCATGATTAACTCATATAATGTAGTGGATACATGGAAGGATAATCCAGCAGAGGTGGTTAATTCTTTTGTGTTAGCAATGTTCATCTAAATCAGTTTCTTTGTACATGCCCTTCATATCTGATCTGGCAAGAGGTGTCATCTTCCCAGGACCCCTGTGGTGATTCATGGCCTAACAGATAAGGATCCTTAGTTGTAGGAATTCCATTCCTATCTTAAGTGGAGGGGTTTTCCATCACCTTTACCCCACCATAATTTATTGGCACATCAAAGATGGGAACCAATTCTTGGAAAAGGTGTCATATAATTGGCCATGTGGTCAAAGGGATGTTTTCTTGAAACAGAATCTGATTTAGGGGCAATGCAGCGACCTCAAAGCAGAACTTCACGATATACTCTAATCGGAACAACATCATAAAAAAACCGTCTGGACTTAAGGAGTTCCCACAGGCCGGCTTATTGAAGAAACTCGTGAGTGAGGGTTCTGTGTTTAAGGCCCATCGTTTTAAGAACTGTTTGCCATTTTGGTTTTCTTTTGTACTTCTTGTTTTTTTGTAATTGTGGCACTGTGTAATCTTTGTCTTTTTGTTATTAAAATATTCATAATCCAAGTCTGTCTTTGGGCTCTAGTCAGGGCCAGCCTTAGGGGTGTGCGACCTGTGTGGCCGGGACTTAAATTAAACCATTGTTTTTTTAGTTTGTTTGTTTTTTTTTTTAACTTTATTTAACATCCTCCATGTTAAATACACTTTTTAACTTTATTTAACATATTTAACAACAAAAAAAACCCCCAATGTTTTAATTTAAGTCCTGGGCAGGGGCGCCGAGCGACTCTTGTGAAGTTTTCAGCAACCGCTCGGTGCCCCTCACTCTCCGTGACTCCGTCCGGTGCCGGCGTTTCATGCTGAGCACCAAAATATGATGTCATATTCCAGCGCTCAGCTGTGAACATGCACCGCGGCAGATGGACGCCTCCCGCTCCCACCGCAGGACTCAACAAGGTAAGTAAGGATAATGAGAAGTAGTGAGATGGGGGGGAGGGGAAGGCAGTGAGATGGGGCGGGGGGGAGGCCGTGAGAAGGGGCAGAGGTGGTAGATAGTGAGAAGGGGCAGAGGTGGTTGATAGTGTGATGGGGCAGAGGTGGTAGATAGTGATAAAGGGGGAGAGGGGATAGATAGTGAGAAAGGGGAGATTCGTGACAAGATTTTTTTTCCTTTCTTTTTGGGGGTTGGGGGGGGTCAGTGGAGTAGTCCGCACAGGGCGCCAGAACACCTAAGCCGGCTCTGGCTCTACTATAGATATCCACAAACCCTAAGAGAGGATAACACGTTACCGTATTGTTATTAAGTTCTAGAGGATATATACCGTATTGGCGTGAATATAGGCCGCACCCGAATATAGGTCGCACCCTAAAAATTAGGTGCTTTTTTAAAGGAAAAAATTCTGCCACCCCCGAGATATGCTGCCACTCTATCCCCCCCTTCCCGAGATTTGCTGCCACTCTACCCCCTCCGCCGTGGGAAGTACCGGAAAGGAAGATTGTTAACGTACATCACGCAGATATTCACCGGCTGCGGCGACGTGAGCATAAACAACCTCCGGCAGGGGAGGCTGTCTGAGCGCATCAGAGAGTAGGATGCAGGTCCCCTGCACCGCTGCGGGGGATCTGTATCATAACGGGACGCATGTCCCGGGTGTCGGGCGCTAGACCCCGAATATAGGCCGCACCCCCACTTTAAAGACTTAAAGTGGGGGGGGGGGTGCGGCCTATATTCGGGCAAATACGTGGTGGGTTGTTATATACATAGAGAGATAAATGTTCTAGTTCGGATTTCTCACAAATCCGGTATCAAAATCGTGAGTGGTGGCAGACTACCTGAGGGGATAAAGGCAGGATTTGGGGGTTCATTTGGTATAACTGATGCCTTGTTAAGTGGTGAAGATAGTAAATACAGAGGCCTGGTGCTATTAACCACTTCATGCCCAGGGCCGGCCTTTGGGGTGTGCGACTGCACAGGGCGCCACACTCCAGGGGGCGCCACACTCCAGGGGGCACCGCTGCGGGGTCCGCCGCCGCCGCGGAGTCCTCCTCCGCCGCCGCGGGGTCCTCCTCCACCGCCGCCGCCGCGGGGTCCGCTGCCGCCCCCTCTGCACCTAAATGAAAACGTTGTTTTTTTTTGTTCTATGTTAAATTAAGTTTTTTCTTACTTTATTTAACATGGAGGATGTTAAATAAAGTTAAAAAAACCAACAACAAAAAAAACCAACAATGTTTTCATTTATGTCCCGGGCAGGGGCGCCAAGCAGTTGCTCGGGAAGTTCTCAGCAACGGCTCGACGCCCCTTACTCTCCGTCACGGTGCCGGCATCTCATGTTGAGCGCCGGACTATTCCGGCGCTCAACATGAAATGCCGGCAGGACTCCTCAAGGTAAGTTAGGATAAGGAGAAGTAGGGAGAGGGGGGGTAGCTTGAAGGAAGGGGCAGGGGGGTTAGTTTGAAGGGGCGGGGGAGTAGTTTGAATGGGCAAGGGGGGTAGTTTGAAGGGGCAGAGGGGGGTAGTTTATGAAGGGGCAGAGGGGGGTAGTTTGAAGGGGCAGAGGGGGGTAGTTTGAAGGGGCAGAGGGGGGTAGTTTGAAGGGGCAGAGGGGGGTAGTTTGAAGGGATGGGGGGGTAGTTTGAAGGGGCAGAGGGGGTAGTTTGAAGGGGCAGAGGGGGGTAGTTTGAAGGCACAGGGGGGTAGTTTGAAGGGGCAGAGGGGGGGTAGTGAGGGGGGGCGCCAGAGGAGTAGTTTGCACAGGGCGCCGGAACACCTAAGGCCGGCTCTGTTCATGCCCACACCCTCCACACCGTCACAGCTTGGCAAGTAGTCCTGAACGTGACAAATGTGGTGTCAGTGGTGGGATAACTAAAAGATTTTCCATCTTTTTCTGTACCAGATTTCAGTGTTGCCGGATTTGCTAGTTAATCCAGGCACTAAAAAGAAATTGTTTCTCAATTTCCAAAGGCTGAACTCAGTGCATACTTAGTATATTTACACCTCAACAGTGTGATGGAGTGCTACCCACAGATTATGGACCCTGCCTCCCTCCCCTGGCGAGTGGGACTGTTGTCCTCGTCTGGGGGGTTAAAAGGCCACATTTGAGAAGTGTGCATTTTTCAAATTGGAAATGTGACGTGTGGTCCCTGCCCCCCGTGTTATCTGGGACATTGTTGAACCCGGCCAATTCAATTTACCCATCGAATCATATGTTTAAAAAAAACACTAGACAACCCATGGACATTTAACATGCTAGCATTTTAACTCTTTCCACGCAATAATTGTCTGACACCGGCCAAACCATTGTTTTCCCTGGAAATGTTGGCCAGTAATATATAGTGGAGGTGGGGACCCCATTGTATTGTTAATCACTTTAATTGCCCTATTGCCCCTGGGAGTCCAAATTACCCAGATTAAGGGGGCGGTTCTGTAGCCGTTGTAATCCAATACCTGACTGTTTATGTTAATGTTCGCTTTGCTGGCTATATCTAGCCATGTGTGTAAAAAATAAAGTGTTCTTCATTTTTATATACCCTACACTGCTAGTGACTGGGGAATCTGGGAAGGGCGTGTTGTCCAAAGCTAAGGGAGCACAAGTCAGCGGAGGTAGTCGGTCGTACTAGCCAGCTCTGTGACATTACTGACATGGAACGACAAAATATTTTCACAGGAATGCAGGGGTAACTGGGGCCTGATCAGAGAATTAAAGAATAGTCTGGGCATCTGTCTGCCTTTACTAACTATGGCATAACTTTTACAGTAAATCAAAGAAATACCATTGGGAAGCGACAATGAATATATATATGACATTATCAAATAGAATGCACAATGTAACAAATATGCCACAATTATATAATACTGTAACAGAATACATTAACATACTCTGCAGCACTGTATATAGTATGTCAGTGTAATTTATTATCCATTATTTAGTTGTCGAACAATACTACTACTCTGAGCCATCACATATAAATGGAACTAACTTTATTTATATATATAATACATTGCTGGTATAAATACACATTATGAGGCCAGGAAGCGGTGGGAAGGGGCCCCCTGAGTGGAAGTCCGGATGCTTTGGGAGGGGGGGCCCTAGTGGCAGTCCGGAATCCTTGGGTGGGGGGCCCCCGAGGGGCAGTCTGGAGTCCTTGTGAGGGGGGGACCCCAAGTGGCAGTCTGGAATCCTTGGGAGGGGGGCCCCTGAGAGGCAGTCTGGAAGGTTTCGGAGGGGGGGACCCCAAGTGGCAGTCCGGAATCCTTGGGAGGGGGCCTCCCGAGTGGCAGTCTGGAAGCTGTGGGAGGGGGCCCCCGAGTGGCCGTTCAGAAGCTGTGGGAGGGGGGCCCATGAGTGGCAGTCAAGAAGCTGTGGGAGGGGGTCCCCCAGTGGCAGTCTGGAATCCTTGGGAGGGGGCCCCCAGAGTGGCAGTCTGGAATCCTTGGGAGGTGGGCCCCCGCGTGGCCGTTCAGAAGCTGTGGGAGGGGGGCCCATGAGTGGCAGTCCAGAAGCTGTGGGAGGGGGTCCCCCAGTGGCAGTCTGGAATCCTTGGGAGGGGGCCCCCAGAGTGGCAGTCTGGAATCCTTGGGAGGTGGGCCCCCGCGTGGCCGTTCAGAAGCTGTGGGAGGGGGGCCCATGAGTGGCAGTCCAGAAGCTGTGGGAGGGGGGCCCCCAAGTGGCAGTCTGGAATTCTTGGGAGGGGGGCCCCGAGTGGCAGTCCGGAAGCAGTTTGAGGGGGACCCCCATTGGCCGTTTGGAGGGGGCCCCCGGGTGGCCCCCTGGAATCCTTGGGATGTGGGCCCCCAAATGGCAGTCTGGAAGCTGTGGGTGGGGGCCCCGAGTGGCCTTCTGGAGGGGGGGGGCCAGTGGCCGTCAGGAAGCTGTGGGAGAGTGGCCCCCGCGTGGCAGTCAATCATCCGAGTCGCAGTCAGGGAGCTGTGTGAGCTTTCTCAATCCGCACGGAGAAGCATCCCCTCCTGTTACTGACAATTAAAGGAACGTTCGGCACCCTCTCCTCGCCGGCATTCATTTATCACAACACCAAGTCAATGAACGCCTGGACAGCTGCCAAACCGCAACCAATCAATACACCGGGACTGCTGCCAAACCGCAACAAGAACACCGGGACTTCTGCCAAACCGCAACAAGAACACCGGGACTGCTGCCAAAACCATCAAAGTACTCAACAAGAACAACAAGAAACTAAATACCTAAGGAGCGGGACTCGGCTCCCTATTCAAGGCAGGAATCCATTTAAAATGTTATTTAAAAAATATATTAAAAATGTAATTTCACGTCCATCCGCTCTCTCCCTCCTCCAACTTTTTCTTGCCTTGAGCAGATCTGGGATCTCCAGAAGACACAAGAAAGGAAGGGGTTGATCCAAACAGACACTCGGGGGAGGGGCTAGGAGAATGAGGTAGTAGACGGCTAGATAGTCCCTCCCCTGTCTCTGTATTGGTGTCGGCTGCTGAAGAGGAAGCCCCGCCCTCTTAAGTAAGTCTGGTGCCGACTCCCCCTGTCACAAAAATACAGGCTTCGAAGGGCTGATTACAGGGCAGGGGGAGGGGGCAGGGGGGAGGGGGCACGCTAGTCCTTGTCAACTCTGCTGCTCTGGGCCCCCAATATTAACGTATAGTCATAAGTCAGTCTGTGTGTTACTATACAGAGGTCCTGGTGTGTGGTTTATACAGAGGTCAGGGGGTTTTGTATAGAAGTCAGGCTGTGTGTTATTATACAGAGGTCAGTCTATATGATCATAGATGTAAAGCTGTGTTTTACAGAGTTCACACACACAATTCACAAGGATCTTTCCTGTTATTTCCCCTTTCTAGTTCTATACACTCGCACTCACGTTAAAGAAATAGTATATACATCATTAATACACAGTGGTGCATGCACACAAACACATTCTCACGCTTAACCCTTTCCTCACTAACGTATGCTCACGCGCTAATACACACAAACACACTCTCACACATAAAACTGATAAGACAAAACCTAATCTTAATAATTACTTTTATTATTTTGAATAATAAATAAATAATATAATACGTTAATAATAAATAACCCCTAAGTAAACTCTTGTCAGCTACGAGTCCTAAGACAATCATCAGACCGGCAGGCAGCCAGGCACTAGCAGTAGAAATACACTTTATTTTAAATTATTTAATTGATTATTATTAGTTAAAAATATCCATCATTTTTAATGTTATTCTTTAATGTATAAATATTAGGCGATTCTTAAATAATAATAAATGATTGGGTTATATAAATTTGTAGATTAAGTTTAAGGGTAAATTAATCTTTAATAGGTGATACCGTATTAAAGAATTTATTTTATTATCTGTATTCATTATTTTATTTATTTATTATTTCACACCTCTTGGGTGCTGTTCCCTGGCAGTTTATTTTTTCTTTCTTTTTTTGGGGGGGGGGCTGCACGGTTAAAGAAATTCAACTGCTTTGGAGTTAGGATCTATAATTAGAAGTGTGATGAGACGTTTACGCGCAAACGGTAAATATATTTTCCTTTCAAACCCCCCTCCCCCTGACTGCAAATCCAGCGATGCCCCGGCGATCGGCAGCATGGGGAGGTTTCAGAAACGGCGTCCAATCATAGGCTCGCAGGCTACTGCTCATGAACCAATGAATGTGCGGCAGCTCGTCTATAAAAGCCAAACTTCTGGCGGTTTAACCCCGTGTTTACGTTCGATTTGAACTGTTTTGTGGCGGGATCCAGGCAGTGAGATGGCCGAGACAGCTCCTTCCCCGGCGCCTCCACCGGCAGAAACCTCTGCCAAGAAGAAACAGCCGAAGAAGCCGGCAGCTGCAAAAAGCCGTCCTGTGAAGTCCGGTCCCAGTGTCTCCGAGCTGATTGTGAAAGCGGTCTCTGCGTCCAAGGAGCGCAGCGGAGTGTCTCTCGCAGCTCTTAAAAAAGCACTCGCTGCTGGCGGCTACGACGTAGAAAAGAATAACAGCCGCCTGAAGCTCGCTCTCAAGGGTCTGGTGTCTAAAGAGACCCTGATCCAGCTGAAAGGAAGCGGTGCTTCTGGCTCTTTCAAGCTGAACAAGAAGCAGCTGGAGAGCAGAGAGAAGACATCAAAGAAGAAGGAAATTCCCGTAAAGCCTAAAAAAGTAGCCCCTAAGAAGGTTGTGAAGTCGCCCAAGAAAGCCCCTGCAGGAGTGAAGAAAAGCCCGAAAAAGATCAAGAAACCGTCGGCCGTTGCCAAGAGTCCCAAGAAGCCTAAGGTTGTTAAAGCGAAGAAAGCTGGCAAGAGCCCAGCTAAGAAGGCCACAAAGCCCAAGGCAGCCAAAAGCCCCGCTAAGCCCAAGGCAGCCAAAAGCCCCGCAAAGCCCAAGGCAGCCAAAAGCCCCGCTAAGCCCAAGGCTAAAAAGGCAGCCCCCAAAAAGTGAGAAGGGGGGGCGTGGGTTTTGCAGCGCCTCTGGTGTGTGCTTTCCCACTTAATTCTTAACACAAAAGGTTCTTTTCAGAACCATCATATCCTCCGAAAAAGAAAAAAAAAAAGCGTTTAATCACCGGCCGCTGCTATGTGGGCCACCCGCTGAAAGCCTAGCCCCATACTTGTGTGTAATGCATGGATTCACATATTCGGCCAGAGCTCTCGCTCGGAGCCCTGTCCGTAACATAATAGAGATGAGGGGCGGTCTTAAAGATTGTGCTTTGCCGTTAATCGTTATGCCCAGCCGGGGATTCGGCCGCTTAACGGCTCGCTCGGTAGAGGGCCAAGGATCAATGGTGTGAGAAGTTTGAAGCTTGGCCGAGGCAACAGGGTTAATTTCGCGCAAGCGAAGGGAAACACAAAACATAAGCTCGTTTGAGTGACAACGTGGTGGCTCTTAAAAGAGCCTTTGTGGGAGGGTGAGGGGGAAACAGCCTTCGCCCACACCGCATTTACTTAGGCACGTTCACCTCTGATCCTGCGAGCCAGCTGAATGTCTTTTGGCATGATAGTAACCCGCTTAGCGTGAATAGCGCACAAATTGGTGTCTTCGAAAAGCCCCACGAGGTAAGCCTCGCTGGCTTCCTGGAGAGCCATAACAGCAGAACTCTGGAAACGTAGATCGGTTTTGAAGTCTTGAGCAATCTCACGGACCAGCCGTTGGAAAGGCAGCTTTCTGATAAGCAACTCCGTAGACTTCTGGTAACGGCGGATTTCCCTAAGAGCTACGGTGCCCGGGCGGTAGCGATGTGGCTTCTTCACGCCACCGGTAGCTGGAGCGCTTTTCCTCGCAGCTTTGGTCGCCAACTGCTTCCGGGGAGCCTTTCCTCCGGTGGACTTACGGGCTGTCTGCTTGGTGCGAGCCATGCTGCTTCTGCGTGCTGATCCGATTCACCGATGGACACAACGTAACTATAGCGATTCTGTGGCCAACTCAAGCTCTTTATAGAGTAGCGGTAGATGTGATTGGATACGCTTAATCACGCCCCTCTTTTTCATAGGCTAGGACGATGTTTTGAAAAAGCCATACTTTGATCAAGAGACTTCGGTGTGGAGAGTATTTTATTTTATTAAATGCTCGAATCGTTCATTTATTCGTTAGCTGCGGTTCTTTTTTTGTTTATTTATTTGATCTCCTTTCTTTTGGTCAGCCTCCTACCTAGTGAACCTGTGTACTGGCTGACCGTTAACAGCGATACGGCGAAAGCTAAAAGCCCGCCTTTACCTTGGCCGCCGTTTGGCGTTTATTTACAGCGATATGCTGCCACCTAGTGGTAAATGAGGGATCGTCGAAAGCGATCACGTGGAGGTGAGGGAGGCAGAAGCTTAACGTACGTCATGCAGTAGAGAGGCTTGATTAATAAAGGCTAGGCGTCTTTGAAAGCAGATGCGGCCTTGGTGTAGGGAGTGGCACAAAGGAGGTTGGTTTGAATTGTTCATATCCGGTTTCCTTTGAATTTCCTAAATAGCCAATCGGTGTCTGAGGCATGCTTGGAAGATTCTCCAGCCAACCAACGTGAAGCATATATTCAAAAAGCAACGCCCCCTTGAGGCAGAATGGTGCAGTTCCCCATCAGGTCCGTCCAGTAAGCATTAAAGAAAGCGGGCCGGCCGTAGGCGAGTATTGTGCTGTGGAACTCGTGGAGTAAGCGTGAGCATGTCTGGCCGTGGCAAAGGAGGTAAGGGACTCGGGAAAGGTGGCGCAAAGAGGCACAGGAAGGTGCTTCGGGATAACATCCAGGGTATCACCAAGCCTGCTATCCGCCGTTTGGCTCGCAGAGGAGGTGTAAAGCGTATTTCTGGACTGATCTATGAGGAGACCCGTGGTGTGCTCAAAGTGTTTTTGGAGAACGTGATTCGTGACGCAGTCACTTATACTGAGCATGCCAAGAGGAAAACCGTTACCGCTATGGACGTGGTGTATGCCTTGAAACGCCAAGGCCGTACTCTGTACGGTTTCGGAGGATAAGCTTGTTGACTCGTCACCCTGAAACACCCAACGGCTCTTTTCAGAGCCACCCACACCCTCTCTTAGGCTATGATCATGTTGTCCCAGAGTCTGCCCGCGCTTTTCTATACATACCTTGAAATAACCAGCTGAACAGTGGCTGTGTCTGGCTATAGATTGAGCTACTGGCAGGATCGGAGTGCTGGGAGTTGGGCCCGTTTGCAGAACATGTGCTGGGATCGGCAGCTGGTGTCCTCCAAAGGCTTGCACGGGGCTCGCTTGAATGGGGGCTGGGACGGCACGGGGCTCGCTTGAATGGGGGCTGGGACGGCACAGGGTTAATAGGTGCCGTCTGTGGTAGTTATCTGAATCCTGTATGTGTGTGATTATTATGCCTTAGTTGTCTCCTCATGTGTTATCCTGTCCGTGTGCCACATGTCTTGCCCATGACACTACCCATTCATGTCGTATTGGGGTCACAGTCTTAAGGCAGCCCCTTCTCTCCGCAACACTGGTTCTGTCCGGCGGTGAAGGAGTTAATTTCTGGGGTCCCAGCAGTAGAAAGCAGCTGGAATACCCAGACAGAGTATAGGTCGTTGCCATCGCAACGACGAGGAGCTCAATAAGCTGCTCGGAGGGGTCACCATTGCTCAGGGAGGTGTTCTACCCAACATCCAGGCGGTGCTCTTGCCCAAGAAGACCGAGAGCCACAAGCCTGCCAAGAGCAAGTGAGTGCGGTAATCGGTAACCGCAGGGCAATTAGCCAACACCACCAAAGGCTCTTTTCAGAGCCACCCATAATCTCTGAAACAAGTTATATCTGTCTTGCTATAAATTTGCTGCAAACTTCCCTTAGGCTAGGTTTCCACTTGGGTTTTTGTCCGGCGTTTTTTTCTTGATGAAAAACGCCAGGAAAACTGCCAAGAAAACTGCCACTGCGTTTACCTGCGTTTTGGCGTTTTTTCTGCAGTTTTTTCTGGCGTTTTAGCCTTTCTGTGGAAATTGCTTTTTTTGACCTTAGGCAGTTTTTCCAGCCTTTACAAGTTAGAAGTTTCACCCAGCTAAAAGGGATTAGGATAAATGGCAAGTATCTGCCCTCTCCTGATGTCATTTACTTGGTAGACCCTTTTGTCTCTTTTCTGTGGTTTGTAAGGCATGCTTTATTCCGAATGTCTGCTCCTCTGGGAAGATTGGCCCCAAATGATGGTGCAAATTGTTTGCTGTTGCTTTTGGCACGCAGGATCCGGTCGCGTATGTTTGTTTGTAATGGCATGTTTGTTCCAAATGGTGTAAAATTCAATATGAACCAGTCCAGGACTTTGTTTTGTGTGAAACTGTTTGTTTTCAGCCTATTTCTCGTAGGACACACAGATACTGGGTCCATCCTCTGCATTGTAACTGTGGAAAAAACGCCATAAAAAACGCCAAACCAATAAACCCACATGGCTTTTTCATGGCGTTTTTTCTCTCCCATAGACTTCTATTGGAGAAAAAAAGCCAAGATTTCTTGCAAAAAACGCCAGTGTCAACATGCTGCAGTTTTGAAAAACTGCCACAGAGCCCAAAAAAGCAGAAAAACGCCAAAGAGGACTAAAAAAAACGCCAAACAGAAAAACGCCAGGTGGAAATGGCATTTTGCGATTTCCTATTGAATTACAGCTAACATCTGGCTGCATGCGTTTTTCACAAAAAAACGCCAGGTGGCGCTATTGGCGTTTTTTTAGGCGTTTTTAGCTAAAAAAAACCCAAGTGGAAACCTAGCCTAAAGGCAACTGATTTCCACTGCAGTTTTTCAGCCCGATGTTTAGTTGCTGAGCTTCACGCTGGCTAAACACCATTCATACAAACTACATTATACACCATACCCCCCCCCTTTGAATTAGGCATTTCTGTAGGCAGAGTGCTCTATGAAATCCCTTTTAACCCCCTTAATGCCATTCTGCCTCCAGAAATGCTTTTTAACCCTCTATACGCCAATCTGCCTCCTGAAATGCCTTATACCTCCCTATATGCCACTCTGCCCCATAATATGCCCTTTAACCCCCTAAATGCCAGAGTGGCATATAGGGGAATAAGGCATTTCTGGAGGCAGAGTGTCACATAGGGGGGGTCAAAGGGCATATCATGGGGCACAGTGGCATATAGGGGGTATAAGGCATTTCTGGGGCAGATGTGCATAACTGGGGGGGCAGGTTGGAAAATACAAGGCAATAAAAACAAAATATTTTTCTCAATCATAGCTTTTGTTAAAACCCCTTCAATCCCAGGGGTTTTTGGTACCTCAAAGCCCAGAGCAATTTTGCCATTTTTGGGGTATGTCGGTTTAGCGATTATTCTCTGTTCCTGTGAATAGTGTACCCATGTAAACTATATATTGTTTTTTTCAAGGAGAGATAGAGCTTTTGTTTGATACCATAGTTGGATGATTAGCTGAAAATTTAGAATGAGAAATTTAGTAAAAACTAGCGAAGATTAGAAAAATAAACTAATTTTTTTTTACATTTTCCCTCTGAATCCTCACAAAATTAGGTAAAGTGATGGAAAATCCCCTCCAAGTTTATCAATTCAGGTGTCCTGATTTCAGAAATACCTAATTTATATAGATTTTCCATACTTTCCCAGCACCAGGGAGCATACTATTAGGTGTACAATTTTGTATAATTTTTATGCCTATGGCTTAACGGGTTTGGGGGTTGTGAACGGGGGCAATGGGATGTAAGGTTTTTTTAAGAATTTTTTTTATTATCTTTTTTTATATATATTTTTAAAAAAAAATTTATTTAATTTTTTTTTCATTTTTTATATATATTTTTTTTTTACACAGTAATGGTAAGAGGTCCTCCTAGGGACCTCCTGAACATGCCAGTGATGTCACAGTGACATCACAGCTCACAATATAATTTTTTTTAGTATTATTTATATTATTATTTTAATGATTTATTTAATATTATTTTTAAATCACTAACCGTTTTGGTTTTTTTTTCCCAGCTTTTCTGTTACAGGACGGGAGGGGGAGGGGGAGTGAGAGAGATGGTTTCTCACTCCCCTCCCCGCGATCCCCCTGCACCGATCACACTGTGATCTCTGTGACGGCCCCGGGTTAATCAGTGCCGTCTGTGATAGTTCTTGTTTGTGATACCTGCATTTCCCAGTATATGTTGTGATTATGGTGTGTGCTTTTGTTCCCCTTGTTTGCTACCCTGTCCAGGTGCCACATGTCCTGCCCCCTCCCTCCTTACACAGACTACAGTAGAGACCCCCTACTGGGCTGAGTGCTAATGCTCAGTCATATGCAAAGGAGGGCAGGATGTAATTCCCTTGTGTCTATTGGACGCAATTCCCTTGTGTCTATTGGACGCAATTCCCTTGTGTGTCGATTGGACGTAACTCAATCCTTTGTACTGTTTAAATACCCCTGTGTTCCCAAATAAAGGGAGTTCCTGTTTTACCTCACTACGAGTCCTGTCTTGTTATTGAGGTAAGCCTCGGTGCTGCCCTTATTAGGGCGGTAGGGTGCTGTATTGCTATACTTCGGTATACTACAGTACGGCCGAGGTTCCTGAAGAGCTGTGTTCTCTGCTATGATCACGTATTGTCCTTTTCAGGACGATAGCCACCCTGTGTAGCTCAGTTTCGGCTAGCCACAGACAGTGAAGGGGTTAATCTCTGGTGCCCCGGTGGCCATGGGGCGAAGGAAGCAACGTTCGGCGGGCGTACCCAGTCGGGGTACAGGTCGGTCCCGTCACAATCTCTATGCAGGTCCTCACAGACCTGCATAGAGATCGTAGCGTCTCTGCCTCATCGGAGGGCTTTCATGCCGGAAGCTGTTACAGGCGATCGGACAGCAGAAAGCCGGCAAAGCCGGCTTCTGCTGTCAGTGGGGAGTCCAGGCTGTCAAACGACAGCCTGGTCTCCCGTGCAGCGGCAGGGATGTGTCCCTGACGCTGCACGAAGGGCTGGACGTACCGGGACGTCCATAGGGTTTTCTTAGTGGGCGTTTTTTGGACGTCCCGGTATGTCTATAGGGGAACGAAGGGGTTAAAACAAAAAAAAAATAAATACATGAATTAACTTTCACTGGTAAAACTTTTTTCCTTTAGGGTCGTCTTATATTCAGTTTTTTTTCTCCCCCCCCCCCTAAATTAATATTCAGCTTTTGGGGGGTTGTCTTATAATCAGGGTCGTCTTATAATCGAGCAAATACGGTATTCTGATTGTATTTAACATTATTATAGCTATTCTAATATCCTCCATTAACACTTCTCAAGTAATTGTGCCGTTATGATGTTCCCAATATTATGTTCGTACCTGTTATACGTCATCTGACATTTCCTTTAGCGGAGCTCAGCTGACAACATACATGATATGTTCAAAGAATGTTCGGCTCCCTATCGGTTCCAAAGACTGACACCTCAGAAGGAAAAAGGTAAATCGTCTTAAAGTGGATCTGTTAAGTATTCCAAACAAATACCTATTTTCAGGGCTGGACTGGCCCACCGGGATACCGGGAAATTTCCCGGTGGGCCGGCAGGTCCGTGGGCTGGGACCAGGGGCGGGCTGGGACCTGAGCGGCCGCTGGGTGCTGATGCGGCAGGCCGGCACTACTATAATACTTTTTTCTTAATTTAATATGGCAAGCTGGTCCGGCTTGCCATATTAAATTTTAAAAATGTATTACAGTATCGCCAGCCGGCCACATCGGCACCCAGCAGCCGTGTGCGATGGCCGCTTAGTGATGGGAGCAGCGTGAAGGGTGAAAGCTCCGCCCCCTCGCACTGACCTTTCACCCCTCATGCTGCTCCCATCACTATGCAGCCATCAGATTGCTGGGAATGTAATCTGAACGGCCAATGCGTGCTGATGCCGCCGGCCGCCTCTGCTTTAATACTTTTTTTTTTTTACTTTATATGGCGAGCCGATCCTGCTTACCATATAAATAAAAAAAAAAGTGTTAAAGTAGCTCCGGCCGGCGACATCAGCACGCACCGGCCGTTTAGATTACATTCCCAGCAGTCTGACGGCTGCATAGTGATGGGAGCAGCGTGAGGTGGAAGCTCCGCCCCCTCGCACTCAGACTGCTGCAGCACCGGATGTCAGTTCAGTGACATCCTGTCAGCATAGAGGAGTACAGTGTGCAGCTACCAGGAAGTCAAGAGAAGTAGAAGGTGAGTAAAATAATGTATTTTTTGTACTGTATAATGTTTTTTGTATTTGTTAAAAACAAAAAAATCGTCATGTGTGTATGTAAGTGTGTCCCCCTATATGCCACTCTGCCTCCAGAAATGCCTTTTATCCCCCTATATGCCACTCTGTCCCATGACATGCCTTTTAACCCCCTATATGCCAGAGTGGCATATATGGGTATAAGGCATTTCTGGATGCAGAGTGACATATAGGGGATTAAAAGGCATATGATGGGACAGAGTGGCATATAGGGGAACATAAGGCTTTTTTGGAGGCAGAGTGCCCCATGATATGCCTTTTAACCCCCTTTATGCCACTCTGCCTCCAGAAATGCCTTATACCCATATATGCCACTCTGTCCCATGATATGCCTTCTAACCCCCTATATGCCACTCTGCCATATAGGGGGTTAAAAGGCATATCATGGGACAGAGTGGCATATAGGGGTATAAGGCATTTCTGGATGCAGAGTGACATATAGGAGGTCAAAAGGCATATCTGGAGGTATAGTGGCAAAAAGGGGGTTAAAGGCATATCACGGGGCAGAGGGGCATATAGGAGGGTTGAGGCATATCAGGGAGGCAGAGTGGCATATGGGGGTTAAAAGGCATATCATGGGACAGAGTGGCATATAGGGGGCATAAGGCTTTTCTGGAGGCAGAGTGCCCCATGATATGCCTTTTAACCCCCTTTATGCCACTCTGCCTCCAGAAATGCCTTATACCCCCCTATATGCCACTCTGTCCCATGATATGCATTTTAACCCCCTATATGGCAGAGTGGCATATAGGAGGTTAGAAGGCATATCATGAGACAGAGTGGCATATAGGGGTATAAGGCATTTCTGGATGCAGAGTGACACAGAGGAGGTCAAAAGGCATATCTGGAGGTATAGTGGCAAAAAGGGGGTTAAAAGGCATATCACGGGGCAGAGTGGCATATAGGAGGGTATAAAGCATATCGGGGAGGCAGAGTGGCATATATGAGGGCATAAGGCTTTTCTGGAGGCAGAGTGCCCCATGATATGCCTTTTAACCCCCTTTATGCCACTCTGCCTCCAGGAATGCCTTATACCCCCTATATGCCACTCTGTCCCATGATATGCCTTTTGACCCCTATATGGCAGAATGGGGGTATAAGGCATTTCTGGAGGCAGAGTGGCATATAGGGGGTTAGAAGGCATATCAGGGGGGCAGATGTGCATAACTCGGGGGTAGGTTGGCAAATAAAAGGAAAAAAAAAACACATGTCTCAATCATAGCTTATATTAAATATGAAAAAAATAGTCTACATGAATTAATAAAGAAACAAAAGTTTCTTACCAGAATATCGTGAAGAATAATGTGATCAGTGTTTTGTTCCACTGAACTTTTTCATCTAGAATGTTCGCAGTAGTAAATGTTTTGATCCCATTATGTGTAATGTATTTCATTTATTAAGGCCTTTTAACACTTTTGCTTTCTGGCATTTTAATACAAATAATGAGATAAAAAGAATGGCACATAGTGTGACTCGGGTGTGTATAAGGGGTGTGTGTGGTTAAAGAGCGCGACCGGGAGATAAACTATATGGGGCTGGTCTCCAAATTTTTCCAGGGCTGCTTTTCAGTCCCAGTCCGGCCCTGCCTATTTTGAGAAGTGACGTAATCATTCTCTCCTATTTAGTTAACTCCTTAAGGAGTGTAAGGACTTACCTGCCTCTCCGGTCCCGCGCCGTGGCTGGTCCCGCGACGCTGCCTCCTCAGCCGGCTTCCCGGGCAGCTAGTACCACCGCTACCCGGTCAGCGTCTTCACCGCGTGGCCGACTACGCGGCAAACAGGTAGCACAGCGCCACCGTGTGGCCAAAAAGTAATATTACACGTTACATACGTAACGTGTTCTTATAGCCTCGGGTGACCTCCTTAATGCAGGACACACCTCCACCTGTCCCTATTTAAACCTGGACTTCCTCTTCTGGTTCACCCTTGGTTGGTGTATTCTGTGGTTTTCCTGTACGAGCTGCTGTGACTATTTCTTTGTTTGACCCGGCTTGCTGACTTCGTTCCTGTCTCCTGATTTGGCTCCTGATTCCTGTTCGTCTGGTATTTGATTCGGCTTGTTTGACCTCGTCTCTGGATTCTGATTTGGCTTATCCTGATTACCTGTCTGACCCGGTTGGTTCTCTGACTTTCTGGTTCCTGTTTGGCCTGGCTAACTCTGCCATCTGGGGTCCTACCTCACCATAATCGTTACAGTACCAAGGGTCACCATGGACCCCGCGGAGATTGGCCAGAAGATGTCTACCTGTGAAGCCCGTATTGAAAGTCTGGATCATCGCATGGACCAGTTTACGCAGGCTTTGCAAACACTCCTGGCGAGGACCGATCCAGCACGTGGTCCTCCTCCTGTGCCTGCTGCTGCACCTGTTGCTGTTCCACCGCCTGCTGATCCAGGTCTTCATACCCTCCGTTTACCACCTCCTCCCAGATATGGAGGAGATCCTGCTACCTGTCGTGGATTCCTCAATCAGTGCTCCATTAACTTTGAGATGTCTCCCTACTTGTTTCCTTCCGACAGAGCTCGTGTGGGGTATGTCATCTCCCTACTCACTGACAGGGCTCTGGCCTGGGCAACTCCTCTTTGGGAACGCAATTCTCCAGTGGTCAACGATTATACTGACTTTGTAACCACTTTCCGTCAAGTGTTTGATAGGCCGGGTCGCGGCCATATTGCCTCGTCAAGTCTTTTTTCACTGCGTCAGGGTACACGCAGTTTATCTGACTATGCCATTGAGTTCCGTACCCTGGCTGCAGAAGTGGCATGGAACAACGATGCCTTGGTTGCTGCCTTCACTAATGGCCTATCTGACCGCCTAAAAGATGAGGTGGCTGCCCGGGACCTGCCCACGGATTTGGAAGAACTCATCGCCTACATTGGCCACATTGATCTGCGCCTCCGGGAACGCCAGGTACAGCGAGATCGCCAAAGGAGGGCTCCCGTACGTTTTGTTCCACGTCCGGCTTCTTCTGACTCTGCTTCTCTTCCGCCTGAGGAGCCCATGCAGATCGGCTCCACACGTCTCTCTGAGGAGGAGAGATCCCTGCGGCGCCAACAGAACCTCTGTATGTACTGTGGCAAACAAGGACATTATGTGCGTTCCTGCCCTGTGAAGCAGGGAAACTACAAGGCCTAAGGAGGGTTGGGGTACCTCCTCTAGGCCTTTCTGCTGCCTTTCCCCATGACCGGGCACCTCGTATGTTTGTGCCTACATCTCTCACTATTCAGGAAAGCACCATTCTGGCTCCAGCCCTTATAGACTCTGGAGCTGCAGGAAACTTTATTGACCATGACTTCTGCAGGCTCCACAATATACCCTTGCAGGAGAAAACCTCCCCGATCTTCGTGGAGGCCATTGACGGTCGACCTCTTCAACCTGCAGCGGTGACCCACGAAACTATCCCGCTTCGTCTCAGAGTTGGGGTTCTCCATACAGAGACTATAACGCTCCATGTGATAACTACTCCAGCTGCCCCCATTGTCTTGGGCTACCCTTGGCTGCAGTTGCATAACCCTGACATCGATTGGTCTATCCGTGAGATCACTTCCTGGCGGTGCTCCTCCTGCATGTTCCCTCAACCATGCTTAGTGAAAATCGCCTCTTTGGATACCACCACCCTGCCTCCGCAATACCAGGGATATGCTGACGTGTTTGATAAGAAAGAGGCTGACTCCTTGCCTCCTCACCGTCCCTATGATTGCCCTATTGACCTGCTTCCTGGCACCGTACCCCCAAGGGGCAGAGTGTATCCGTTATCCCCGGCCGAGACTGAGGCCATGGAGGCCTACGTCCAAGAAAACCTCCAAAAGGGCTTTATCCGCCGCTCCGCTTCTCCCGCCGGTGCAGGCTTCTTTTTTGTGTCTAAAAAAGATGGCGGTCTACGCCCGTGCATAGACTATCGGGGCCT
The DNA here is from genome assembly GCF_027358695.1 of Spea bombifrons. NCBI lineage: Eukaryota > Metazoa > Chordata > Amphibia > Anura > Pelobatidae > Spea > Spea bombifrons. Next base: position 7,086,168 of record NC_071097.1, read on the forward strand.
CAATCGAATCACCATTAAAAACACATACCCCTTGCCACTCATTACCGAGTTGTTCGACCGCCTGAAGGGATCAAAGGTGTTCACTAAATTGGACTTACGTGGTGCTTACAACCTCATTCGTATCCGTCAGAACGATGAGTGGAAGACAGCTTTTAATACCCGCTCTGGCCATTACGAGTATACAGTAATGCCATTCGGGCTCTGTAACGCCCCAGCAGTATTTCAGGAATTCGTAAATGACTGTTTCCGGGACTATCTTCACCAATTCGTTGTCATCTACCTTGATGACATACTTATCCACTCGCCGGACCCTATTTCACATCGGATACACGTTAAAAAGGTCCTGGCACGCCTTCGTGAAAACCGTTTATACGCTAAATTGGAGAAATGCGTATTTGAAGTTTCCCGCGTACCCTTCCTTGGTTATGTCATTAGCGATACAGGGTTCGAAATGGATCCTGACAAGCTGCATGCCATTCTGCAATGGCCTCAACCACAAGGACTGAAAGCCCTCCAGAGGTTCCTCGGCTTTGCTAACTATTATAGACGATTTATCCGAGACTTTTCTAAGGTTGTGGCTCCCATGACTGCGCTCACTAAAAAGGGGTCTGACTGTCATAATTGGCCTGCCTCCGCTGTTCAGGCCTTCCAGAAATTGAAGAATCTGTTTGTGTCTGCTCCGGTCCTCGTTCACCCTGATGTCTCTCAACCCTTCGTTATAGAAGTAGACGCTTCAGAAATCGGCGCTGGAGCGGTCTTATCTCAGCGGAAAACATATGAAGGGCCGCTACATCCTTGTGGGTTCTTTTCCAAACGCTTTTCTCATGCGGAGAGGAACTATGACATCGGCAACCGGGAACTACTGGCAGTCATCCTCGCCCTTACTGAGTGGCGTCATCTCCTAGAGGGTTCCCGCATACCTGTTACTATTCTCACAGACCACAAGAACCTCCAGTATATTGCTGATGCCAAACGTTTAACCCCCAGGCAAGCACGATGGACTCTCTTCTTATCCCGTTTTAATTATGTTATTTCCTATCGCCCGGGGTCTAAAAATACCAAGGCCGACGCTTTATCCCGTATGTTCTGCACAGCCACAGAGGAGAAACCAGACCCGGAACCCATCGTCCCAGCTAACCGTATTATCTCCGCTGTATCTCTAGCCGTTGCTTCTCCCCTCCTGCAACGCATTCAAGCCAGCCAACCATCTGCTCCAGCCCATACCCCACCTGGCAAACTGTTTGTGCCTCCTGTGTACCGTGAAAGGATACTTCAGTTACACCATTCCACAAAGTTTTCTGGCCACCTTGGTCTTCGACGCACCTGCCAGGCCCTAGGCCTCCGTTTTTGGTGGCCCTCCTGGAGACAAGACGTGGCTGATTACCTCAGATCCTGCCGCATATGTGCCACTACCAAGACCTCCAGGACTCCCCCAGCTGGTCACCTACGGCCCCTTCCGGTGCCTTGTCGTCCCTGGACCCATATTGCCATGGACTTCATAGTGGAACTTCCTCTATCCCGCCGCTACACCACCATACTCACCATCGTGGACCGCTTTTCCAGGATGGTTCATTTTGTTCCGCTAGTTAAACTTCCCTCAGCCAGAGAACTCGCGGACATCTTCATGAGAGAAGTTGTTAGACTCCACAGAATTCCCCAGGACATCGTATCTGACCGTGGAGTCCAGTTCATCTCCCGGTTCTGGAGGTCTTTCTGTAAAGCCATAGGTATCACCCTGTCCTTTTCCACGGCGTATCACCCCCAAACCAACGGGGCAGCGGAACGTTCTAATCAGCGCCTTGAACAATATCTACGAGCTTTTGTTAACGACAACCAGAACGACTGGGCTGACCTCCTCCCACTTGCGGAGTTCGCCCTCAATAACTCCGTGCAAGGCTCCACCCAACACACTCCCTTTTATTATGTCTACGGTTTCCACCCGGTTGTTTTGCCTACAGACACCCCAGAGGTAGGGGTACCTGCTTTGGACGCACACCTAAAACATCTGTCTTCTGTTTGGTCCTCTGTCCGCTCTGCGTCCATAGCTGCTTCTCAGACACAAAAGAGGTATTATGACCGTAAAAGGTTACCTGCCCCTTCCTATATGCCTGGAGACAAGGTCTGGCTCTCTACCCGTCACATACGCCTTCGCTGTCCTTCGCAAAAACTAGCACCGTGCTTTATTGGACCATACTCCATCCTCCGCCGTATCAACCCTGTCACATATGAACTGAACCTGCCACGTAACCTTCGTATTCCTCGCACGTTTCATGTCTCCCTCCTGAAGCCAGTGTTGTTCTCCCGTTTTACTCGTCCTCTGGCCAGCCCTGGTCCCGTTTCTGTCACTTCCTCGGAGAACTACGAGATCCGTTCCATCCTCGATTCCCGCATCTTCCGGGGTGCTCTGCAATATCTGGTTCACTGGAAGGGTTATGGACCTGAAGAAAGATCTTGGGTGCCCGCCTCCGAAGTCCGCGCGCCTCGGCTGGTTCGCCTCTTCCATTCCAAATACCCCGGGAGGCCTGGCAGGGGTCCTGGTCGCCCTTCGGGCGGTTCTCGAGGGGGGGGTACTGTAAGGACTTACCTGCCTCTCCGGTCCCGCGCCGTGGCTGGTCCCGCGACGCTGCCTCCTCAGCCGGCTTCCCGGGCAGCTAGTACCACCGCTACCCGGTCAGCGTCTTCACCGCGTGGCCGACCACGCGGCAAACAGGTAGCACAGCGCCACCGTGTGGCCAAAAAGTAATATTACACGTTACATACGTAACGTGTTCTTATAGCCTCGGGTGACCTCCTTAATGCAGGACACACCTCCACCTGTCCCTATTTAAACCTGGACTTCCTCTTCTGGTTCACCCTTGGTTGGTGTATTCTGTGGTTTTCCTGTACGAGTTGCTGTGACTATTTCTTCGTTTGACCCGGCTTGCTGACTTCGTTCCTGTCTCCTGATTTGGCTCCTGATTCCTGTTCGTCTGGTATTTGATTCGGCTTGTTTGACCTCGTCTCTGGATTCTGATTTGGCTTATCCTGATTACCTGTCTGACCCGGTTGGTTCTCTGACTTTCTGGTTCCTGTTTGGCCTGGCTAACTCTGCCATCTGGGGTCCTACCTCACCATAATCGTTACAAGGAGCAGGCTGTTTATTTTTTGAACCCTTTGTGACCCAGACTGTTAACACTTTTTTGGTGCTCGTGTTTAGCTGTAAATTTCTTCTGTCTTGTTTAGTGAACCCACACAAGTTATATATTTTTTTTTTCTTTCAGAACAAGAAGGGCTTTAATTATTCTAAAAAAAAATATGCTGAAAATGTGAAAAGAAAAAAATCTCTTACTCATCTACAAAAGCTAATGGGAAAAAAAACTGCTACCAAGTGTTTTTCTTGCAAGTTATTGGGCAATAAGTACAAGTAGTGTTTTGGGTCTCAAATGCCACATTTGGGAGGTGTGCATTCTTCAAGTTAGAACTTTACCATCTGGTTATCCTGCCCCCATGTCTTATTTGGGATATCCTTGAACTCGGCCAATTCAATTTATCTCATCAAACCAGTTTTAAAAACTAGACACTACAGGGTATTTAAAGTGTGGTAAATAGTAAGTGCTAGCTCCATTTTTTATTTTTTTTTAGGCAGAAAGTGTGGCAACTGCACCATGCATTATTCTCATTGTATTCACTGCCTTTTAGGCTTTGTTTAGCAGGATACTGCAGCTAAAATCATTGTAATGCATATGATAACTACATGGCACCTTTTTTGTGATATCCTTCTTGCAAATGAAATGCAAAATCCTAGAGATTCCCTCCCCCGGCTATTTTGTGTGCATGCGTTGTTCAGCCGGACAAATATTCCTTCACAGGATATGCTGAACTCAACTCTAGTGCTGGCTTGGCCAGTGCTATGGATGGGTGTTTATCTGTTCAGAAATTGCAGATTTTAGTGGGAATTAGGGCTGCAACTAACGATTATTTTCATAATCAATTAGTTGGCCGATTTTTTTTTTTTTGGATTAAAAAAAAATAAATGTAAATTTTCCATTTATTTAAAATAACAGGATGTTAAAAAGAAACTGCAGAATAAAAAAACTGATAAAAATGCATTTCTTGTTTTTATTTCCCAACCAGGCCCCCGAGTTATGCACATTTGAGCCCAGGCTTGCCACACTGCCTCCTAGATATGCCACTCCTCCCTCCCAACATATGCCTTATACCCCCTGATATGCCACTCTGTCCTCCCCACATATGCCTTATACCCCCCAGATATGCCATAGTGCCCTCATAGATTCATAGACTCGTTCACAGCACAGACTCAATTAATCCTTAACACCATATTAACCGTAACTGCCCCTAAATTAACCCTAAACACCCCATTAACCATCACCGCCCCTAATATTATTTTAATACTCGGTTAGATGTCTGAGCCATGTGACAGGGAGGGCCTGGGAGAAAAGGGGGCGGGGCCAACCATCAGAGTGACTTCAGGGAGGGCCTGGGAAGTAGTAACTGCTGTAAGTTACGTTGAATGATGATTATTGGATTATAATATATATATATATATTTTAGGGAGCATTTGCTCTGAAAAAAACCCTCATTTTATAATCGATAAAAAAAGATTCAACTAATCGATAATGAAATTCGTTGGCAATGATTTTTAATATCGATTATTAGCGATTAGTTGTTGCAGCCCTAGTGGGAATGCTTTACTGCCAATGATTGGCTGTAGCAAGAATAGCCAGACCACCGGCAACTGCAAGAAATCCTAACAATAAATTTACTGTAAATCAAAAATGATCAGTTTCTGCTTATGCTTTTAAATAAAATTTTTATAATTTCTTTACTATTTTATTAAAATAGCATTTACAGAGCGTATTTACATCTCTTGCAAGTATTAAAGTTGGCCAGGAAATGTAGTCTTGGACAAACTGAAACTCTTAAAACTTCTTCTTTCAGCTATCCAGGCTTCCCAGTGAAAATGAATACTTCCCATCAAGCCATAGGCCTAACTACAGCGCACACTTTCCATGGATGCCTGGAAATATCGGGATTTATTCTCAAAACCGAGAATATGTCATGCCAAATGCTTTTGTCAACTTTCCTCATACCCATTCATACTACTTTTTTTGAAAGGGGAAACTGTCTTTGTGAGAAAAGAGGTTTGCCAATATTTGCCAAATTAATTAAAAATGTTTGTTTTTTGTATATTTTTAGAGTTGTATCATTGTAGCGTTACATTGAGTTTCTGACATGTAGCAGAATTTTCACAGAGTAAGTTTTACTGGGATTTTACCCATTTTGTAGTATACCGGATATAAAAATGTGTAAAAATAGGCAAGGTGCTGAGTATTTAGTCACTTGTATTGTGCGGTGTATAAAATAAAAAAAATAAGTTTTATTTTTCCAAGCCTATTGGATATATTTTATCATGGAATGCAACCAAACAGTACTTGGGGTATATTCAGAAATATGTGTATATATATATATATATATATGTATGTATGTATATATATATATATATATATATGTATGTATACATATGTATATATGTATATGTATGTATATATATATATAACCTCATTTACATTGTCCCACCAATAATTACTGATGAGGAAGTTGAAATAAAAACAGTTTTCGGTTTTAGGGTCTCCTTCCTTTATCCGAAACAGTATACGCCATGCTGAAGGTAATCTGGGTATTCCAAAACAAGACGTGTGCTTTGGTAACCATGATGTGAAAGAAGTTACACCAATCAGCCATAACATTACGACCACCTGCCTAATATTGTGTAGGTCTCCCTTTTGCCGCCAGAACAGCCCTGACCCGTCGATGCATGGACGCCACTAGACCTCCAAAGGAGTCCTGTGGTGTCAGAACCAGTATTATCTTTTTCAGGAATTTGAGCTACAATAGCTCATCCGTTAGGTTTACTCACATGGGCCAGCCTTGGCCCTCCACGTTCTTTGAGCCTTGGCTGCCCATTACTGTCGCCGGTTCACCGCTCTTCTTTCCTTGGACCTCTACTGACCACTGCAGACTGGGCTTAGCCCACAAGAGCTGCGGTTTTGGAGATGCGCTGACCCAGTCATCTCGCCATCACAATCTGGGCTTTGTCAAAGTCGCTGAGATCCTTACACTTCCTGCTTCTAACGCATCAACTTCGAGGATGAGATGTTCGCTTGGTGCCTAACTTATCCCTGACATGTGCCACGATAACAAGACTATCAGTGTCATTCCCCTCACGTGACCGTCGTCCGTGGTCATGTTACGGCTCATCAGTGTATAGTGTTTCTGTGTGTAGTGACATTTTTAGTTATTTGTCCTTGTTCCATGTTAACCCCTTTGTGACAATGGGGGTTTTAACATTTCTCCAGTTTTTGTTTTGCCTAAATGGCAATTATGTACAAGCGATTAAAATGCTCCCTAACATTCTACACATTTTTTTATATTTTTGTTTACTTTTTTTTTTGTTTGTTTTTTTTAAGTATACTTCTAGCAGGAGGGGTACAAGGTGTTTTACATTGTTTTTTTTAATTGTATGTACAGGGCTCCATCGCTGACCGCAGTACCTGTGATCCGTCTGCAGGAGCGCAGAGGTCCTGGGAGAAGCTCACGATCGCTTCCAGCAGCTCCAGACGCACTGAAGGAAAGCACAGCTTCAATATTTAGTGTGGTGGCCACGTGAAAGCTGTGACCTCAATTGATTTCCCAGTTTCATGACACCCACCATATAACATTTGGGAATTGTTAGTCATGGTAAAGCGAAGCCGACATTCTTCTTCTTTCTATTAGTCTCGTTCAACATGAAACCTTACTGACTTCATTAGAGACCTCTTAGATCCTTGGCCCAAGGACTGATTTAAGGTTTTAAGTATCCTTCCATAGATCCAGTGGTACCAAACGCTATGGTTACGAATACACCTTGTTTTATACGTATATCCAGTGGACGTCCATCAGCACACCGACCCAATCTGTTCACCAAGATCTTCTCTGCTCTTTGCAAGCCTGGAGCAAAGAGCCGATATCGATGTAGCAGCAATGAATGAATTTCAGAGGGCAAGCGGAACGGAACCTAAAAGCTTGAAGCTGCTCCTTCAAGAGAAGCCAAAGCTATTTCTGAAACAATATAGACAGCGTCTTCATCGAAATCCAGCCAGGGTTCACATACTTCTTTTTCTCCAATTAGCGGAATCTTAAAGTTTCTTACAAGTACAGCAGCGGAGAGAAAACCTACCTACTGTGCTTTAAAGGTACCCTTGCTTAGACCCTAGCAATAACCTCCTGCGCATTTGCCAGTACGCAGGGGCGTAACTAGAAACCTCAGGGCCCCGGTGCGAGAATCTGTTAAGGGCCCCCCCACCCCCAACCCATCTATCCCTTTCTCACAATCTCCCCTCTCCCTCCCTACCCCCCTTCTCACAATCTACCCTCTCCCTCCCCCCCTTTCTCACGATCTAACCTCTCCCTCCCTACCCCCACTTCTCACGATCTACCCTCTCCCTCCCTACCCCCCCTTCTCCCGATCTACCCACTCCCCCCTTCTCCCGATCTACCCACTCCCTCCCTAAACCCCCCCTTTGTAGGTCACTTACCTTCAACTCCTGTGTTGGGAGCGTGAGGCGTTTGTTTCACTCCTGAGCGCCGGCATATGACGTCATCTGGGCAGCGCTGAGGCATGCGGCGGCGACGGAGGCAGCAGCGGCTGGGAGCAGAGGCATCCTGGATTTCTGTCAGTCAGGGGGGCCAAAGAGTTGCCGAGCGGTCGTTTTCAGCAACCGCTCGGCACCCCTTGGGTCCCCCTGACTGGCAGAACTCCAGGGCCCGGTCGCAGTTGCGACCCCGGTAGTTCTGCCACTGCCAATACGAGGTGGCCAACGGGACCAAAGCCACAACTTTACTGTGGATTACCCTGGGCAAAGGACTATAGGGGAGGGGTGTCCAACCAGCGGCCCTCCCGCTGCTGCAGGATTACATCTCCCATACTCCTCAGCCAGCCTGTTAGCTGAAAGAGCATTATGGGAGATGTAGTCCTGCAGCAGGAGGGCCACAGGTTGGACACCCCTGCTATAGGGGAAGCAAATAAACCAAACAATTTGTGTGTGTGAGTGTGTAGCGTCAATTTCAACAGCCTACATCTTTTAGGTGTTGCTCATAATTCACACAAAGCCAATCAAGGAAACAAAAAGAAATCGCATTGACTCAACTTTTTTTTTTTTTTTTTTAAACAGAAAGTCCTCAGATTGGTTAATTAAAACACTAAACATTTCTAAACTCGCTGCAAATAAATATGAGGATTTACACACCACCTCGGAGTATATTACTCCTATCCTGACATTACTGAACTGTGAATACAATCATAACATTCTGCTCAGAGAGATTCTCTTCATCTCCCACCCCCGCTTGACATCACTAGAACTCTGATTTCGGATGCAGTCCGCTGCAGTCTAGAACTACTACAAGGACTCCGGCAACTCGCTCCTGGTGAACCCCCGGGATCTCTGGAGCTTTAGGAAACAGATCGTCACCCTGTGATCATTAAACGTGTTCCACATTAAGTAAAAGGCGAAGTGTTTCCTCCAACTTTTCTACCTATAAGAAGACGAAGACAGAAGGACACAGCAATTAGTTCCGTGATAATGCCCCCCAAAAAGCAGCATATACACCTATGATTGTCTGTATAAGGGGGCTTTCTCTTTTCTTTGAAGCATTCAGGGAAACAAACATTCAGTTTCCAGGCACCGGGCACCAGGTCTCCGGGCACCAAATGTTTTGGTTTTGAGGTTTTTATCACCATCTGAGTGACAGGCCAAGCACATTGAGATTAGAAAGCTGGGCTCCATTGACTTGCATGGTTGAACGAAGTACCTGTTGTCAACCTGCAAGGGGAGTCAGAGTTCCCAGGAGGGTCTGGAGAGACCCTCTTGGAAACTTGTTTAGTTTTTTGAAAGGATGCCGCCATCTTGCGAGTGGCAAAATCTCTTGCAGTGACAGCTCTCCAGAGTGGGTGTTCGGTGTCACTGAATGCCTTGCTATTGAGGCACGTCGTTGGTCCTTAACTGACCGTATGTGCATGACATGCCTGGCCCGTCAGTGGTTGTTAAGGGGTTTTTGTTTGTTCAAATCAATAGATATATTTTAGCTTCCAAATCCCCAAAACCTTTCTTTTGTTCTCAACCATAATCCTTTTAGCACAGAATGACCAGATACTAAAAAAAATTGTATTTTCCATCTTAAAGCACCTTAAGTGTTATTTAATCATTTATACGGCTTAAGTATCTGGGGACAGTAAGGGACGCGTAAAATACACTCGGCACACACTCACCCTCTTGAGCAGGTCTTGTGAACAACAACAGCATCCATCTTTACCTTGAATTAAACAAAGAAAAAAAACACACGAAATATGAAAACCCTACACAAGATTACCCGACAATTACCCCCATCTCTATACTTTGCAAAAGGAAATGTTTTCAGTTGCAACACAAATTATACCTTGGTTGTAAATACTGTATGTTTGGCCTCCAGCTCCTCTTAAATTACAAACCTCTATTTTTTATGGTTTTTTTTCCTTTTTAAATATAACTTCATGAAAGCTTTGAGCTAATACCTTTACAGTGACCTCCTGTAGAGCGCGAGTCGCGGGCCAAGCCGTCACCGACAAGCTTTTCAGCCACATTTACCACGCCGGTGTCCTGACGCTTTTCCACAGACACAGAATAGATTCCCGCGTTCACGGACAGTGCAGTGAAGATGATGTTCTGCTCCTGAACTAGCAATCTTAGCAGTTGGGTAGCTGCCGGTGACCACTCCTCTGAGAGCGGTGTTAACCCTGCAAACAAAGTCATATGTTAAGCAGGCCTCTCATCATGCTACAAAGCCGGTTTTAGACCGTAACTCCTTCCGTCTCCTTAGCATGTATCTGTAAGTCCTTACAACTTGTGGCAAGAAGCACATTAGGAAGAACCGGTACAGCCTGATCAGAGATCAGACAGGACAGCGATCAGCCCGTGTGTCACAGCGCTCCGTTAAGCGCCAGTACACCGTTACTCAAGGAATGCCCGATCGCACTGGAATCTCTCAAGAGATTAAAATGTTGTTAATATGGGGTTAATCTCTGGGGTTTTCTTATTTATTACATTATAGACATTTGGGGGGGGGTATAAGTATTATAAAACAAGGAGTAAAATCTCACCCAAAAAATATTAAAACCCATAGTCACAAGATCTGATCAAGTTATTAAAGAAATACAAAATGATAGCAAACGTAATAAAATCACTTACCTGCCAGAGCACATTTTACAATCGGTACAGGGGGGTCCAGGAAATTCTCGGTAATGGGGAGAAGGGACGAGAAGGGAAGATCCTCGGTGTTCCCATAGTCCGCATAAGCAACTTTAGCAGTAGACAAAGAGGTGTCCAACACGATCGCTCGGTACCAGTAGCCATCATCTGGTGAAACAGTACAGAGAACATTTGGGGAACCTCAAACATTCTGGGGATCAAACGTTTCTAGGCTATATGGGTTTCCTCAACTAGTTCTCTTTAACCCCATCCGGCCTTTTTAACACTTGAGGACTATGGCTGCAACAACCAATTTTGATTAGTTGAATCAATTTCATAAAATATAAGATAAGGGTTTTTTCACAGCAAATGCTCTCAAAAATATCCCTCGTCTTATAATCCGACCTCAGAGGTCAGACTGTAACACCAAGATCCCCCTCAGTGCTGCAGGGGACCCGGATCCTCCTCTCTGGCAGCCGGCGGGCACCTGTGCGATGCGCGCAGACATTCTCCGCTACTGCCCAGGGGGTATAAGACCATCATTTAGTATGAAAAATATCTAAAAACGTGGGGAAAATTAGGGAATAAAAGGAAATATTTCAGTTTCACCTATAATAACCAGTGCAATTGGAAAAAAACCTCCAAAAGTGTATTTGAGTGTTTGTCCGGTTTTCGGAAACACTTCAAATGCCTGGTATTTTCATTTATTCTGGCACTTACAGGGTTAAATATGAATGACACGCATCGCTGTTTCTAAACAATACATTTTTGAAAGATGACATCCCAAAGTATTTTACTTGGGGCATTATAACACTTGATTTAACCATTTTAGTGCCAGTCTGTCCTAAACATTGCATTAAATTTTATTTTTCTTTTTTCATTTTTTAACAAACCCATTTTATCCAAACGCAGTATTTCAGTATTTGTTTTTCCTGGGTACATGAAATGATTGAAACAACTTGTGATTTGTATTGAGAACAAACCCCCCCCCCGAGTACAGGAATACTCCTATAGTGAACCAAACGCTTATGGGGGCTCGTTTTTGCTGGTCTGCCTAGACCACAGCAGCAGAGCCCCGTACAAAATGGGTATTAACCCCTAAAATGTCGCACTGAAGGGGTTAACGCTGCAGTGTCGCTCTTATGGAGCAATCAGGCAGGAGGGGGATGTCATGGCAGGCCAACGCACTTGTGTGGGGACCCAATTAACAAAACGCCATCGCCGCTTTAAATTTTAAAATGTGCTCCTTAACCCCTTCAATCCCAGGGGGTTTTGGTGCCTCAAGCCCCAGAGCGATTTTGCTATTTTGCACTGTCAGTTCAGCGATTATTCTCCTTTCCTGTGAATAGTGCACCCATGTAAACGATATACTGTTTTTTAAAGGAGAGATAGAGCTGTCTTTTGATACCAAAGTTAGATAATTAGCTGAAAATGTAGGATTCGACATTTTGTAAAAACTAGCCAAAAATAGAAAAATATATATTTTCCCATCTCACAAAATTAGGTAAAGTGATGGAAAATCCCCTCAAAATGTATCAATTCAGGTGTCCTGATTTCAGAAATACCTAATTTACATAGAATGTCCATACGATCCCAGCACTTATAGGGAACAGACTATAAGGTGTACATTTTTACATTAGGTATGATGGGATTTCAACAAATAAACGAAAAATACCCACAAAAGTATATATTTCACAACCCAGACTATCGTATCAGGGGTATTTTGGCATTCTTCATGCAGCTATTTGGCCACCAAAGGTGGCCGCAGAAATTATTTCCTGCGCTTTTCTTTACCAACACCCCTGCGTTGCTTAGATTATTTTGCCCAGGATATGTGTTACGGCAGAGAAACCCGGACAAAATTGTTTTTTTTTGTTTAATTTTTCAGCTTATGATAAGAGTGAGAAACACGATTTCTCACTCTCCTACCTGCACCAATCACAGTGTACTCTCCACGCAAGACTCAATAGACTCGCTTGATCTCACGTGTAGGGATGGGTCCCTGCCGCTGCAAGAAAGTCCAGACGTACCGGTACGTCGTAAGGGGCTTTATGCAATACATTTTTTTTAGGAAGTACATGTACGTCTATAGGGGACTAAAGCGGTTAAGCACGGTTTGAATTAAATGATAAAGTACGGCTTTTTAGTAACATGACAGCACCGAATGAGGCACAAGGTCATTAAAACTGACTGGATAGAAAACATGGAACCGTGTCACCAGTCTGACCACGAAACGCATAGCCGTGTATCGTTCTGCCATCCACAGAAGAGGGAATTGTGTATCCCTAAGTTATCCAAAATCACATTATGAATTACTTTACCCGGTCTGTAAGAGTCTAAGTAAAACGCATACGCTGCATGGTAGATTCTCTACTAACCTGTATATTTGGCACAGCACATATCCCCCACTGACGGTCTGTAGCTCAACTTTGTCTTCTCCGCTTTGCAATACACGGCAATACCCACCATCACCTGCGTCAACTTCTGTATGTCAACTAAAGAGGGAAACACTTTACATTAGGAGTTTGCCAAATTCACCATCCATGGCTGCCATTAGGAAATATTCAATAACCAAAACCAATTATAACCATTATTGCAACGGTGATTTGAGGCTGAACGGTGAAGCAGGCGCAGTCCCCTCACCTCTGTTTTCTTTTGGAAAGGCGTAGAACAGGTCGGGACTGATCACGCTCAGCACGCGCGATTCTATGGGCTCATTAAGTGGCACTTCTACAGATTTCCACTGGCAAGGGATGCAAGATTCTAAAGTAAAACAAACATAAAAAGAATATAGTCTGGCAAATTGCAAGCCAATGGCAATGGACCGTGTACAAGTGATGGCCTAGGACCATGGGCATTTCTTCTGACAAAGTACAGCTTTGTTTAACTTACTCAGGGAGTCATCGCTAAGTGAATGACTTCTACCAGACACTCGATCCTTTGAAGATTCTCTACTACCCGATGGGTCTCTGACCATAACCTGCGGACTTCTCGCATTGTTATTAGTTTCCGGTGCGACAGCTTTGGCAGAGGAGCTAGTCTTGCACGGTATCTGGACTGCCGGTTGGCCGATACTCCCTGCTGATATGTTTCCCCTGTTATCGTCGGAACGAGCCTCACGCTGGGCAATAAGTTTGTCGCTGACCAGCCTGGAGCTCTCGCTCTCCATTATTTCGACAGAGTAGCCATCCTCGCTCGTACTAACAGCTTTTGCCTGTAGCTTTGTCCCCACAACCAAGATCTGCGGGGCTTTATTCCCCCACTTTTCTCCTGTCGCTTTCACCCCTTTAACAAATACACTTTATTAAGCAAGCAAGTCTACTAAAACATACATAGTAAAAGAAAAGGTTTATATATATATATATATATATATATACATACATATATATATATATATATACATATACATACACACACACACACTTTTTTTTATTTATTATTAATAAAAATTATTTTTTTTTTTACATTTTTGGAACTGGAAGGTTCCCCTGATGCTGAAATTATTTTTACGTCACCATTTTTATTTTTTTGTTCTTCTTTTTTTTTTTATTTATTTTACTAATCACATTGTGATAATAATACGAAAAATGAAGAACACCCTCACGTGTCTGAAGTGAAAATAATGATATATATATACTCCCCACAGGTTCTGCAGCTCCCAAAACAACACTCCTCACAGGTGTATCACAACAGTATATCGAAAAAGGGGCGCATGGACATGTGGAGAAATATAACAATACAATAGTGTAGCAAGTTCAAAAATATATCTGTGTAGTGAATATATATTGCACTCACAAGAGTAACTGGTAATAGAGGCTCATCAGATAGCGACTGTTCTTTATAAATCCTGTAATGTAGATAAAAAACCGCCAATGGTGCAGTATTGTAGAAAATATATTTAATAAGAAAAAACTGGATAAACTCACAAGTAAGTTGGCACAACAGGAATGTTATGCTAAAAGTGCAATGTAGAAACAAGCATCCAGCAAAATAAGAAGTATCCGTATGGAAAAGATCTCTCAACGCGTTTCACCAAACTCGTTGGCTTCTTCAGGAGCAGAATACAGATATTATACAAATAAAACAAAGTAAAATAAAGCTGCAGTCTATAAATCCTCGTCCGTTTAACCCATTTTTGAAGGTTCCCGGTGGTGTTCCAGCCCAATCACGTCCTCGAACGATTACGTCATCGCGTTATCACGCATTGACGCGATCACGCTACTTCCATCATCCCGGCGTGGTCGCACATCAACGTAATCGCGTCGTTATACGTATTTTGCCGCTCCCTCACGGCTCGACTTGAATCTTTGTTCCTCCACAACTTATTTAATAAAGATGATTCAAAAAAAAAATAAAAAAACGGAGGAGTGCTTCCTCTATCTTTCACCTTTTCTTTAAAGGATTCCGGACGTCTCGGGCATAGGTGTTTAAACGGACACCCCGGGTAAAGACAAAGACAGTAAATAAACATATTTAAAACGAAACAATGTATGTGTGTTTAATGACCAATGTATTCGAACCAAGAAAAAGGTAAGTAGAAGTATAAATGTAAACCAATAAAGAATGAAACAAAATGAAGATTAAAAATAGAAACAGACAAAGGGGAATATCAAAAAGGAATTCATTAAACGGTGATTAGGACAATAATATATAATAATAATAATAATAATATAATCCATATTAATTGTATAGAATAGTAAGTATATGTATGTGAATGAATAATAAAATATATGTGTATATGTGTAATTAAATATGTAATAGATATATATAAATAGATAAAATTAAAAAATATATATAAATATATAAAATTAAATAATAAAATATATATAATAAAATGTATATAAAAATATATACCGTATTGGCTCGAATATAGGCCGCACTTTTTTCCCCCACTTTAAGTCTTTAAAGTGGGGGTGCGGCCTATATTCGGGGTCTAGCGCCCGACGCCTGGGACATGCAGTCCCGGGCGCCGGGCAGGCAGCGGGGTTAGGATACAGATCCCCCGCAGCGGTGCAGGGGACCTGCATCCTACTCCACGATACGCTCAGACAGCCTCCCCTGCCAGCACTTCCCACGGGGGGGGACCTCCGCACGATGCGTTTTACCTCTGCCCCCACCCCCCCCCGGACTTACCGGAGCAGACTCCCGGGTGTCTTGCGGGGCCGGCGGGGGACATCTACGCAATACGCGTATACAACACCGGAAGTTGTATTGCGTAGATGTCCCCCGCCGGCCTCGCAAGACTACCGGGCGTCTGCTCCGGTAAGTCCAGGGGGGGGAGCAGAGGAGGACAGTGGTAGCATATCTCGGGGAGGGAGGAAAGTGGTAGCGTATCTCGGGGAGGGGGACAGTGGCAGCATATCTCGGGGGGGGGCAGAGTGGCAGCATGTTTTTTTGGTGCTTTTTTAAAGATAAAACTTTTTCTTTAAAAAAGCACCAAACTTTTAGGGTGCGGCCTATATACGGGGGCGGCCTATATCCGAGCCAATACGGTATATAAATATATAAAAAAATATATTAAATGTATAAATATAATTGAGTCAATATAAAAATATAAATAAATAAGTTAAAAATATATGTAATACAGTATGTAAAAATGAGTATTAAAAAATATATAAATATATAATATGTGAAGAATATATATGTAAAAAAGTTGATAATAAAGGAAAAAAATATATATATTTAAATGAATGTTTGGAATTTGTATATCCATTCAGTCTCTCTTTTACTTAACATTTCTTTAATATCTCCACCTCTCCAATGGGGAGATACCATATCTATCCCCACCATCTTAAAATCAGGGAGGGAGAATTTATCACAATTGACACAGTGTTTGGGGACACTATGTTTGAGATTGTTATTTCTTATTCCCCCCAAATGTTCCAGACCCCTTATTTTTAATTCTCTTGATGTGCGGCCTATATATTGAATACCGCACTTACATTCTAAAAGATAAATAACGTTTTTTGTTTTACAATGTATAAAGTGTCGGATTTCATATTCTTTTTTTGTAATTGTGCATTTAAATGTGGTCGTCTTTTTAGCTTGCAAATTACATGTCTTGCAGAATTTACATACCCCACATCGGTGGAAACCTGGAGGTTTTTGTGCTAAAAAATGTTCTTCCATTTGAACTCTCGGAAGAGCACTAGGTGCTACAATATTTTTCAAATTATTCAATTTTTTATATATAATTCTTGGTTCCTCCGGTAAGTGGTTTTGTAGAATGTTATCTCCCTGCAATGTAGGCCAACATTTTTTGATGGCTCTCTTAATTTGTGCCGCTCTATCATTGTATTGGGTAAAAAAAGCAAAATTAAAATCCATATTCTCTTGTGATTTTTCTTTATTTAATAACAAGTCACCTCTCTTTATATTTTTAACTTGTGTGAAACTGTCTGTTAGTAATTTTTTAGGAAGATTTCTTTCTTCGAATTTCTTAATTAAATGTTGACTCTGTGAAATAAAATCTTTGTCTTGTGTACAATTTCTGCAAATCCTCGCTAATTGTCCTTTCGGAATGTTTTTAAGCCATTGCGGATGGTGACGGCTAGAAAAGTCGATGAAGCCGTTTCCATCGGTTGGTTTGAAGAAAGTTTTAGTATCTATTTTTTCATCCGTTACACCAATTAAAGTGAGGTCCAAAAAATCAATTTGTTTTTTATTTATATTCGAAGTAAATTTTAAATTATAATCGTTTTTATTGATATGTACCAAAAATGTATCTAGATCCTCCATTGATTAATATGGATTATATTATTATTATTATATATATTATTGTCCTAATCACCGTTTAATGAATTCCTTTTTGATATTCCCCTTTGTCTGTTTCTATTTTTAATCTTCATTTTGTTTCATTCTTTATTGGTTTACATTTATACTTCTACTTACCTTTTTCTTGGTTCGAATACATTGGTCATTAAACACACATACATTGTTTCGTTTTAAATATGTTTATTTACTGTCTTTGCCTATGCCCGAGACGTCCAGAATCCTTTAAAGAAAAGGTGAAAGATAGAGGAAGCACTCCTTCGTTTTTTTTTTTTTGAATCATCTTTATTAAATAAGTTGTGGAGGAACAAAGATTCAAGTCGAGCCGTGAGGGAGCGGCGAAATACGTATAACGACGCAATTACGTCAATGTGCGACCACACCGGGATGATGGAAGTAGCGTGAGGACGTGATTGGGCTGGAACACCACCGGGAACCTTCAAAAATGGGACAAACGGACGAGGATTTATAGACTGCAGCTTTATTTTACTTTGTTTTATTTGTATAATATCTGTATTCTGCTCCTGAAGAAGCCAACGAGTTTGGTGAAACGCGTTAAGAGATCTTTTCCATACGGATACTTCTTATTTTGCTGGATGCTTGTTTCTACATTGCACTTTTAGCATAACATTCCTGTTGTGCCAACTTACTTGTGAGTTTATCCAGTTTTTTCTTATTAAATATATTTTCTACAATACTGCACCATTGGCGGTTTTTTATCTACATTACAGGATTTATAAAGAACAGTCGCTATCTGATGAGCCTCTATTACCAGTTACTCTTGTGAGTGCAATATATATTCACTACACAGATATATTTTTGAACTTGCTACACTATTGTATTGTTATTTTTCTCCACATGTCCATGCGCCCCTTTTTCGATATACTAATCACATTGTGATTAGAAAGCAGGCCTCCATTGACATGCATGGTTGGATGCAGTACTTGTATTCAACCTGCAAGGGGCGTTCTCAGTAGTGTCTGGAGAGACCCTCTTGGAAACTTTTTCAACTTCTTTATTTTATTTATTTATTTTTTAAGAACGCCCCGCCACTCTTGCAAGTAGCAAAACCTTGCCGTGGCGTTTATGACTGCTCTCCAGAGCGAGTCCTCGGGTGGGTGTTTGGTGTCGCTGAATGCCTCGCTATCGAGGCATTTCAGTGACACCTAAACACTTAAAACGGGGAGGGGCCAGATACGGCCCCTAATGTCGATCTGTGATGTAGATCGCTTCCTGAATCAGTTTAAAGCCATGACGGTCCTGGCATGTCAATTGTCACCAACTGCATGTTTGTGCATGACGTGCCCGGACCGTCAATTGTCATCAAGGGGTTAAAGTACCAATAAAAGGCCTCTGATTAACCACGTACACAACACTAGGCAATACTTGCAGTACCTGAGATTCTTCGAGGGGGAACATTTATTAGTATAAAGTAATAAGGGAACTGTTTACCAAAATTTAACAGAATTTTCCCTCTTGTTTGATTGTTTAACAAAGCTGCAGCTTTGTACATAGTTTGTACATTAACACTTCGTTGGCGTACCGCCCTGCAGGTAACTTACCGCAACTTTGCCCTTTGCCGGTAGGTGTAGCGTGGCTGGTCTCTGTTTTGCGTGCCCTGCCAGTCGGGTGCCTGTCAGCCACTTCCACTACGAAAGATGTTTTCGTCTGCCCGACCACTTCAACTGTCACAACGTCGTTGGCCACCAAAGACGCTGTCGCAGCATACGTTTCTCCAGTCCATCTCTTAAATCGCGGCTTTACACCTGCACACATAATGAGCCGGATTTACAAAAAAAATTATTACTACAACGTTCCTTTACCAACATGGCCGTGCGTAGTGTAAGAAAGAGTCCCAACCTGCCAAGCTGCACTTTATGGCTTGTGACGGCAATTTCAACATATTGCTCTGAATGGGTCGTAGGCTCGATAGGGACAACACTTCCACGTTTCCAAAATCAATGTACTCGACCAGTAAAGCCTCCTGTGACCTCTTCTCCAGGATTTTAGCTCGATACCAGCACCTGTCCTCTGCAAAATCAAACGAATAAGTGATCAACGTCCTCCCAAACATGAAATATGAGGGACGTTCAAAAAGTCGCCACTACTCCTTCCACCTTCACCGTTTCCAAGGAAAATATAAAAAGTGCGGAAACTTTTTTTAACGTCCCTCGTACTTTGCCTGTCCTCCAATAAGCACGCAGAACCTCAGAGATGTCTTGCTCGGGTACACCTGTCTCCTAGCAGACCCATCACCCCATGTTTGTTACTTTTGCACCCTCCTCTCCGACACATACAATAAATGACTAAAAAACCTGGTCTTTCAGGCAATAACCTAACACGTAAAAACACCTGAATAATGAATAAATGTCCCGATATTCCAAATTCCTGAGGATATAAACCTCAAGGAATTCACAGATTATTGCATGACGGAGCCCGTGGCTCTTCTAGTTTTTTTTTTTAACCCTTCGCGACTGGTGACGTAGGGGATATGTCAAGAAAAAAAATGGTTCTTGACGACGTATCTTTTATATCATGGGGCTTTGAGAGATCAGTTAAAACGTTTTAAAAGTGATGTGCAACCTGTAATATTTGCTCAATAACGGAAAAAATTGCTGAAAATCATTGGCCTATAGGGTAGTTTCCAAATCAGGGCAATTTAATATATTTTTTACATTGGCTTTAGTCCTACTTGTGCTGATTTTTTTTTCTTTTTGGGGGGGATACCCATAGGATGGTGTGAAAATATTAGGTTCCATTTTATCTCGCTGTACTACAGGATACTGTCCGCCATGTGAGGCTGCGGGAACGACAAACCATCAAAAGGTTTATTTACCTGCACACTGGGCGCTGCAGACCTGGCCAACAGCAGGCGTGAAGCTGGGAACGGGCGGCACTGCGGCAAAATGTTTACTCATCAACTCCATCAGCTTGGAAAGTTCCTCTAAACGCATCAAGTTTAGGTCAAATTAGAGAACAAACAGAAAATGCTACTATATAAACATACTTATAGTTACCGGTTTTGCTCGATTATAAGACCCCCCCCCCAATTTAGGAAATAAAGAAAGAGCCTGAATATAAGACTATCATATAACCAAAAAGTTTTACTAGTAAATATTTATTCACATGCAAACAATTTTTTTCATATTTAATAAAAACTATGAATGAGAAAAATGCTTTTTGGTTTTTATTTCCTTTTATTTGCCAATCTGCCCCCCAGTTATGCACAACTGCCCCCCAGATATGCCTTGTACCCCCTTATGTGCCACTCTGTCCACCAGATATGCCTTATACCCGATCATACATGTGATGCCGGCGCTCCACCATTGAAGTGCCGGCAGTAGCTTAGGATGTCTGTGCGCCTCTGGAGAGGAGGATCAAGGTCCCTGCAGCGCTGCGGGGGATCTGGATCTTAGTCTTTTAGTCAGACCTCTATTTGAGGTCCGATTAGAAGGCGACCTCGAAAATAAAATGATGGTTATTTTTCAGAGCATTTGCTCTGAAAAGAATCTCGTCTTATAAACGAGCAAATACGGTATATATATATTTGTTTAAACACGGCTCATAATGGGAAAAACATACCTGCGTTCTGTAGTTGCTGGCAATAAAATTCCTCGAGGTGTTTAATTTCTGTGATGACAGCACTGAAAATGTCACCTACAGAAACCGCAGTCCCGCTTAAGACGTGGATCCGTGGCAGAGATTCGGGAGCATCAGACAGCTCCTCTTTTCTTGCTGCCTTGTCAATGGCCGTTACTGGTAAAGGACCTGTCAAAAAAAAAACAAAGCTAAAAAGGTTAACCCCTTAACACCCGATGACACAAACAGCCAGGTAACGACCAATGACGGCGTTGCAAGATCTCCATAAATCATTCACGTGTAACGCTACATATACATGAAATAAATCTGGATTTAAAAGGGGCGTCTGTCCGATGTTGACACCCTGGGGAGGGACCAGACACGGCCCCCCCAATGCCGATCTCAGAGTTGCTGAATCCCTCGACATCGAGGCATTACAGCAACACCGTTTGGGTTTAAAGCCATGACGGCCCTGGCATGTCAATTGTCACTAACCGGATGTTAGTGCGTGACGTGCCAGAACCGGCAATTGTCAATAAGGGGTTAAATAAAAGGATGTTGAAAATGCCTCGGTCTCCAGGGGCGAGGGAGATTTGGCCTGACCTCTGCCACTCAAAGGTTCAGTTTGTATGCATTTTGAGCCCGTACATGTACGGGCTTCGTCATTAAGGGGTTCATATTTACAGAAAGGTACCAAGAAACGCATTTAGAATGTCAAGAGGACAATGCAAAGGCAACATGGCATAGAAACGTCCCTCTTACCAATCTCGGAGTTCTTTTCTTTTAAGATACGTCCTCCGTCATGAGCGGAAGCAAATCCTTTCTCCAGAAGTAGTTTGGCCACGTGTATCCCTGCGCACACAGTAAACGTATCACTCAGAGAGGCACCAATCTGAGAGAATAAGAACGCCAAGAGACAAAGCTCCACGTCGGAAACAGAATCCGTTTCCAGCCTACACACCTGAGGCTTGCACACATACATCCACGGCGTAACAGGGCACCTCTTCACGCAGCACCTCAACAATGCCAACGGAAACTTTCTGCTGATCCATCAGTTTCCGGGATTCTGCGATGCATACTGGGGACCACCCGCCCGGAGGGGGAGTGACGGAGACCAAGAAACACTTCATCGCCTGGGGAAAATCACAGTATTTCTGTTTGCATGGTAAGTAGCAGTATACAAATGATATGTAAGCAGCTTCTCCAGCTCATCATGGTCCTTCCCTGTATTTCCATAATTACACGTTCACTACACATTAAAATGACACGTAGTATGGAATAATTACAAAAACCTAGTGCCAGGCCACCGGTAAAATGGATCTTTCCATTTACTCTTTAGGAGATAAGCCCCAGAACAGAAGGCTTCTGGAAGCCGGACTTACGAGCGGTGAAAGCAGCTCCAGGTCTTGATGCATTTTTTGCAAGTTGTCGAGCGTCAGCGCCTCCTGATTCCCGAAGTCGATGTACAGGACATGCGCTTTTCTCGTGGCGGCATCAACGTTCTGCACCAGCACCCTGTACCACCGCTGTAATAGAAACAACGAGGGGAGACAGAGGCTTCGTGAAACACAGAGATATCCTGGATTCACTGTACAGAACTACGATCAATATAAAAAGGGTTTACGGGATCAGAGAAGTTACTTAGAAACAAATAACTGTGGATTTAGACATTTAAGTGTGGAGATCCCAGGGTAATTCATGTGTACCTGAAAAGCACCAAGGACAATGGGTGTGATGAGACCTCTGATCCAAGCACAGTGGTCATCAATACTTAGCCAGGTACTGACCACAGACACATTTACTGGCCTTCCCTAGGGTTGTAGACAACGTTCCAAATTTTAGCAAGCAATTTTACCCAGTAAATAAAATAAAAAAAATTAAGCACTTATGGTTTTTTAGCTATTAAAAACAGCACCGCCAGGCTGCATCGGTCCAAAGGTCAGCTTCTAGCGAGTGGAGTTTGGGATATTCTGGAGATTTACAGATATCTCCCTCTTCGCTGCCACAGGTAAGATGGTCTTTGTGTGAGACTCCACTTGACAACAAGTATGAGGCCTTTCTTAAATTAGGAAAGAGTTAATTGACTGACGCCAACCAGGTGTTGGGCACCGCGAGTAAATAGGTTTAGTTATTATTCTAAGTGTATCTGGAGATTTCAGAGATAACATGGAGGCCCTCTGATGGTGATCATAAGCAACAAAACCAATTTCAGGTATAGCGAGAAGCACAGTGGTGGCCAAAAGTTTTGCTGCTTCAGTGTTCTTAGATATTTTTGTCAGATTTTACTATGGCATACTGAGGTATAATTACAAGCATTTCATAAGGGTCAAAGGCTTTTATTGACAATTACATTGTTTATGCAGAGTCAATATTTGCAGTGTTGACCTTTTTTAAAACCTCTGCAATCCGTCCTGGCATGCGGTCTGTGACAGCCCATCTCTTTATCCCTTACGTTATTTTGGCCCCATCCCTGTGGTTTGCCCAAGGATCAAAGGCTCACGGACCCTGTACACCCCTAGTGTTGGTCGGATCCCACCTTCCCCCTGCTTGGCGCCTGCCCGGGACCTAACCGCAAATTCATGGAACTGTGCGGCGGCTAGGAACCGCGGCGATGCCCCCCAACAACTGGAACAGTGTCGCTCTTTTGAGGGTACATTAAGCACGTGGTGGGCAACACAACACGCTCGGCGGTGGTTACAGCGAGGGCGCCCGTTGGGAACCCTAGTTTTATTATCAATTTCTAGGACCGGAGTTTACCCAGCCGTGGCTATGGAACTCTTGCCCAGGTACCGTGCGGACCGTTCCCTGATCACGTTGCTTTTTGGATCGTAACATCTTTAGACCCTGAGCTCTCCATTGGCACCGCTCCCTCGGGATCACCCGGAAATAGTGACTCTTTGTTGGGTGGGCATTGCTGGCCGTAGAAATGTATGGTGGCGCCAGGCTGTCTGGTGGTTGAGGGGATTATACCTTTAATCGTATCATGTTTGCTGAATATATATATGTGTGTGTGTGCAGTCCTCAATAAAGAGAGTTCTGTTTTACCCCTACATTAAGTCTCAGCCAGTGCTTGGGGGAATATGAAGGGTTAATCCCTTGAGCAATTAAGCTTTCAGTGGCAAGGAAGATCTCCACGGCGGATCTACTCAGTCTGAGTACGGGTCTCCAACACACTGTCAACTTCTGGGCCACATTCTGACTGATGGTAGACCATTCTTGCATAATCAATGCTTGGAGTTTGTTAGAACTTGTGGGTTTTTGTGTGTCCACCCACCTCTTGAGGATTGACCCCAAATTCTCAATGGGATTAAGGTCTGGGGAGTTTCCTGGCCATGGACCCACAATTTCGATGATTTGTTCCCCGAGCCACTTAGTTATGACTTTTGCCTTACGGTAAGGTGCTCCAAGCTGGAAAAGGCATTGTTCGTCGCCAAACTGTTCTTGGAAGGTTGGGAGAAGTTTCTTTTGAAGGCTGTGTAAGTACCATTCTTTATTCATGGCTGTGTTCTTGGGCAAAATTGTGAGTGGGCTCACTCTCTTGGCTGAGAAGCAACCCCACACATGAATGGTCTCGGGATGCTTTACTGTTGGGATGAAACAGGACTGATGGTAGCATGCAGACGCACTCACATCTGCCTTCTGCCATTCCTGAGAAAGCTCTCCACGGGTGGTGCCCCGATCCTGAAGCTGAATCAGCTTTAGGAGACGGTCCTTGCGCTTGCTGGACTTTCTTGAGCGCCCTGAGCATTCTTCACAACAACTGAACCTCTCTCCTTGAAGCTCTTGACGATTCGACAAATGACAGCCCTGTTCTAAATCAATCAGCATCTCCAGGTGATCTTCAGCCTTGTCCATGTCAACACTCTCACCGGTGTTAACGAGAGAATCACTGACATGATGTCAGCTGGTCCTTTTGGGGCAGGGCTGAAATGCAGTGGAAATGTTTTTTGGGGGGGTTAAGTTCATTTTAATGGCAAAGAGGGACATTGCAATTGATTGCAATTCATCTGATCACTCTTCACACCATACACGTTTGCTCTGGAAGAGTAAGGGTTGTAGACAAGCAGCATGTCCAGCTGTCTCTCAATTCTATTGCAACTGCTTTCAGAACGCGACAAGCACTGGGACCTCTTAACACTTATTATACTATTATGACTGAATATGAAGTGAATTATACCATGTTGATTCTCCACCACAAAATATTTTTGAGTTTCTCTTAATCACATAAAAAACAAGTTTGCACACAAAAAAGTGATGTGCTCTTCAATAAACAATAAACAAAAAAGTTATACAGCCAATAGTAGCATATAGAGCTTTTTCAGTAAATATAAAAAAAATATCACACAATGGCTTTATTGGGGGAAAAAAAAAAAAGAAAAATGCGGTAAAACCATTTAAATACTTAAAAGGGACCTAACACAGACACAGATGTAATAAGGAAGTTTTATTTTACCGAGGGCCCTTCTCAGTAAGAAAATCATACATTAAATGTAATACACCATGGGGTAAAATGTAAAGGATGGTTACGGCTCTAGAACATAACAAATATTTGGGGTATCCCCGTTATCGGAAATGTTGCTGAACATTAATTTGGATATTATTCAGCAGAAGACACCTAAACAAACCTGCAAAAGCAATGTTATTTTAGTATAGATGTTTACATGTGTCTATGGTTTCAAAAGGAAGCCCATTTTTTGTGGATGCATTAACCCCTTCGTGACAATGGCTGTTTTAACATTTCTGCGCTGCTCGTGTTGAGCTGTAATTTTGTTCTTCCACGTTTACTGAACCCACACAAGTTATATATTATTTTTTTCAGGACACGAAGGGCTAGCTTTAGATGTATCATTTACTATGATAAAAAAAGAATAAAATATGGTAAACATTTTTGAAAAAAGGACTTTTTCTTAAAAAATCTTTTACTCATTTATACAAACTAAAGAAAAATACCTGCTAAATAGATTCTACTATTTGTCCTGAGTCTAGAAATACCCAATGTTTTATGTTTATGTTTTTTTTCTGCACATTATGGGGCAATAAGTAGCATTATGCTATTTCAAAACCATTTTTTCCAAATCTGGTCATTCTGCCCCCGTGTGCTATTTCGGGTATCTTTGAAGCCGGCCAATGCAATTTACCCCATACATTTTTGAAGACTAGACACCCCGGTGTATTTCAAATGCTAGTATTATAACTATTTCCATGCACTAATTCTACATCCAGCCTTTGTGGTGGTCATTTGTTTGAGGTTCTTTTTTCTCCCACACACATTTTACTTCAGGTATGAATTTGCCTGGCTGTTTGGGGGCAAAAAGACCACATTTGGTGGATGATCATTTTTAAATGTTGGACTTTGACATCTGGAGATCCACTGCCCATGCCCTATTTGGTACATCTTTGATCCTGGCCAATTCAATGTGTCCAATAAAAACATACATTTTTGAAAACTAGACACCCCAGAGTATTTTAAATGCTGGTATTTTAACTCTTTCCATGCATACATTTTACCAGACTGTCAAAATTTGCAGTAGTATTTTAGGTATGAATTTACAGCTCCTGGTATATGTCACTTTCACACAACACAACAATATGTGTTCTGCAACATCTACTGAGTTCAGTGATACCCCTCATCGGTTTGTTGGGTTGTGTGGGGGCTAACATTTGGGACTTCTGCATTTTACATATATGAATTTTGACATGTAGTCATCCTGCCCCCTGTGTTATTTGGGATATTGTTGAACCCGGCCAATTCAATTTACCCCATCAAATCATACATTTTTTTAAAAGTAGAATCCCCATGCGAGAATTGTTTGAAAATATAGTGCTAATTTTAAGACTTGCTTAAAAAGTATATATATATATATAGTATACACATTTTTTTCACACAGTATTTTAGGGAAATACAAACGTGGGCTACAAATAAAATTTTATATCTTTACACTGCTTTTGTGACCAAACAATGCAAAGCAACATTGTACTCATGTTTGCCTTGCAATAGGAATGATTTAGCTTCACCTTGAGACAACACATGTTTTCTTTCCAACTAAATATATATATTTTTTACCTGGTCTTGGGAATATCTGGCCACACAGATTTCCCCTATGACAGGGGTATATCCCTTCTTTAGGTTCTCAGGTTTTGAGTATATCTCCTGTAGTGTGGTTGTCAACTTGAACAAAGACTTCACTGATTTCTCGATATACGAATGTATAAAGAAATAACTTGGGTTCGAGAATTCCACAACAAAGCCCTATAAAAAAAAACATATTGAAGTTCAGTTGGGCACTTCTTCTACAAGTTTTAGGTTTAGGTTTGCTCACCACACAATATCCAAACGCACCCTCTGTCTCCGCATTTACAGAGCACCTCTGGGGCAAACATAACCTTAATTTTAGTTACAATTTCCGTGCCACTCTGCCCCTGGCATTATCTGATAAGCAAAAAACCCCCAAACCCCACGAGATGTAAGAAATGAAATAGAAATATATAAACTGTAACAGGCAAACGAACACCACCTGAATCTCTGTCCCTTTCCTTATTCCCGACTCTTGTAAATCGCATAAAAATATTTTCTTTTCGGTTTCCTGACGCTTTGAGAGATCACTAACAGCGGGTTCAACCTGCAGAAAGAATAGGAGAATACAACATACATTGACTACCTTCAGTCTAAAAGATGTTTCCATATTTAGCAATAAGGCAAGATGCAATACTGAACAGTCACCAGGCTGCTGTTTTATTAAAAAAAAGTATAATGACTTTCAGTGAGATTTTCCAATGAAAAAGGAAAACAAAAAAGGCAAAAAGGCAATTGGAGAGAACCAAGAACCTAACTCTACTTCTCACTCCAGGTGGAATGATCGGGCTCCTCTATAACCCCAGTGGTGGAAATAAAGTCACACAATATAAAGGACCCACTGCACGACCCCAGAGCCCTCTCATTACTGAATACATA
Organism: Spea bombifrons; assembly: GCF_027358695.1. Classification (NCBI taxonomy): domain Eukaryota; kingdom Metazoa; phylum Chordata; class Amphibia; order Anura; family Pelobatidae; genus Spea; species Spea bombifrons. Next base: position 7,113,729 of record NC_071097.1, read on the forward strand.
CAGCAAGGAGCATTTCAGAAATCTTTACCAAAGGACTTGCTTTCTTTTCAGCAGCTTCAATAGGAACTCGGCAGCTGGTTTCGTTTTTCCTGAAAACAAAACCAGTAGTTGGAAAAGGATACTTGGTAATTTCTCATTCATTAGTAAGGTAATGTATCAGATTTATGAGCAGGAATTTCAAGTGGCCCGTCAATACCCACTCTACAGAAGCTCCATTGTCTTACTAAAGTCAGCCGATCTAAATGCTATAGGACGATCCTCTCCTTAACAACTTGGACCAGCAGCCTCACTTAGATGAGCTACAGATCCACTGGCGACTTGGTGGAACTTGGGAACTGCGATGAGATTAGCAATCGCAGACTTCTAGAGGGCTGCATTCCCCTTCCGCAGAAAAACAGAAACTTACACACTGGTCGGCTTGCATATGACCGAATGAGAAGCCCAGTCTTTTCTCTGACACTCCACTGAGCAATAGCATGTCTGCCGGCACGGGGAACACCTCCGTGACCCTGTCCCAAAGGGAAAACAGTAAATAAAATGGCACCCCCGTATTACTGACAAATCCTTCAGCGCCTTGCAGCCGCACTGGAGCGAGAGCTAAAGCATCAGCAGGTATGACATGAAGATCTGGTGATCAGGATTTCACAGGGACACTTGGGAACGCCGAGCGCAATGCAAATATTTTAGCGAGCCATCGGGTTAGCGGTAAGTGCCGCTGAAGGATAAATAAGGGGAAAGGGACCGAATGGTAACGTATGTGAAACGTCACCTAACATAATTAAGTAGGAAGGACGTCAAACAAAAAAAGGCACATTTCACAAATCACATTGCTTTTCAGAGAGTGCTGCTCATCGCTCAGTTGTGATTACTTACCATGCAAACCACAGTGATGACAGCTTGTGGTCTGCGGCACAGGCTTTATCGTGTTAAAGAGAGCCGGGTCGCCGTCCACAGAGAAGATATTGTCCGGTAGTACATGTGATTTCTTCTGTTTTGCAGGCAAAAGCTTCTTGCCCACCTGTTCACCCCAAAAAAACGTTTTTAATGCGGTTGTAGCTTTAAAGAAAAACACTACCAGGTGACAAATAAAAGGTCCAACATATTTTCTAAATAAAAAAATATATAAAACATACACGCACATATACATACACTAAACAAAATTGCAAAAGAGATTTCCAAAGATCAATTTGCCTTTTGTAAACGTAACCCCTTAAGGACCGGTTACGTAGGGGATAGGTCACTAAATATAGTCCTTGAGGAGCAAAGATATATCCCTGATGTCATGGGGTTTTGGCCAAAACTCTAATCTCCTCCGGAAAGGTCATCACTTATGGCACTGGGGAATCCCTCTGATGCACCAGAGACTCTCAGGATCTATAGACACCATGATCGGGTACCCTGCCACTGTAAGTCAGCGGCTGGCATTAGTGTGAGTGTCGGTACGATGCAGCTGTATGACAAGGAAGACACAGGGATGCACAGCGTGATCAAAGGGCTCCCCGTAGAATTCCCCTGATTATTGTGGAGCCCCCCAATATAGAAAACCCCCTATTTGCTGTCCTGGGAAACCCTAACAGGTTATGCCACTCCAAACTGGATCTCTTTACATTGAGCAGCTGGTATTAAAAAAACATAAAAATCCTATATTTAGCCCGAAAAGAAAACATTAAAAATACGCTTCCCACGCCATACAGCACTCCATACTTACCTAAAATAAGTTAAATTGAAATAAATTAAGTTGAATTGCGGGACAGTTTAACTTGGAGGATACTGCGGAACATAAAATAGTGTTTCTTTCTGCAGTCACATATTTTCTGGGCGACAACAATGTGGTATTCTAACACTTTTTATGCACTAATACTTCCGCCAGCCCTTCTCAAACTGTCAAAGTTTGCAGTAATTTTTTTGTGTAATCAAGTTCCTACGTCAAACTTTGACAAAGGCTGGTGGTAGAGTAGGTGCATAGAATGTGTTAAAATACGTGTACTTGAAAAATATTTTACTCATCTTTATGCCAATGAAACGCCATGCTAAATAGATTCTACTACCGTATTTGCTCGATTATAAGACGAGGTTTTTTTCAGAGGAAATGCTCTGAAAAATACCCCTAATCTTATAGTCAGGCCTCTATTTGAGGTCTGATTATGAGACTAAGATCCAGATCCCCCAGATCCATTGCGCAGACCTTCCCCGGCTGTCAGAGAGGAGAGAATTCTCTCTGACAGCCGGAGGGTGTATGCGGACTTCCCCCGTTACTAACGGCACCTCCTTCCGGCTGCAGCGGAAGTTGCCTACGCGAATCGCGTAGACGTCTACACACTGCCCCGACTTTTGTTTGGGGGGTGTTAAACGGGTGGCATAAGGCATTTCTGTAGGCAGAGTGCTCTATGATATGCCTTTTAACCCCCTTAATGGGGTGTAAGGCATTTCTGGAGGCAGAGTGGCACATAGAGGTCAAAAGGCATATCATGGGGCACAGTGGTATATAGAGGGTTAAAAGGCATATCATGGAGCACAGTGGCATTTAGAGGGTATAAGGCATTTCTGGGGCAGATAGGCAAGCCTGGGGACAGATGTGTATAACTAGGGGGCAGGTTGGAAAATAAAAGCCCCGGTGAAAGTGCTGGGCAGCAGCAGAGGTTTTCTATGCGCATCGCGCAGATGTCCACCGGCTGCCCCAACTAGACACCAGGGAGTTTGGAGCACGGGGGGCAAGTCTGGGGATGCATTGGTAAGTCGGGGGGGGGAGCGGCAAGCCTGGGGTCAGATGTGCATAACTGGAGGGCAGGATGGCAAATAAAAGGAAACAGAAAGAAAAATGCATTTTTCTCAATCATAGTTTTTATTAAATATGAAAAACATTTTACATGTAAATTAATATTTATCGGTAAAACTTATTTTATGCATCCCCAAGACTTGCCCCCTGTGCTTCAGACTCCCGATAATGCCTTTTTCGGCCGATATCTTTCGAATGGGTTTAGGGACCGCTCATTGTCCTTAAGGGGTTAATGTATATTTGTAGTAGGAGTGGGCCCTTTTATTGACTGGAGAGCCATTTAACATCTTTAAATACCTCAGGCATCTCTCTTGGAACTGTATAATACCTCTCATGATGTGATGATGACATCACATCATAAGAGGTATGATGTGATGATGACATCACTGGAGTCTTTTTTTTTTTTGTTTCTCCTTTTGACTTTTATCCCCACTGCTACTCATCAGAGTGATTTCAGGGTGAAATATTCAGTACGTTTTCTGGATGAGGAACCTTTTCCCCGACAGCGATCAGAGGAGGGAAAGGTTGAAGTCCTAAGGTCGTAAAATGTTTAATGGAGCCATCTTGAGGAAATTTTGTGTCAATGATAAGACATACATACAAACTTAGGAAGAATGGAACACCCTCGTTGTGAAGAAAGACTAGAAGAAAATTTGTTCACGTTATTCAATAAAATAATAATAAGAAGAAAGCTGTCCTAGGGGAGACGTCATTATACAAGTCACGTCAAGGATGGATGTGCCTTCTTCTGGATCAACAGTTAGGATGAACTTAATTGGAGTGTAGGAAAGATAATATTTTCGGTATTTAGTGGGGTAAGCAGTTTAAATAGTCAACGGGCCACCGATCACCCACATGAGAGCTTGTCACTTCCACAAAAACAAGTCATACGTCGCTATTACTTACAAGATGAAAGTCTGCCCTCACTGGATGGCTTCGATAATCTCTTCCTACGCAAAAAATGAGGAAAAAACTATTAAGGCACCAAAAAAAAGTTTGTAATTCTATCACCCCAACCCTGCCCAGCTGCAAGCATGATCAATTTTAAAAAAAAAAGACATCTAGAATTGTCTTAAATCACATTGAGAGACAAGGACAAGATCCTATGACCTGATTTACAATAATTACAGGAAAGCCCCCCATTCGTATCAGATATTTCTTATTACAGCATCCCCCCCCTTCTGATCGTTTCTCACTAAAATATATCCAAAAAAAAGCTACGTGTGAAATGGTACAACTCTCAACCTCAGGCCAACGAAGACCCAAACTTCTGGATTTGCCCTGGATAATGCCGATAGCCTCGAATATCCTCTGCGCATGCTGGGCCTGAGAGGGGTCATTTTATCGACTTGACAAAAGCTTAACGAGAACGCGCCTGCCAAAGCTTTGAAAGCTGGAAATGATTCAATTACAGAGGCTGTGATGCGGTGGACATGGATTGCGTCGTCCATTATTATTATTTACGTCACAGACGCAATATCTGTACCTCCCTTTGGCTGAAGCACTCCTCTAACTGCGGCATACATCACAATATCAATTTCTTCTATTGGTTAAGAAGTGCATTACCTCAACCACCAGGTAGCACTAGAGCAGGGGCGTCCAACCTGAGGCCCTCCAGCTGCTGCAGGACTACATCTCCCATAATGCTCTTTCAGCTAAGGACCTGGCAGAGGAGTATGGGAGATGTAGGCCTACAGCAGCTGGAGGGCCGCAGGTTGGACACCCCTGCACTAGAGAATGAGTGATGACGTGTGCATCTGTTTATCTAAGACCATGGATAATGGCTGCCTACATGAAAAGCCATGTGGGCTAAGCCACGGGAACTTCTCGGCTCCGGCTAACCGAAGCCTTCCCTTGCCGGACGCGGCCAGGACTGCACACTGACGCCGGGGTCAGCAGGAAACACCGGAGATAAAGGAGGAGAAGGAAGCCATGCTGGCAGAAGCTACGGGAGCTGTGAAAGTTTGCCGGAGAAAAAGCATGAAGTAGGAAGCTGCTCTTCCATCTTGGGCTAGTTTAGTGCCAAGAAGCGAGGACTAGTTTTGTGTCTAGTATTGTAACTGAAATAAAAAAAAAAAAAATACTGAAGTCTTCTATATAGACCTGGAATCAGGACCCATTTTGGACACTGAACATCAAAGGAGTCTTTGATACGCCGATACTCTCTAAAGTTAAGCACAAACGTGAGCGCAATGTGCTTAGAATATAATTGTTGTCTATTGTTGTTATGGTAACCTTTTCGATATATTGTTTTTACCGCCAGAGGTATTATTAAAATCATACCGCCTCTTGGTATTCGTCTTTACATAATTCAACTGTATTCTGGAATCAAATACATTTATTGTTGTATTGCTGGATGTTTTTTGTCACAATTGTGGTTGGTTATTAAATATTAGCAGGATTTGGCATAAAACGGGCGACAGCCACAGCGGAGGCATTCTGCTTACATCACAGAATAACAGATCTCTTATAGAAGGGTGTTGTGTTCCGCCAGACATAGCTGAGCAGGCGGACACTTGGTAAGTTGGGATAATCAGCAACATTCACTATAACCGGAAGAGAGGTTATACGCCGATAAATACGGTAATATAGCAAGTATGACTCCTTAGCTAGCAAATGGAACGCGTGCCTCAGGAGACTCAAACCAAGAGTCATCGTTCAGGGGTATGAGGTATGCCTTCTGTTTCTAGAATCACACTGCAGCCCCCGTTCTGACTCTGGAGTATAACGAGCAAAGGTTGTTCATGAAATATGGCGCCAGCGGCACACAAACCCCTCCTTGCCTTTTGCATCACGAGCTCTCCCAAAACCTGCAGCCACAGCTGGAGACATAAGGTTCGGGTGCGACGGAGGGGTTTTCATGGATGAGTGGCCAACTCCTTCCGGGTTCCCGACATCCCACTCAGACTTCTGCATCATCCTGAGAACAAGAAATGAACAGGGTTTGAGGCGCTAAACAAAACACGAAGTGACAGGTTGCTATACTAGATTAGCCCCTTCAGTCCCCTATGGACGTACCGGTACGTCCAAAAAACACATCCCAAGAATCCCCTATGGACGTACCGGTACGTCCTGCCCTTCTTGCAGCGTCAGGGACACATCCCTGCCGCTGCACGGGAGATCAGGCTGTCGTTTGACAGCCTGGACTCCCCCCCGACAGCAGAAGCCAGCATCGCCAGCTTTCTGCTGTCCGATCTGATGCAGGGAGAAACCATGTTTCTCACCCTCCTCCCATGCTGAAAAATGAAACTGAGAAAAAACAAAAAAAAAAAAAAAAGTCACTAAAATAATAAAATAAATAATTAAAAAATAAAACAATAAAGTGAGCTAAGTGATGTCATTGTGAGTTCATGTCATTGTGACATCACTGGCATTAATAACATGTTCAAGAGGTCCCTAAGAGGACCTCTAACAATTTTTTTTTTTAAATGCAAAAAAAAAATGTAAACAAATTAAGAAAAAATAAAATAAAATATATATAAAAAAATCTTACATCCCATTGCCCTAAGATAACATCTACCCAGTATAACCCTCCTGCCCCCGCTCACAACCCCCAAACCTGTGAAAAATAATAAAAATTCTACGAATAATGTACACCTTATAGTATGTTCCCTATAAGTGCTGGGAAAGTATGGAAAATCTATAGAAATTAGGTATTTCTGAAATCAGGACACCTGAATTGATAAACTTGGAGGGGATTTTCCATCACTTTACCCAATTTTGTGAGGATTCAGAGTGAAAATTTATATTGCTTAACCGACATACCGCAAAAATGGCAAAATTGCTCCGGGGCTTGGGATTGAAGGGGTTAAAAGCTTTACAGAAACTACAGACAGAAGCCGATCCACGTTCCTTGATGGAGGAAAAATTTCATATCCAAGAAAAATAAAGTTTCACCCAAATATGCACGTAGGAAATGTAAAAAAATGTAATTAAAAGACACTTTAAAGAGTGTGGAGAAATCTACAAAGACAAAGGGTTAAATTCACCATGGTGGATACCGAAATAGAAAGGGGCAGCTTCCGAGGGGTGGGGGAGCGCAAGGGAAAGGGGTAAAGTTAGGGGGGTGGATGAATAGGAGAAAGGCCTGGGAATAGACCAGGGTGTCCAACCTGCGGCCCTCCAGCTGCTGCAGAACTACAATTCCCATACTCCTCAGCCAGCCCCTTAGCTGAAAGAGCATTATGGGAGATGTAGTCCTGCAGCAGCTGGAGGGCCGCAGGTTGGACACCCCTGGAATAGACAGATGCATACAGGGAAGGAAAACCTGCCCGAACCGGGTCAGTAAAAAATAAAAAGTGCCCTCAAAGATCCACCCACCCCCGATAATCTTAAACCATTGGCACACTCCAGATCCTTTGCTCTATGTCAGGGGTGTCCAAGTTTTTCTGCAGAGGGCCGCACTCATTTTTCACTGAAAATATGGCCTTTTTCGCTTTATAATGCATATTAATACAGCGTTATTCTATCAATACTGAATTACTTAAACCGTAACACAAAGTCAGTCCACAAACCATTTAAACCAAGTTCAGCCACATAAAACGGCACAAGGCTGGAGCACACTGTGGGCACACGCCGGATTTAAACTGGAGCACACTGTGGGCACACGCTGGATTTAAACTGGAGCACACTGCGGGCACACGCTGGATTTAAGCAGAATCACACTGCGGGCACACGCTGGATTTAAGATGGAGCACACTGCGGGCACACGCTGGATTTAAGCCAGAGCACACTGCGGGCACACGGCGGATTTAAGCTGGAGCACACTGCGGGCACACGCTGGATTTAAGCTGGAGCACACTGTGGGCACACACTGGATTTAAACTGGAGCACACTGCAGGCACACGCTGGATTTAAGATGGCGCACACTGCAGGCACACGCTGGATTTAAGATGGAGCACACTGTGGGCACACGCTGGATTTAAGCTGGAGCACACTGTGGGCACACGCTGGATTTAAACTGGAGCACACTGCGGGCACACGCCGGATTTAAGATGGAGCACACTGCTGGCACACGCTGGATTTAAGCTGGAGCACACTGTGGGCACACGCCGGATTTAAGATGGAGCACACTGCGGGCACACGCTGGATTTAAACTGGAGCACACTGCGGGCACACGCCGGATTTAAGATGGAGCACACTGCGGGCACACGCTGGATTTAAACTGGAGCACACTGCAGGCACACGCTGGATTTAAGATGGAGCACACTGTGGGCACACGCTGGATTTAAGCTGGAGCACACTGTGGGCACACGCTGGATTTAAACTGGAGCACACTGTGGGCACACGCCGGATTTAAGTTGGAGCACACTGCTGGCACACGCTGGATTTAAGCTGGAGCACACTGTGGGCACACGCTAGATTTAAGCAGGAGCACACTGCGGGCACACGCTGGATTTAAGCTGGAGCACACTGTGGGCACACGCTGGATTTAAGCAGGAGCACACTGTGGGCACACGCTAGATTTAAGCAGGAGCACACTTCGGGTACACACTGGATTTAAGATGGAGCACACTGTGGGCACACGCTGGATTTAAGATGGAGCACACTGTGGGCACACGCTGGATTTCAGATGAAGCACACTGTGGGCACACGCTGGATTTAAGCCGGAGCACACTGTGGGCACACGCTGGAGTTAAGCTGGAGCACACTGCGGGCACACGCCGGATTTAAGATGGAGCACACTGTGGGCACACGCCGGATTTAAGCAGGAGCACACTGCGGGCACACGCTGGATTTAAGATGGAGCACACTGCGGGCACACGCTGGATTTAAGATGGAGCACACTGTGGGCACACGCTGGATTTAAGCTGGAGCACACTGTGGGCACACGCCGGATTTAAGCAGGAGCACACTGCGGGCACACGCTGGATTTAAGATGGAGCACACTGTGGGCACACGCTGGATTTAAGCTGGAGGACACTGCAGGCACACGCTGGATTTAAGCTGGAGCACACTGTGGGCACACGCTGGATTTCAGATGGAGCACACTGTGGGCACACGCTGGATTTAAGCAGGAGCACACTGTGGGCACACGCCGGATTTAAGCTGGAGCACACTGCGGGCAAGCGCTGGATTTCAGATGGAGCACACTGGAGGCAGGGCCGGATTAAGAGCATCACAGGCCCGGTGCTGAGGGTTTTGGGGGCCGTTTTATGGAAATAAATAAAATGGACAGAATCTTAACCCCTCGGCAGCGATGTGCGCTGGATGAAGATGACATCAGAGCTCGGCAGATAATATAGGACAGATTCTTATGTGATGGGAGTGGGAGTCATCAGTGCACTAAAAAAGTCTTCATACACGGGACGCCTGAAGCCACAATTTACTGCTTTTTAATAAAATACGCAGATTGAAACACCGTATTTGCTCGATTATAAGACCGCCCTGATTATAAGATGATTACGATTTAATAATACGTTAGGAAAAAACATAAATCTACCCTATAAGAAAAAAGCTTCACCAGCAAATATTAATTCGCGCATAAACTATTTTCTCATTTTTAAGAGAAAAATGCTTTTTTTTGTTTTTCTCTCTTTTTACTTCCCAACCTGCCCCATACCCCCTTATATACCACTCTGCCTCCCTGATATTCCTATTTAACCCCTTATATGTCACTCTGCCTCCCTGATATTCCTATTTAACCCCCTTATATACCACTCTGCCTCCCTGATATTCCTATTTAACCCCCTTATATGCCACTCTGCCTCCCTGATATTCCTATTTAACCCCCTTATATACCACTCTGCCTCCCTGATATTCCTATTTAACCCCCTTATATGCCACTCTGCCTCCCTGATATTCCTATTTAACCCCCTATATGCCACTCTGCCTCCCTGATATTCCTATTTAACCCCCTTATATACCACTCTGCCTCCCTGATATTCCTATTTAACCCCCTTATATACCACTCTGCCTCCCTGTTATTCCTATTTAACCCCCTATATGCCACTCTGCCTCCCTGATATTCCTATTTAACCCCCTTATATACCACTCTGCCTCCCTGATATTCCTATTTAACCCCCTTATATGCCACTCTGCCTCCCTGATATTCCTATTTAACCCCCTATATGCCACTCTGCCTCCCTGATATTCCTATTTAACCCCCTTATATACCACTCTGCCTCCCTGATATTCCTATTTAACCCCCTATATACAACTCTGCCTCCCTGATATTCCTATTTAACCCCCTATATGCCACACTGCCTCCCTGATATTCCTATTTAACCCCCTATATGCCATTCTGACTCCCTGATATTCCTATTTAACCCCCTATATGCCACTCTGCCTCCCTGATATTCCTATTTAACCCCCTTATATACCACTCTGCCTCCCTGATATTCCTATTTAACCCCCTATATGCCACACTGCCTCCCTGATATTCCTATTTAACCCCCTTATATACCACACTGCCTCCCTGATATTCCTATTTAACCCCCTTATATACCACTCTGCCTCCCTGATACTCCTTTTAACCCCCTATATGCCACTCTGCCTCCCTGATACTCCTTTTAACCCCCTATATGCCACTCTGCCTCCCTGATACTCCTTTTAACCCCCTATATGCCACTCTGCCTCCCTGATACTCCTTTTAACCCCCTATATGCCACTCTGCCTCCCTGAGATTCCTTTTTACCCCCTATATGCCACTCTGCCTCCCTGCGATTCCTTTTTACCCCCTATATGCCACTCTGCCTCCCTGAGATTGCTATTTAACCCCCTATATGCCACTCTACCTCTCTGAGATTTCTTTTAACCCCTATATGACACGCTGCCCCCCCAGAAACGCCTTATACCCCCTATATACCACTCTGCCTCCCTGATATTCTTTTTAACCCCCTATATACCACTCTGCCTCCCTGATTTTCTTTTTAACCCCCTAAGTATTATTTTTTTGTTTGTTTGTTTTAAAATACTAACTTTTTTGCTGGCTTCTTTTCCCTGGAGACGGCTCTCCTCCAACACGCTCTTCCGCCCGTCACGAGGAACTCTTCCGTGTGACCCCGCCCCCTTGAGCGTCACGACACATTTTCAAATGGGCGGGGCGAAGAGCTCCACATGGGGCCTATGTCATGAAATTAAGTCATGTAGGGCTTCTTGAAGGATTGACAAAAAAAAAATGTAACAAGTACTGGTTGTCATCACCATGGCAACCAGTAGAATGTACCTGCCCTATTAATTCCCTTGCAGCACCCAAACAATTATTCTAAATTTATTGGGCCTGCTTTATCTTTCAAAAATCCCAACTGTGGTGGACAAACAAAAAATTCATTAAAATAAAACTTTACTGCAACAGTTTTCCCTCCAAATCTCCTGATTCTAAAAGAATATAATATATAATATAATGTAACAATAACGCCCCCCCCCCTCTGTAGGACAGGAAGAACCCAGTGATATTAAAAGCAACATCCAGCTGCCAACCCCCCCTGAACTCCACTATAGTATCTACTACTGACCCGCATGTGAAAGGGGAATTTAAACACTTACTGTACTGCCGGGGGCCTTCACACTCACAGGGAGCTGTGTCATGTACTGAGGGGTAGTAGATAAATGGATCCGCCTCCCATCAGAAGTGGTAGAGGCTAATACGTTACAGTAATTTAATCATGTATGGGGTAGGCATACAAACCTCCTCAGATTCCTTTCACACAAACTGCACATCAATCAATGTCTTCAATGAGCAGAGAAATCACCCCCCATTACTTAAATATACATTTACTATACCCACATTATACCCAGTGTACCCCCCCGCAACCTACCCCACACTATACCCAGTGTACCCCCCCGCAACCTACCCCACACTATGCCCAGTGTACCCCCCCGCAACCTACCCCACACTATACCCAGTGTACCCCCCCGCAACCTACCCCACACTATACCCAGTGTACCTCCCCCGCAACCTACCCCACACTATACTCAATGTACCCCCCCTCGCAACCTACCCCACACTATACCCAGTGTACCGCCCACAACCTACCCCACACTATACCCAGTGTACCCCCCCGCAACCTACCCCACACTATACCCAGTGTACCCCCCTGCAACCTACCCCACACCATACCCAGTGTACCGCCCACAACCTACCCCACACTATACCCAGTGTACCCCCGCAACCTACCCCACACTATACCCAGTGTACCCCCCCTTGAAACCTACCCCACACTATACCCAGTGTACCGCCACGCAAGCTACAACGCACTATACCCAGTGTACCCCCCCGCAACCTACCCCACACTATACCCAGTGTACCCCCCCGCAACCTACCCCGCACTATACCCAGTGTACCCCCCCCGCAACCTACCCCGCACTATACCCAGTGTACCCCCCGCAACCTACCCCACACTATACCCAGTGTAACGCCCCGCAACCTACCCCGCACTATACCCAGTGTACCTCCCTGCAACCTACCCCACACTATACCCAGTGTACCCCCCCGCAACCTACCCCACACTATACCCAGTGTACCCCCCCGCAACCTACCCCACACTATACCCAGTGTACCGCCCCGCAACCTACCCCACACTATACCCAGTGTACCCCCCGCAACCTACCCCGCACTATACCCAGTGTACCCCCCCTCAACCAACCCCACACTATACCCAGTGTACCCCCGCAACCTACCCCACACTATACCCAGTGTACCGCCACGCAACCTACCCCACACTATACCCAGTGTACCCCCCGCAACCTACCCCGCACTATACCTAGTGTACCCCCCCTCAACCAACCCCACACTATACCCAGTGTACCCCCCGCAACCTACCCCACACTATACCGTGTACCCCCCGCAACCTACCCCACACTATACCCAGTGTACCCCCCGCAACCAACCCCACACTATACCCAGTGTACCCCCCGCAACTTACCCCACACTATACCCAGTGTACCCCCCGCAACCTACCCCACACTATATCCAGTGTACCCCCCCGCAACCTACCCCACACTATACCCAGTGTACCGCCCCGAAACCTACCCCACACTATACCCAGTTTACCCCGCCCCCGCAACCTACCACACACTATACCCAGTGTACCCCGCCCCCGCAACCTACCCCACACTATACCCAGTCTACCCCGCCCCCGCAACCTACCCCACACTATACCCAGTGAACCGCCCCGCAACCTACCCCACACTATACCCAGTGTACCGCCCCGCAACCTACCCCACACTATACCCAGTGTACCCCCCCGCAACCTACCCCACACTATACCCAGTGTACCCCCCACAACCTACCCCACACTATACCCAGTGTACCTCCCCGCAACCTACCCCACACTATACCCAGTGTACCGCTACGCAACCTACCCCGCACTATACCCAGTGTACCCCCCGCAACCTACCCCGCACTATACCCAGTGTACCCCCCCGCAACCTACCCCGCACTATACCCAGTGTACCCCGCCCCCGCAACCTACCCCACACTATACCCAGTGTACCCCCCGCAACCTACCCCGCACTATACCCAGTGTACCCCCCCGCAACCTACCCCACACTATACCCAGTGTACTGCCCCGCAATCTACCCCGCACTATACCCAGTGTACCCCCGCAACCTACCCCACACTATACCCAGTGTACCGCCCCGCAACCTACCCCACACTATACCCGGTGTACCGCCCCGCAATCTACCCCGCACTATACCCAGTGTACCCCCCCGCAACCTACCCCACTATACCCAGTGTACTCCCACGCAACCTACCCCGCACTATACCCAGTGTAACGCCCCGCAACCTACCCCACACTATACCCAGTGTACCCCCCCGCAACCTACCCCACACTATACCCAGTGTACCCCCCCGCAACCTACCCCACACTATATCCAGTGTACCCCCCTGCAACCTACCTCGCACTATACCCAGTGTACCCCCCGCAACCTACCCCACACTATACCGTGTACCCCCCGCAACCTACCCCACACTATACCCAGTGTACCCCCCCGCAACCTACCCCACACTATACCCAGTGTACCGCCCCGCAACCTACCCCACACTATATCCAGTGTACCCCCCCGCAACCTACCCCGCACTATACCCAGTGTACCCCCCGCAACCTACCCCACACTATACCCAGTGTACCTCCCCCGCAACCTACCCCACTATACCCAGTGTACCGCCACGCAACCTACCCCACACTATACCCAGTGTACCCCCCGCAACCTACCCCGCACTATACCCAGTGTACCCCCCCGCAACCTACCCCGCACTATACCCAGTGTACCCCCCCGCAACCTACCCCACACTATACCCAGTGTACCTCCCGTCACACTGCCCCCTTACAAACCCAGCTGCACCCCTACCCACTGCCCCCCTTACTCACCCACCTGCACCCCTACCCACTGCCCCCCCGTATATGTATCTGTGTGTATGTATAATTATATATTTAATGGTATGATTTAAAGAAGAAACCTCATACACATTTTATTGGATCCACATTAAAGACCCCCCTTGTTTCATAATACATTAATTAATAATAATGATAATAATATAATACATTAATAATAATAATATAATACAGCAATAATATAATACATTAATAATAATATACATTAATAATAATATAATACAATACATTAATAATGATACAATACATTAATAATAATAATATAATACATTAATAATAATATAATAAATTCATTGAAGTGATATTGATAATTATTTGAAAAGAAAAGTGTTTTTCCCATGGGACGGTCACAAAGGCATATGAAGACGTGAAGACTCTGACTTTGCCAAGCGATGATGTCACCAAGCTGTGCAGACACTGGCTGTGCCTAGTGATGATGTCACCAAGCTGTGCAGAAACTGGCTGTGCCTAGAGATGATGTCACCAAGCTGTCCAGATACTTGCTGTAATGTCATACAGCGAGTGACCCGCGCCCAGACTCCGCTCACCTTTTATTCTTTATCAGCATTTCTTTAGATTTCTGAATGTGTTTCTTTTTATTCTGTACTCCGGCATCTCTGTAAAGTCTCCGGGCGCTGGGATTTCAGCAGGTATTCCTTTCTTATTTGGTTACAGCGAGTGAGAGTGGTTACTCCGCTAGCATGGAATCCGCCGGCGGATCGAGTGCTTCAGCTCTCCAGCACCTGGAGGAAGAGCTGAGACAGAGAGATCTCCAACTTAACGACACTAAAGGAGAACTTGAGAAAGAGACGGCTGCTTATGAGCGAGTAAGTAGAGAGCGCTTCGAGAGATTTCCATATAATAAATTCACTGTACAGCGCTACGGAATATGAGGGCGCCATGCAAAACAATAAATAATAGTAGTAGCTGATAAAATGGGTTAATTCCGGTATACGTTCAAATCCTTCTTTCAATGTCTGGTCCCTTCTGCAGAACCTCCTCTATTTCTATGACCTTTCGACCTTGAGTAATGGCGCAGAATATGTCGCTGATTTGTTTTTTTTTTTAGTGTTTTATTTTATTAGGAGAGTTTCCGGTTTATTTGCAATGTTTATTACCTTCTGTGAAAAAGTCATTTCTCTGTTTTTTAAATAACTTTGTTTTTGAGTAATTTATTTAACCCCTTAAGGACAATGGGCGATCCCTAAACCCATTGAAAACAATGCATTTTGACCCCGTACATGTACAGGCTTTGTCATTAAGGGGTTAAATACATCTGAAAATGATTCATTTCCTCCTCGATTGTTTTTCTGCGTTATACAAATTACCCCAGCATCACCGGCCACACTGTATCTTATTTATGACACATGTGTTTATCAAATATAATATAAAATACAGGGTTTGTCCATCGGGGGCCACAAAACGGCACCATGAAATATAGGGCTGGGATTACATTGTTACCGGGGCCACTCCGGCCACCTATGTTATGTGTTGGCAACATGAAATAATCAACAAAAAGGTAAAGTTTTTCCTCCCCGATACTTCGTTTCAAATACTTTACTTAATAAACGGAATGTATTTTTGTAATTTTCAGGTCACGCGTCAGAAACGAGAACGTTTTACTGAATTCACGAAGCTCAGACGTGAGGTTGGTCCGGTGGGGTATTTGTTTTTTCTGGGGGGGGGGGGATGCGGAAGGAAATTCTCTCTCGTTCTCTTTGTCTCCCCACCTTTTCCATCGTCCTCTTTTTGCCGCAGCTCGGCTTCTTCATTTGCCGCCTCTTCTCCGTCCGCTTCTCATCGGTACCGGCACCGTTGGCCGGGCCTCTCGGAGAACTTTCGGCCCCTTTAGCAGAAGTCATCCGGGAGGCCTGATCGACGGAGATAAAATAGGCGAGTGCCGAGGCAGAGCTGCGGGAGAGGAGATGGACGCACGCAATCAGACAGCGGAGGTAGGGTGAGCGAGAGAGAGTGCGGGGGTCTTTACATTATTGTCTTTATTGTTATTTAATCGGTGATGGAAAAACCTTCTTAATTTCATAAATACCTTTTTTGTGTCGTCATTAAACATTACAAAGTAAAAATACGCAAATAAAAGCAGAGCGCCCAACCTAAAAAAAAGACTAAAAGGGACACAATAACAATAGTAATGATAAGAAAGGAAAACACTGAAGCCTCAGCTTATATTTTGAAACAGAAAGACCGACGGCTGGATGAAGTCGCCGAGCTCAAGAGACAGATCGACTCCCAGACGGAATCGTATGGATCCGTCCTCTCCGGAAAGGATTCGGAGCTTCAGCGATGTCAGGGCGCCGCTAACGTAAGAATAATAACCATTCTAGAAAGAACGTTTTGGGGAAAGTTTTTGGATAATTTCCTTATCTTTTCATCCAAAATGTTTACGGTAAAAATGCCATTTGTACGATAATGTTATTAAAAGACCCAGATTTCAAAGCTGGCGAAACTCACCGGATTCCGGTAAAATTTCCCAGACAAATCTCGGCCCAGACGATGAATCGCTTGGCAGGAATCCACGAGCAATCGAGGATTTCTCTACAGCGCTCGGATCGCGTTATCGGGGAACTGTGCGAGCGAACAAACGGCAATATTCTTCAGGTGACTCCAAACATAACACTCTATTTAATAAACATTTATATTTATAATATAATATTAATATAATAGAATTCTTTATATATATAATATATATAATATTTATAGCACAAATAACCAAAAAAGCATATAAAAAGACTATTAATCATGTAACAAGAGGGCATGACGCAGAGCTTACAATCTGTTAGTATTAGTAAATGTGAAGCAAAAAATAACATGGAGTGTTTAACGTTTTTTGACATTTTTTTTATGGATTCAACACAAGGTGCAGCAACTAATAAGACGCCGTGAAGAGCTGGATGAAGAAGACCGGAACTTCAGACGGTTTCTTGATGCCCAAGTAGAGGCACGGCAGACAAGACTGGAACCTATAGATAAGACGCTGGAAGAATATGGCAGAACGGTGAGAAGTTTGGAAGATTAGCTTAAAATAAAATATATATATAGGGAAAATATCACAATTTTTTTTTAAATTTCAGATTTTTTGGGGGGATACAGTTTTTGAGGGGAACGATAAAAACAAGCAATGTTTAAAAAAAAAAACAATATTTAAAGACTTCAATGACATTAACACACATTATCGGACAAGAGGGAATAGAGGGCGAGAGCGTACGAGCTTCGATTCTATTAGGACGTCGGGGACAATAAAACATTAGGGGGTCATTACTTGGAGAAGCAAAGGTTACGTGGAAAGGTCACCGGTGTGAAGATCTAGAGAATAGATGTGGGTGGAGGGTATTAGGTGGGCACAGAATAAACTTCTAAGAATTTGGTGGGCTTTACGTGAACATTTGGAATAGAGCCGGGAGATGAGACCATTATAGGAGTCACTAGAGACTCTAAATAAGGGGATAGCTGATACCAGTCTGTAATCATTGTCTATTACTGTGTATTATATATATATATATCATATACATCATATATATCAACCATTTTTCCTCCCTTTGATGAAACTTTCTTGGACCTTAGACAAGGAACATAATCGCATGAAACAGCTTCAGTCAAGAGAGCGGAATCTGCAAAGCCGGCTGGAAAGAGCAGAGACGAGCGAGACGCGCGGACAGCAACTACCTGCGAAAAAAGAGAGAACTTGAGGCGTCCCGGCAAAAACTAAGGGAATATGAACTGGTGAGCCTGCTAGTCTATCACTTACTGAATTATATATATATATATATATACACGTGTGTGTGTGACTAGTAACGGAAATCAGTGCAGAATATTTATACAATACAGTGTATCGGATAAGAGCAGTATACACACAGAATGCCCTAGAGCTGATTCTCATAGGGTATATAAGGGGTTAAGAAGTATCTGAGATGGATTAAGGGGCGTAATTGCTAAGTTATGGGAAATCTTTGGGAGGTCCGGAGTTTGCGATGACGAGATCACGAAAGCGTTACTATTCCCGGCCCCCGGTACTTATCACGTAGCCGAGAAATCCCATCTGAAAACAGTCTGCGTTTTCCTTGTAAAATCCGCTAATCGCATCTGAACGTTCTAACGAAACAGGCGCAGTCAGAGAGGGAGACGATACGGCGGAGATTCCTCCAAATATTCTGCTGCTGCATCCAGAAGCGATGAGAACTCCGAGAGAGGAACGGAATGGCTGGAGTGGAAGCCGGCCGGTAACTTCTCACTCACACTCACATTTCTGCACCGTAATCTCCGCAACTCAATCCTGTCTATAAACAGAACGCGCTCATCTAAAACGATATACGGAGTTATACGGAGATATACGGAGTTAATGCTGGAGAGCGACTGGAGCGGGATTATAGATCGGCTTCTTTCACTCTTTCAGTATTAGATTTGTTTAATCGTCTCGTATTCAGTGACAGATTTTGGTCAAATGGTCCACAAAAGTCCTTTTCTTCTGAAACTCGCGCCATGCATTGTAATCCTTAGCCGGTATTTTACTATTATATTTGAACGGCTTTTTGATACAGTTTTTAGACATGTTTCCTACTCCCGGGGGTAGGTGGTATTTTTATTTGTGATTAATTCGGTTTTATTTGTTTTCTAGGCAGACTTTGTGACCTTGGCAGCTCCTGCTGCCTTCTTCTCATCTTGGAGTCCTGGGCATATTTCAGTTCTGTTGCTGTGTGCTGCTGGGAGGCGGTTCCAGTCACCTACCACCCTGTCAAAGCACAGAAATGATGGCGGCTTTTCTGTATTCAACTTCTGCCACCATATGCACTGTAATGTATATATGTAAATAACCCCCCCCCAATAGCTCGTCCTTTTTATTGTGTAACTCCTCGTGCAAAGAAGCCTTTGATCAATGTATTCAAAGCGAATGTCGGCAAAATAGTCCCAGTAACCGATCACAGCACAGATATCGACATGGTTTAGCCGGGGAATATAATACCGGAGCTGTGGCTTAGGTCTCACGGGTCTCTCTGTGATTTAGGATTTGCTCGGACATAGTCGAGACCGACACAAAACCCAAACTCGGGTCATTCAGAGACACCCAGGGAACATGAAGCAGCTCTGTAGTCAGTCAGCTTATTTGTTATCCCAACACAAGCACCGACGTACACCAGCTACATGGCACAGACACAACGGTTTAACTAAATGATCTTAGCAGTAGTAGGTACTGGGATAGAATCCCGCACGCAGGGAACGTTCCAAGAGAATCTCAGAATTCATCCATTTATTCCAGTAGCGTCACAAATGGTTTTAACTAGACTTCGTCTTCTTTTCGGGCGAATATTCGTGGACATTCTTCGTGTTCGTTTCATCTTCGTTTTCTCCCGGTTGCCTAGCAGGGGTTAATACGGGGTTAAGAACACATCGGAGCAGCAGCAGCAGATGCGTTCGCGCCGTGAAGGTACGTGTGTGCGACTCTATTGGTCGCCGGAAGGGGGCTGGTCTGGCATCAACAAATGAATTGCAGAACTGCAGAATGCACTTCATTCGTTGATGGCAGGCGAGCCCCCTGCCGAAACGACCAATAGAGTTGCACACACGTACCGAGGTGTACTGTACACAAAATGACCTAGAGACAAATGCTCCAAGGAACTTGGCCTCCTTTTTATCATACACAGTCACACATCCATAGATGTTTAATTAAAGAATAGGGATTATTTTACATTTTTAAATCGATTTTGGACCACTTGTAATACATGCCTAACATTTCCTACCTATTTATAATGGCATACTTTGCAACAACCCAACTTTTACTGGACAGGACTGGAAAAAAGCAGGACTGCCCACGAAAATGTTGGGTGTGTTGGCAGGTATGCGAATGGAAAAATGTTGGACAAGAACTAAAAAATAGCTTAGGGTTAATGTACGGTTATTTTTAAGATTATTAGCAGTGCACTGTTTTGGTTAAAGATGTATTATGTCTAAATAATAATTCAATTTTAATTTTAATGGGTGTTAAAAAAAAATAGGGGTTTCTTTAATTTTATTTTAAAGTTATATTTATTATTTACTTTATTATATTTATTTAATGTTGTAGTGCTACCCTACCCAGCTATACCTACCTACGTGCTTTAGCATACCTAGTTTAGCTAAATTTGATGGGACAGGACTGGAAAAAAGCAGGACTGTCCCTGAAAAAGTTGGGTCTGTTGGCAGGTATGTGGATGGAAAAATGTTATAGGGTGAAGTGTGAGTTATAGCGTTAATGCTAGTGAGTGTAGAAGTGAAGGCCAGGGCAATAACAGGAGGAAAGGTCCTTGTGATTTGTCAATTGTACGTGTGTGTGTGTTATGTGTTATGTCACTGTGTTATATGTGTTATGTGTGTTATGTGTTATGTCACTGTGTTATATGTGTTATTGTGTGTGTGTGTTACGTTTGGTTGGTTGTGTATCAGATGGAAAAAATGAAATGGAAATGGAAAAGGTGAATGAGTGGGCAATTGGCGACCCACTCCCCTGTTTCACCCCAGGGCAAAGCATCCAAACTGTCAGTCCTAGACGTTTGGCAGCGGACTTCCAGAGCTCAGACACTAGGCCCTATCGTAAGCTGGCTACTTCGGCGGAGGTAGCAGGTGTTGCCACACCACAAACAGACGCAGCCAGGGGGAGAAACTGCCCTTACCATTAGGGACATTTGAGGCATGACTTTAGCCAGGAAGCGAACTGGCAGAGAAGAGACGCTGGCACCACCACCAGCAGCAGCATTGGGAAAGGCGAATGAGTGGGCAATTGGCGACCCGCTCACCTGATTCACACCAGGGCAAAGCATCCAAACAACTGTCATAGACGTTTGGGAGCGGACTTCCAGAACTCAGACACTAGGCCCTAGCGCAAATTAGCTACACCAGCGGAGGTAGCAGGCGTTGCCACACCACAAACAAGTGCAACCAGGGGGAGAAACTACCTTGAACATTAGAGAAAGAAAATTAACTTTCCAAGCTAAGAGCTGGGTAACCCAACTTGGGCAGATTGAATTTAAGAAAGGCAATAGATGAGGTGCCATGCATGAGCGCTGTGGACTCAGTATGTTTCCAGTCATAGAAAACACGCTCACTTTGAACAGTGGTTGGCGGACATGATAGTAGCTGCTGCGCAACCCATGAGAGTGCAGGCCACACACTCTTCTTTTCATCCCAGAGGATCAACATTAGGTGCAGAAGGAACTTCACAGAGGTAAAGTTTGACCATTTCAGCAGCACTACTCTCCTTTCTGCTGCTAGCTCTGTCAGATGGTCCAACTATACTCCCAAGTGCCTCTTCCCAAAACGCAGCTGCTCCACTCAGCTGTATTGTGCTGCTTGTGGCACTGCTGCTGATGCTGCTGCTAGGAGTAGCAGACCACATCATCTCTTCCTCCTCCTGCACCTCTCCCTCCTCGGACAGCATTCCCATTTTACGCTGCCAGTCACGCACCTTGTTGACCAATTGCTCCCGGTAGCTACGGAGAACATTGAATTTCATTGCTAGCTTTCCCTTAATCCTTGGATCACAAAGGCACGCTAGCATCATTTCGGGACTTTCTTCCATGCGTTTGCAAAGGCGTACTTTTAGCAGATCCTTCATCTTCCTGACTATGGCTGCTACGTCAGGATGTAGAGTGCCACCTTTAACACATCCATCTTGCTGCCTAGATGGGAGAACACTGGGATTACCTGGGCCAGACTGGCAGTGTTTGATCTTAAATTTTCTGTGGCATCCCTGAATGGTTTAAGGACTGCCACTAGCTGGGCGATCACTGTCCAATCCTCCCTATTCAATGGAGATGTAATCCCAATATTATGCTCTGAGGCAAGATTATGGATTGCCCTCTGCTGCTCCAAAATCTTCTCCAGCATCTCTAAAGTGGAGCTCCACCGTGTACTGACATCCTGTCGTAGGCAGTGTACGGGAAGACCTGCCCTCCTCTCTTGCTCTCCGTAAAAAACCATAGAGCTTGTGGGCCTAGCAGCACTACTACTGCCTGTTTTTGGTGCCTTTCCTTTACTTGATGATCCTTCAAGCAATGCTTCCCCAAACGATAAGCGAGATCTTGGCCTACTTGGCCGACTAGACTGACGCAAAGGCTGCATCTTAGAACTGGTGGTGGTGCTGGTGGTGGTGGTGGTGGTGGTAGATGGAGCTTGTCCCTCCTTAGTCCCAAAAGGAGGATCCATTTCAAATTTTGTGTTGTGTGTGTAGTGTAGTGTTTAAAACTATAAAAAAAAATTAAAAAAAAGGAAAAAAATTAGACAAAAACATTTAGAGGAAGTTCTCTTCAGTGCTACTGCTGAAAATGTAAAACTATGCACAACTGCACTGTGCTGTTGTGTTCAATCTGCCAAAGTGCTCAAGTTATTTAAATTATTAACTCAAGATTAACTATTTATATTAACTAGCAGTATTTTATTTTTAATTTGAATTTACACGGGCCTAAGAGCCTAGCCTACTACTATGCTAAAGCTATATTTCCTTACTATTCTAAGTCTAACTCTAGGCAGACGCTCTCAAACCCACTAAGCTAAAGTGAGGTTAAATCAGATTCAGTATATGATTTATTAATTACCGTATTTACTCGATTATAAGACGACCCTGATTATAAGACGACCCCCCAAAATCTGAATATTAACTTATGAAAAAAAGAAAAAGCCTGAATATAAGACAACCCTATAGGAAAAAAGTTTTACCAGTAAATGTTAGTTCTTGTAAACTATGTGAACAATTGTTTGTTAATAAAAGCTATGATTGAGAAAAATATTTTGTTTTTATTTTCTT
Source organism: Spea bombifrons (assembly GCF_027358695.1). Lineage (NCBI taxonomy): Eukaryota > Metazoa > Chordata > Amphibia > Anura > Pelobatidae > Spea > Spea bombifrons. The sequence continues at coordinate 7,136,632 of NC_071097.1, forward strand.
TTCTTTTTTTTCTTTCAACCTGATCCCCCAGTTATGCACATCTGCCCCCAGGCTTGCCACTCTGCCCCAGAAATGCCACTGTGCCCCATGATATGCCTTTTAACCCTCTAAATGCCACTGTGCCCCATGATACGCCTTTTAACCCTCTATATGCCACTGTGCCCCATGATATGCCTTTTGACCCCCTATGTGCCACTCTGCCTCCAGAAATGCCTTATACCCCTATATGCCACTCTGGCATTTAGGGGGTTAAAAGGCATATTATGGGGCAGAGTGGCATATAGGGAGGTAAAAGGCATTTCAGGAGGCAGAGTGGCATTAAAGGGGTTAAAAGGCATTTCACAGAGCACTCTGCCTCCAGAAATGCCTTACACCCCCCATTTAACACTCCCTCCCCCTCCCTCCTCCAAACTTACCAGTGCTTCTGAGTTGGGGGGGGGGCACGCGCATTACACAGGAGGATCCAGGTCCCCTGCATCTGAGTCCCCGGTGCTTAGTCCGGGAAGCGTGTAGAGCTCTACACGCTGCCCGGACTAAGCACCGGGGACTCAGATGCACCTGTAAATTGGAGGGGGGCACCACACAGGAGGATCCAGGTCCCCTCCATCCGAGTCCCCAGTGCTTAGTCCGGGAAGCGTGTAGAGCGGATCGCATAGACGTCAACACGCTGCCCCGGCAATACAGCAGGAAACGTCGGTAAGTGTATGTGTGGGGGGGTGTTAAATGGGGGGGGGAGACAGGAGGATCCAGGTCCCCTGCAGCGGTGCGGGGGATCTGGATCTTAGTCTCATAATCAGACCTCTATTTGAGGTCTGATTAGAAGACGGGACATACTAAAACGAATGACAAAATGGAATGCCCATAGACTTTAATGGGGAGGAATGCCCTTAGACTATAATGGGGAGGAATGCCCATAGACTATAATGGAAGGGAAAAGAATATTGATTTTGAAATAAAAGTTTAAGAAATAGCATTTAGATCTTTGGCATACATACTCCCCTAGCACAGACACAAGATCTAAAACTCAGATTATGTGGGATTTTAGCTGTTTTCTATGGAATGACAGGTGAATGACAGTTTTGAGTGAATGCCCATAGGATATAATGGGAGAAAAATCAAACTTGTTTCTTAGAGAAAACCCTCTGACATATCATATAGATCTTTGTCATGTATACTCCCCTAGTACAGTTATAGGTTCTAAACCTCATATTAAGTGGAATTATAGCTGTGTTATATGGAATGACAGGTGAATGGCAGTATTGATGGAATGCCCATAGGATATAATGGGAGAAAAATCAAACCTGTTTTTCAGATAAAACCCTCTGAAATATCATATAGATCTTTGGCACATATACTCCCCTAGTACAGAGACTAAATCTAAAACTCATATTATGTGGGATTCCAGCTGTTTTCTATGGAATGACAGGTGAATGACAGTTTTGAGTGAATGCCCATAGGATATAATGGGAGGAAAATAAAACTTGCATTTCAGACAAAAACCCTCTGACATATCATATAGATCTTTGGCACATATACTCCTCTAGTACAGACACAGTATCTAAAACTCATATCATGTGGGATTATAGCTGTTTTCTATGGAATGACAGGTGAATGACGGTAATGATGGAATGCCCATAGGATATAATGGGAGATAAATCAAACTTGTTTTTTAGAGAAAACCCTCTGACATATCATATAGATCTTTGTCATGTATACTCCCCTAGTACAGTTATAGGTTCCAAACCTCATATTAAGTGGAATTATAGCTGTTTTCTATGGAATGACAGGTGAATGACGTTATTGATGGACTGCCCATAGGATATAATGGGAGGAAAATCAAACCTGTTTTTCAGACAAAACCCTCAGACATATCATATAGATCTTTGGCACATATACTCCCCTAGTACAGACACAGGATCTAAAACTCATATCATGTGGGATTATAGCTGTTTTCTATGGAATGACAGGTGAATGACGGTAATGATGGAATGCCCATAGGATATAATGGGAGATAAATCAAACTTGTTTTTTAGAGAAAACCCTCTGACATATCATATAGATCTTTGTCATGTATACTCCCCTAGTACAGTTATAGGTTCCAAACCTCATATTAAGTGGAATTATAGCTGTTTTCTATGGAATGACAGGTGAATGACGTTATTGATGGACTGCCCATAGGATATAATGGGAGGAAAATCAAACCTGTTTTTCAGACAAAACCCTCAGACATATCATATAGATCTTTGTCATGTATACTCCCCTAGTACAGTTATAGGTTTCAAACCTCATATTAAGTGGAATTATAGCTGTTTTCTATGGAATGACAGGTGAATGGCAGTATTGATGGAATGCCCATAGGATATAATGGGAGAAAAATCAAACCTGTTTTTCAGACAAAACCCTTTGAAATATCATATAGATCTTTGGCACATATACTCCCCTAGTACAGAGACAGGATCTAAAACTCATATTATGTGGGATTACAGCTGTTTTCTATGGAATGACAGGTGAATGACAGTTTTGAGTGAATGCCCATAGGATATGATGGGAGAAAAATGAAACTTGTTTCTTAGAGAAAACCCTCTGACATATCATATAGATCTTTGGCACATATACTCTCCTAGTAAAGGTATAGGTTATAAACCTCATATTAAGTGGAATTATAGCTGTGTTCTATGGAATGACAGGTGAATTACAGTATTGATGGAATGCCCATAGGATATAATGGGGGAAAAATCAAACTTGTTTTTTTAGAGAAAACCCTCTGACATATCATATAGATCTTTGGCACAAATACTCCCCTAGTACAGACACAGGATCTAAAACTCATATTATGCGGGATTATAGCTGTTTTCTATGGAATGACAGGTGAATGACGGTATTGATGGAATGCCCATAGGATATAATGGGAGGAAAATCAAACCTGTTTTTCAGACAAAACCCTCTGAAATATCATATAGATCTTTGGCACATATACTCCCCTAATACAGAGACAGGATCTAAAACTCATATTATGTGGGATTATAGCTGTTTTCTATGGAATGACAGGTGAATGACGGTATTGATGGAATGCCCATAGGATATAATGGGAGAAAAATCAAACCTGTTTTTCAGACAAAACCCTCAGACATGTCATATAGGTCTTTGTCATGTATACTCCCCTAGTACATTTATAGGTTCCATACCTCATATTAAGTGGAATTATAGCTGTTTTCTATGGAATGACAGATGAATGACGGTATTGATGGAATGCCCATAGGATATAATGGGAGAAAAATCAAACCTGTTTTTCAGACAAAACCCTCTGAAATATCATATAGATCTTTGGCACATATACTCCCCTAGTACAGTTATAGGTTCTAAACCTCATATTAAGTGGAATTATAGCTGTGCTCTATGGAATGACAGATGAATGACAGTTTTGAGTGAATGCTCATAGGATATAATGGGAGAAAAATCAAACTTGTTTTTTAGAGAAAACCCTCTGACATATCATATAGATCTTTGTCATGTATACTTCCCTAGTACAGTTATAGGTTCCAAACCTCATATTAAGTGGAATTATAGCTGTTTTCTATGGAATGACAGGTGATTGATGGAATGCCCATAGGATATAATGGGAGAAAAATCAAACCTGTTTTTCAGTCAAAACCTCTGAAATATCATATAGATCTTTGGCACATATACTCCCCGAGTACAGAGACAGGATCTAAAACTCATATTATGTGGGATTACAGCTGTTTTCTATGGAATGACAGGTGAATGACAGTTTTGAGTGAATGCCCATAGGATATAATGGGAGAAAAATGAAACTTGTTTCTTAGAGAAAACCCTCTGACATATCATATAGATCTTTGGCACAAATACTCTCCTAGTACAGGTATAGGTTATAAACCTCATATTAAGTGGAATTATAGCTGTTTTCTATGGAATGACAGGTGAATGACGGTATTGATGGAATGCCCATAGGATATAATGGGAGAAAAATCAAACCTGTTTTTCAGACAAAACCCTCAGACATATCATATAGATCTTTGTCATGTATACTCCCCTAGTACAGTTATAGGTTCCAAACCTCATATTAAGTGGAATTATAGCTGTATTCTATGGAATGACAGGTGAATGACGGTATTGATGGAATGCCCATAGGATATAATGGGAGAAAAATCAAACCTGTTTTTCAGACAAAACCCTCTGACATATCATATAGATCTTTGTCATGTATACTCCCCTAGTAAAGTTATAGGTTCTAAACCTCATATTAAGTCGAATTATAGCTCTGTTATATGGAATGACAGGTGAATGACAGTTTTGAGTGAATGCTGATAGGATATAATGGGAGAAAAATCAAACTTGTTTTTCAGAGAAAACCCTCTGACATATCATATAGATCTTTGTCATGTATACTCCTGTAGTACAGGTATAGGTTATAAACCTCATATTAAGTGAAATTATAGCTGTTTTCTATGGAATGACAGGTGAATGACAGTATTGATGGAATGCCCATAGGATATAATGGGAGAAAAATCAAACCTGTTTTTCAGACAAAACCCTCTGAAATATCATAGATCTTTGTCATGTATACTCCCCTAGTACAGAGACAGGATCTAAAACTCATATTATGTGGAATTATAGCTGTGTTCTATGGAATGACAGGTGAATGACAGTTTTGAGTGAATGCCCATAGGATATAATGGGAGAAAAATCAAACTTGTTTTTCAGACAAAACCCTCTGACATATCATATAGATCTTTGTCATGCATACTCCACTAGTACAGTTATAGGTTCCAAACCTCATATTAAGTGGAATTATAGCTGTTTTCTATGGAATGACAGGTGAATGACGGTATTGATGGAATGCCCATAGGATATAATGGGAGAAAAATCAAACCTGTTTTTCAGACAAAACCCTCAGTCATATCATATAGATCTTTGGCACATATACTCCCCTAGTACAGAGACAGGATCTAAAACTCATATTATGTGGGATTATAGCTGTTTTCTATGGAATGACAGGTGAATGACAGTTTTGAGTGAATGCCCATAGGATATAATGGGAGAAAAATCAAACTTGTTTTTTAGAGAAAACCCTCACACATATCATATAGATCTTTGTCATGTATACTCCCCTAGTACAATTATAGGTTCCAAACCTCATATTAAGTGGAATTATAGCTGTTTTCTATGGAATGACAGGTGATTGATGGAATGCCCATAGGATATAATGGGAGAAAAATCAAACCTGTTTTTCAGACAAAACCCTCAGACATATCATATAGATCTTTGTCATGTATACTCCTCTAGTACAGGTATAGGTTATAAACCTCATATTAAGTGGAATTATAGCTGTTTTCTATGGAATGACAGGTGAATGACAGTATTGATGGAATGCCCATAGGATATAATGGGAGAAAAATGTAACTTGTTTCTTAGAGAAAACCCTCTGACATATCATATAGATCTTTGTCATGTATACTCCTCTAGTATAGGTATAGGTTATAAATCTCATATTAAGTGGAATTATAGCTGTTTTCTATGGAATGACAGGTGAATGACAGTATTGATGGAATGCCCATAGGATATAATGGGAGAAAAATGTAACTTGTTTTTTAGAGAAAACCCTCTGACATATCATATAGATCTTTGTCATGTATACTCCCCTAGTACATTTATAGGTTCCAAACCTCATATTAAGTGGAATTATTATTTCAGAGGGTTTTGTCTGAAAAACAGGTTTGATTTTTCTCCCATTATATCCTATGGGCATTCCATCAATACTGTCATTCACCTGTCATTCCATAGAAAACAGCTATAATTCCACTTAATATGAGGTTTATAACCTATACCTGTACTAGAGGAGTATACATGACAAAGATCTATATGATATGTCAGAGGGTTTTCTCTAAAAAACAAGTTTGATTTTTCTCCCATTATATCCTATGGGCATTCCATCAATACTGTCATTCACCTGTCATTCCATAGAAAACAGCTATAATTCCACTTAATATGAGGTTTATAACCTATACCTGTACTAGAGGAGTATACATGACAAAGATCTATATGATATGTCAGAGGGTTTTCTCTAAAAAAACAAGTTTGATTTTTCTCCCATTATATCCTATGGGCAATCACTCAAAACTGTCATTCACCTGTCATTCCATAGAAAACAGCTATAATCCAAAGTAATCTGAGTTTTAGATCACATGTGTGAGCTAGGGGAGTATGTGTGCCAAATATCTAAATGCTATTTCTTAAGCTTTTATTTCAAAATCAATTATTCTTTTCCCTTCCATTATAGTCTATGGGCATTCCTCCCCATTATAGTCTATGGGCATTCCTCCCCATTATAGTCTATGGGCATTCCTCCCCATTAAAGTCTATGGGCATTCCATTTTGTCATTCGTTTTAGTATGTCCCCATTTAGATCTTTGGCACACATACTCCCCTAGCACACACATGTGATCTAAAACTCAGATTACGTTGGATTATAGCTGTTTTCTATGGAATGACAGGTGAATGACAGTATTGAGTGAATGCCCATAGGATATAACGGGAGAAAAATCAAACCTGTTTTTCAGACAAAACCCTCTGAAATATCATATAGATCTTTGGCACATATACTCCTCTAGTACAGACACAGTATCTAAAACTCATATTATGTGGGATTATAGCTCTTTTCTATGGAATGACAGGTGAATGACAGTTTTGAGAGAATGCCCATAGGATATAATGGGAGAAAAATTGAACTGTTTTTTTAGAGAAAACCCTCTGACATATCATATAGATCTTTGTCATGTATACTCCCCTAGTACAGTTATAGGTTCCAAACCTCATATTAAGTGGAATTATAGCTGTATTCTATGGAATGACAGGTGAATGACAGTATTGATGGAATGCCCATGGGATATAACGGGAGAAAAATCAAACCTGTTTTTCAGACAAAACCCTCTGAAATATCATATAGATCTTTGGCACATATACTCCTCTAGTACAGACACAGTATCTAAAACTCATATTATGTGGGATTATAGCTCTTTTCTATGGAATGACAGGTGAATGACAGTTTTGAGTGAATGCCCATAGGATATAATGGGATAAAAATTAAACTTGTTTTTTAGAGAAAACCCTCTGACATATCATATAGATCTTTGTCATGTATACTCCCCTAGTACAGTTATAGGTTCCAAACCTCATATTAAGTGGAATTATAGCTGTATTCTATGGAATGACAGGTGAATGACAGTATTGATGGAATGCCCATAGGATATAATGGGAGAAAAATCAAACCTGTTTTTCAGACAAAACCCTCTGAAATATCATATAGATCTTTGGCACATATACTCCCCTAGTACAGAGACAGGATCTAAAACTCATATTATGTGGGATTATAGCTCGTTTCTATGGAATGACAGGTGAATGACAGTTTTGAGAGAATGCCCATAGGATATAATGGGAGAAAAATTTAACTGTTTTTTTAGAGAAAACCCTCTGACATATCTTATAGATCTTTGTCATGTATACTCCCCTAGTACAGTTATAGGTTCCAAACCTCATATTAAGTGGAATTATAGCTGTTTTCTATGGAATGACAGGTGAATGACAGTTTTGAGTGAATGCCCATAGGATATAATGGGAGAAAAATCAAACCTGTTTTTCAGACAAAACCTTCAGACATATCATATAGATCTTTGTCATGTATACTCCCCTAGTACAGAGACAGGATCTAAAATTCATATTAAGTGGAATTATAGTTGTGTTCTATGGAATGACAGGTGAATGACAGTTTTGAGAGAATGCCCATAGGATATAATGGGAGAAAAATTAAACTGGTTTTTAGAGAAAACCCTCTGACATTTCATATAGATCTTTGCCATGTAAACTCCCCTAGTACACACACTTGATATAAAACTCAGATTATGTGGGATTATAGCTGTTTTCTATGGAATGACAGTATTGAGTGAATGCCCATAGGATGTAATGGGAGAAAAATCAAATAGTTTTTTTGAGAAAACCATCTGACATATCATATAAATCTTTGGCACACATACTCCTCTCATACCGATACAGGATCTAAATCACAGATTATGTGTGATTCTAGCTGTTTTCTGTGGAATGAAAGGTGACTGACAGTATTGATGGAATGCCCATAGGATATAATGGGAGGGAAATCAAACCTGTTTTTCAGACAAAACCCTCTGAAATATCATATATATCTTTGGCACATATACTCCACTAGTACAGACAGAGGGTCTAAAACTCATACTATGTGGGATTATAGCTGTTTTCTATGGAATGACAGGTGAATGACAGTATTGAGTGAATGCCCATAGGATATAATGGGAGAAAAATCAAACTTGTTTTTCAGAGAAATACATCTGAAATATCATATAGATCTTTGGCACATATACTCCCCTAGTACAGAGACAGGATCTAAAACTCAGATTATGTGGGATTATAGCTGTTTTGGAGAGATTGAGTTTTGTGAATCGTGTCGACATTCACAAGTGTCAGAAACGGTTTACCAGCGACTCTGATCTCCTTCTACATCAGTCTGTCCATAATAGATCGGGGGTCTCCTCTCCGGGCCGCGAGGAAAGCTCAACTCACACCGGCGAGAAGCCTTGTACCTGTTCCGAGTGCGGGGTTCTTCTCCAAACCACCCCTGGTCCGTGCCCCCACCACCCGTGGGGTATCTCCGTGCAACTGTGCTGTGGTCGGGCCGATGATGTCCGGGATATACAGGGTTAAATGTCCGGGGGCAGGGGATGTGGCACATGGATAGGGTAGGACATGAAGCAGTACAAAGTACACACAAATAAACACCACGGCGTTCCTTGTCATTACCAGGATGGGGACAGAAGACCGGAAGGACAATATCCTGATGATAATAGAAAGGTGACATGACTTTAGAAAGAAAATCCGGAGGAGTACGGAGAACCACTCTATCAACAAAAAACTGGAGGTAAGGTTTTAAAATAGATAGAGACTGAATCTGGGTTGTTCTTCTAGCCAATGTTAAAGCCACCGATAGGACCACCTTCCAGGTGAGAAACTTGATTGGAATATCCTCGAGAGGCTCGAAGGGAGGAGACGTAAGGCTGGATAGGACAAAATTCAAGTCCCAGGAGGACATCAGCGGCCTCTTGAATGGACGAATTCTAGTTTTATTTCCTTCTATTTTCCAACCTGCCCCCCAGTTATGCACATCTGCCCCAGAAATGCCTTATATCCCCTATATGCCACTATGCCCCATGATATGCCTTTTAACCCTCTAAATGCCACTGTGCCCCATGATATGCCTTTTAACCCTATATGCCACTGTGCCTCATGATATGCCTTTTGCATTTAGAGGGTTAAAAGGCATTTTATGGGGAAGAGTGGCATATAGGGAGGTTTAAGGCATTCAGGAGGCAGAGTGGCGTATAGAGGGTTAAAAAGGCATTTCTGGAGGCAGAGTGGCATTAAGGGGGTTAAAAGGCATTTCACAGAGCACTCTGCCTCCAGAAATGCCTTATGCCCCCCATTTATAACTCCAAAGCACCCCCCCCAAACTTACCAGTGCTTCTGACTTCCCTGTCATGTAGCCGGGGCAGCGTGTAGATCCCACGCACTTATGCTACAGCCGGAAGGAGGCGTGGCTACCAGCGGGGGTTGTCTGCAGACCTTCCCCGACTTCACCGGCACCGGTGCGGGGAACTCTGATCTCTGACAGCCGGGGAAGGTCTGTGCGATGGACGCAGACAACCCTCGCTTCTTGCCACGCCTCCTTCCTGCTGCAGCGGAAGTTGTCTATGCGAATCGCGTAGACATCTACACGCTGCCCCAGCTACACACCGGGGACTCAGAAGTACCGGTAAGTGGGGCGGGTGGGGGGGGGGTACAGGAGGATCCAGGTCCCCTGCAGCTGCGGGGGATCTGGATCTTAATCGTCTCATAGTCAGACCTATTTGAGGTCTGATTATAAGACGACCCCGATTATAAGACGACGGGTATTTTTCAGAGAATTTGCTCTGAAAAAAACCTTGTCTTATAATTTTAGATTTTCCTAGCTTTGCGTATGAAAATGTAGATTTTATTAAAGACAGGAGGCGAATATTATGCATTAAATCCTTCTTTACTACTCCCAGCAGAAAAAAAAAATGGTTGAACAAGAAATCTATAACACAGGTGTGCAATCAAGGTGAACACAGGTAACCAATCAATAAACAGCAGGTAGTATAATAGTAAGGTCCCCCCACATATCATCCTCTTTCACACTGCGAACTGGAAAAAATCTTGTAACTGGAACCGAATGGCGATGAACAGGAGATCACTAGCTGTGCTGTGGTCTTTATGCTAAAACGGTATAAAAAACAGCGTTGGGTTAATAGGGCGGGATAAAATCTTTAATAAAATCTACATTTTCATACGCAAAGCTAGGAAAATCTAAAATTTTAAAACAGACAGGAGGCTTCATATTATGCATGTTCAACGCTATGATCTAGCCAATTATGTCACAAAATTACAGTTGAAACATGGACCTCAGGCTTAAAATAGAAAGTTCTGAAAGTGGAGTCTGAAGACCAATCAGCTGCCTTAATGATGTCAGCTAAGGATCCCCCAGCTCGGAAAACCTTAGAAGACATTGCACTCCTAGTGGAATGAGCCCCAAATAGAGAGACATCGATGTTCGCCATCTCCATGGTAGTTCTAACCCATCTAGCTAGGGTCGTCGTAGAGACAGGGAGAAAAGGTTTGCGAAAAGAGATAAGAAGTTGAGGAAGAGTAGGATTATGAAGGGAAGAAGTTGCAGTCTCATATGTTCTAAGGCAGTGAACTACACACAGGTCAGGGTGGTCAGGAAAAGACGGGTAAAATACAGATGAGGTATGAGTTTTAGTACGTCTGAGAATTGAAAAGGAAACTCCAGATGAAGAGAAGTTTCGGGAGGTAAGGTCTAATGCCTTCACATCAGAAACTCGTTTGAAGGAAATCAGGCAAAGGAGCATGGTGAGCTTAAAGGACAGTAGTCTTAGAGGATGAGAGTCATTAGGTCCCCAGGATTTCAAAAGTTGCAGTACAATATTAACATCCCATGTGCAGGTGTATTTAGGTTGAGGGGGGCGTTTGAACCGAATACCTCGCATAAGTTTACAAATCAGGGGATGTTGACCAGTAGGTAGAGAGTCAATCGGGGTGTGTTTGGCAGAAATGGCTGATCGATATACATTTAGTGTGCGATATGCCTTACCCATATCAAATTGAAAGGAAAGAAAATTAAATATGTGGGCTATAGTGGCATGTGTGGGATCCATGTGTCTCTCCAAGCACCAACGAACCCAAAGTTTCCAGGCTGATCTGTAATTGACACGGGTACCCGGAGCCCAGGCGTCTGATAGGATGTTCTTAGTCGAGTCCGAAAGGTCTCGATTAGACCCGAAATCAAGCATGCCATCAGATGTAGATAGTTGGATAGAATCAGTGGATGGGGTCTCCCGCCAGGGTCGTGGAGGATGTGGTCGTGTGACGGGAGCAATCAGGGTACGTCTATCATCATGTTGAGCAATTGGGGAAAACATGGTTGCATTGGCCAGAGAGGTACTATGATGGCTATGGTCCAGAGGCGTATCTAGGGTATGGCACCTATGGCTCGTGCCATAGGCGCCATTTGAAGGGGGTGCCAGTGAGCGGCTTTCAAACGCCGTCTTTTTTTTGATGCGGAGGAGAGGGGCGCCTAGCAACCGCTCGGCGCCCCTCGTTCTCCCCGGCATCAAAAAAAAGAAGACAGCATTTAAAAGCCGCTCCCTGGTGCCCGCTGCTTCACTGCTGGGCGCCGAAATATGACGTCATATTACGGCGCTCAGCAGTGAAGCAGCGGGCACCAGCGAGCGGTGCAGGATGACAGCAGCATCGTGCTCCCGTCGCTGGACTTCAAGGTGAGAGAACTACGGGGGGGAGGGGATATATAGTGGGTAGGGGGGGAGAGGATATATAGTGGGTAGGGGGAGAGGATATATAGTGGGTAGGGGGGGATATATAGTGGGTAGAGGGGGAGAGAATATATAGTGGGTAAGGGGGGGAGAGGATATATAGTGGGTAGGGGGAGAGAGGATATATAGTGGGTAGGGGGAGAGGATATATAGTGGGTAGGGGGGAGAGGGTATATAGTGGGTAGGGGGGGAGGATATATAGTGGGTAGGGGGGGAGAGGGTATATAGTGGGTAGGGGGGAGGGTATATATTCCTTCAGTGCTGAGATCACAAGTGAATTTCAATTGATCTGGGTTTGTGTGTTTGGACTTGGTACCTCCCAATCGGTTTATGTACTGCACCACGGAGATGTTGTCTAGTTTGAGAAGGACACAACAATCGTTGAAAATTAACAAATCGCGGAGAAAAGGTATTCCCTCCATTTTGAAATGTTGGTATTTGACATAATTGTTTAGATGTTTTAAATTTATGACAGGTCTGTAGCCTGCATCCTTCTTTTTTACTAAGAAGATATTGCTGACAAAGCCTGGAGTGGCAAGAGGGACTTGAATAATGGCCTGTTTGGATGCCAGATCGGTAATCTCGTTGTGGACTAATAATTGGTCATGTGTGGAGAAATGAATGGGTCCAGGGGGTGTCACCTGGGTGGGTTCGGTTACGAATTCTATCACCTAACCTTTGATGGTGTTTAAAACCCATGGATCGTATGTGATCTGTTCCCATATATGGAAAAAATGACCCAGTCTGCCTCCCAAGTTTACTGGGGAAGAAAGGGGACATGTTATGGGACCTACCGGTCGACGTTTTGGATCGTGATGCCTCCTCGGGACCGCCAAGGTCGGCTTCTTTGAGGAAAGAAGGGTAAGGTTTCGGAGGTCTCCTTGTACTGTTGGTATGATGAGGATCGAGAGCCTCTGGAGTTGTATCTCTGAGATGAATGGCTGGGGAAGTGGCCCCTGCCTTTCCCAGCCTTCCCAAAAACCTTTGGGTTGAATACTTTTTTAATAGAACTTTGGGCTTTATCGAGGGATGTGAAAATATTCACATATTTCCTGATATCTTTTATGAAAGAGACCTTCCGCAGAGGGGCCCAGTTCATTTTCAGCCACATGTGTGAGTTGTTGGTCAATCTTCATGAGGATCGAGCGTCTACGCTCGACTGATAGTGAGGAGTTTGCATTGCCTAGGAAACAAATAGCCCTTTGGAGCCATCCTTTGATAACGCTGTTGTCAACAGATGTATCGGTCCTCTCTGCTTCCTCAACTAATTAAAACATTTTTGCCAGCGGGCCTGTTATGTCCAACACCTTGTCCTGGGATGATTTAAAAGACCTGTCCAGGCCTTTGTTAGGATTCTTTCCTGATTTGGACAGGAAACGGACCATAGTAGGATCCAATTCAGGGGTTTGCGCGACTTTATTAGGTAAGGTAGGCCTGGGGCATTCAGCCCTTAATTTGTTACATGTTGCCTTATCTAGAGGCTTTCTTCGAGGTCGAGAAATATTTGGAAATATGAGTGTTCGGAATCCACTCTGCTGAGCGAGGGTGAGCAATTAACTCTGGGTCAAACAATGGTTGCCCTTTTGAATCCAGTAAAACTGGTGCATTTTTATCTTCCCCATTATGAGGGTCAGTCCCTTGAGCCTCCGAATCTGATAAAGTGGGAGGCTTGTATCCCGAATCGTCTGAATCTGAGTTAGAATCAGAGGAATCGGTAGATGAAGAGGTGAAATAGGAGTCAGGTTTGCTCCTTAAAGCAGCCTTGCCTGCCCGTTTGTCTTCCTCACGGGTAGAGGGTCGTGTGAAGGGTTGTTTGACATCTACGGTAGTTTTACGCTCGGGGCGTAAGGTCTGTTCGTCATCTTTAGATTGTCCCCTACGCTTTTTAGGAGATTCTTGGGGTGCGTCAATAAAACAATGACGTCTTTTCTGGGTGGCCTTCCCAGACCTCTTCATGCCAGTGGCTAGCTGGCGTACAGACTCCTCAGCTGACCAGAAATGGTCAGAGGGGGTCCTGTGGTGTGAAGTATGTGAGGTACTAGGTGTACCTGCAGTGGAATGGGCAATGGCCAATGCCACAGATTGGGCAATGGAATCCTGCATAGAGGCCATGGCAGAGGCAATTGCTGAAGAAACAGTTTTATTAACTGTTGAGTCTAAAATCCTCTGGAAGTGTTCCTCATTTAAAAAATCCCCTTCAGGGGAAGGAGAGGGGTTAATGTCCTCAGAAGGCATATTAGAGCAATCTTTGGACATGAGGGAAGCAATATAATAGGGGTACTAAGTCACAGAAATCCTGAGGTAATCCCAAAACTCTGACTGTGTACTGTGAGGGAAAACAAAAAGAGCTGGAGAACAGCTGACAACCAGCTGGGGGGGGCGGGTCCGCAACGCTCGTGAGTACGAAGGGGCGGAAGCAGGTTTGTTAAACTTGCAGTCATGCAATGCAGGGAAACCAAAATACAGACGGCGAAGAGGTATAACAGTCGGGGGGGTCAGCCCGGTCAGTGTGTGGAAGAGAAGGAAATGTGAATATGTATTGCACAAACTAGCAGATGTCACAGTATGTGAAAGTTATACATTTAGGAAATGCCAAAATAGTAATCTAGTAAAATGTGCTGGATACTTATCTGTTCCAGGGAACAGCAAAGAAAGAGGATGATATATGGGGGGACCTTGCTTTTATACTACCTGCTGTTTATTGATTGGTTACCTGTGTTCACCTTGATTGCACACCTGTGTTATAGATTTCTTGTTCAACCGTTTTTTTTTTCTCTCTTAACTATTTGCTGCTGGGAGTAGTAAAGAATGATTTAATGCATAATATGAAGCCTCCTGTCTGTTTTAAAATCGAGCAAATACGGTATATATATATATATATATATATATATATATATATATATATATATATATATATATATGTTGTTTGCCCGGGTGGGTTGATATTGTAGGGGACAGCTCACGCATGGGACGGCAATGACAGTATTCACACAGGTTTCAAATATCAAGCGTGTTTATTTAGATGCTGTAGGCACAGAGCACCTTGAAAATAAAACAAACTCTAAGCCTGTCCGGCTCTAACTAAACATTCGGATTCCTCTCTACAAGCCTAAGGTCTGGCACAAAGCAAAGTGACAGGTTTTGCATGGGTAAAGCTTCATACCTGGTGGGCTGCAGCGCTGGCTGTAGCTGCTCCCTGCCTCAGTCCCTCCTCCACCCTGCAAACCCAACAGCCCTCTCTTTTAAGGCTTCCTCCCCAGTAATGAGCATAGGAAGCCTCACCTGAGGGCTCCTGGGTTTGCTACCGTGCCTGGCTGAGGAAACCAGGTGAGATATATATCCCATCCACCACTTTCCCATACACTTTACCACAATATATATACAGAGAGATAAATGTTCTAATTTGGATTTCTCACGAATCCGGTATCAAAATCGTGAGTGGTGGAAGACTACCTGGGGGGATAAAGGCAGGATTTGGGGGTTAATTTGGTATAACTGATGTCTTGTTAAGGGGTGAAGATAGTAAATCCAGAGGTCTGGTGCTATTTACCCCTTCATGCCCACACCCTCCACATTGTCACGGCTTGGCAAGTACTCCTGACCGTGACAAACTTGGTGGCAGCCAGTGGCGGAACTACCGCAGGGGTCACGACTGCGACCGGGCCCTGGAGTTCTGCCAGTCAGGGGGGCCCAAGGGGTGCCGAGCGGTCGTTTTCAGCAACCGCTCTGCGCCCTTCTGTCTCCTCTGCCTCCGCAGCCGCCTGCCTCAGCGCTGCCCCGACTGCAGTGGTGGGAGCGTGAGGCGTCTCGGGTGCCGGCGCTTCACGCTGAGCGCCGGCATATGACGTCATGTGCCGGCGCTCGGCAGTGAAGCCGCGCACACCGCGGCAAGACAGCGAGACAGAGGCCTCGCGCTCCCACCACAGGACTGCACGGTAAGTGACCTACAAAGGGGGGTAGGGAGAGGGTAGATAGTGAGAAGGTGGGGTTAGGGAGAGGGTAGATAGTGAGAAGGTAGGGGTAGGAAGAGAGTAGATAGTGAGAAGGGGGGGTAGGGAGAGGGTAGATAATGAGAAGGTGGGGGTAGGGAGAGGATAGATAGTGAGAAGGTGGGGGTAGGAAGAGGGTAGATAGTGAGAAGGGGGTAGGGAGAGGGTAGACAGTGAGAAGGGGGGCAGGGAGAGGGTAGATAGTGAGAAGGGGGTAGGGAGAGGGTAGATAGTGAGAAGGGGGTAGGGAGAGGGTAGATAGTGAGAAGGGGGTAGGGAGAGGGTAGATAGTGAGAAGGGAGGGAGAGGGGGTAGATAGCCTGAGAAGGGGGTTGATGGTGCGAGAAGGGGGTAGATTGAGTTGGGGGAGGCCCTTAACAGATTCTCGCACCGGGGCCCTGAGGCTTCTAGTTACGCCCCTGGTGCAGGGGTGGGATAACTAAAAGATTTTTCCATCTTTTCTGTACCAGATTTCAGTGTTGACAAATTTGCTAGTTAATCCGGGCGCTAAAAAGAAATTGTTTCTCAATTTCCAAATGCTGAACTCGGTGCATACTTAGTATATTTACACCTCAACAGCCCCCCCTCCTTTTCTCTGTTTTTCTTTTTTGCTATCACTTGTTTGGGCCGGTTTGAAATAGAGTACCAAGCGCAGTCCAAGGCAGCACTAGACCATCTTTGCCGTGAGAAATTGATTCCCTGCTGGGGGAAAACTAAAGAGGAGCTAGTACAAGCATTGGTGGACTATGACATACAACAAGCAGCAAAAAGTGATACCTGCAGCTGATGTCAGTGACGCTACGAGATCTGGAGATCCCTTGGACTCTTATCTACAAATTGTTTTCAAATACGTGGACTCAGCAAATGTAAACCTAAGACTTCAGCTCATCCTTAAATATCAGGAGGCTGCAGAGCGCCAGGCTGAGAGAGAGGCTGCAGAGCGCCAGGCGGCAAGAGAGCATGAACTAAAACCGGCAGAGTTGGAGAGGTTAAGTGCCTCGCCTATTAGTGTTGGTTCGAAAGACTTTTCTGCACCCAAACCACTTGCAGAGAATTTCCCAACTTTGGACAAAGATGGGGATCTGGATGTTTTCCTGCGCAGTTTTGAAAAGGTTTGCAGGCAGTACCATTACCAAAGGACCAGTGGGCAAAGTACCTCACCCCTGGTCTCAGAGGTCCTGCACTGGAAGCATTTGCAGAGCTACCAGCAGAATCTGACCAGGACTGTGAGGCAATTAAGGCTGCACTGCAGAAACGGTACAACTTTACTCCTGAGGTGTACCGAAAGAAATTCCGGACTTTGCAGAAGCGTTCCACCGAGAGCTACACTGCACTTGTTGGTTTTACTAAGGGAGCATCCAGCTGGAAGACCACTGTGATGGGACTGACCTGTACCCCAACTGGGTACTCCCGCCAAACGTTGCTTCCTTCGCCCCATGGCCACCGGGGCACCAGAGATTAACCCCTTCACTGTTTGTGGCTAGCCAAAACTGAGCTACACAGGGTGGCTATCGTCCTGAAAAGGACAATACGCGATCATAGCCGAGAACACAAGGGAATTGTGTCCAATAGACACAAGGGAATTACATCCTGCCCTCCTTTGCATATGACTGAGTATTAGCACTCAGCCCAGTAGGGGGTCTCTACTGTAGTCTCTGTAAGGGGGGCAGGACATGTGATACCTGGGCAGGGTAGCAAACAAGGGGAAGAAAAGCACACATCATAATTACAACATATACTGGGAAATGCAGGTATCACAAACAATAACTATTACAGACGGCACCGATTAACCCGGGGCCGTCACAACCACTGCACCACAGCTCCCCATAACCAAGCCTACTGTAGCATCTTCTGTGTTAGCTTCTACCTCAGGGAGAGGGGGAGCTAGTGCCATTTCTACGCATGGGGATAGTTGCAGGTGGTTTATTTGTAAAAAGGTGGGGCACATTAGTGCTACTTGAGCAGAGAAAAGAAATCCTACACCATCCACAGGAGCGGATCACCCCTCAGGATCACCATCTTCGGTGTTGTTCGTCTCCAGCACTGAGAACACCCCCAATGTGAATATGCAACCTGTCACTGTGGGAAACAAGGTAACTGTGGGGCTCAGCGACAAGGTGGCAGAAGTGACTCTTGTGCGTCCAGAGCTAGTGAGCTCCAAGTTCTTTATCCCTGGCAAGACCTTATCAGTGAGACGAATTGGGGGAGTAGGTCCTGCAGTGCCAATGGCACGAGTATTTTTGGATTGGGGAGCAGGGAAGGGTGTAAGAGATGTGGGGGTATCGAATAACATTCCTACTAATGTGTTACTGGGTACTGATTTGGGTAGGCTGTTATCAAAGTATATGCCTGAGGATGATACTTGTAATTTATCCAAGTCTACTAGGGGCCCTACTATAGAAAGGGCAGTGTGTAACAATGTACCAAGGCAGCCTCAGGGGGAGAGTGGGCAGAAAGGTTGTGCATGTCCGTCTGTGCCAGAACCCAGGATGTCTGAGGTGCCGTGCGAGAAGGTGGAGGTTTCGCATTACTGGGAGGGAGGGCAGGGTGAATCTGTGCCAGAGCCAGGGATGTTTGAGGTGCTGTGTGAAAATGTGAGGGGGCCACCCGACTGTGAAGAAGGGTGAGTGAGTGTTCTTCTGTGTCAGGATTAGTTGGTTCCCAGGGTCCTGTATGTATGCCTCCTTGGAGTGGAACAGGTGGAGTGACAGAGGTTTCAACCATAGCTATGGTAACCTGGCAGCAGTCTTCCCAAAATAAGGGGCAAGGGCTGACTCGGCCTGTGGACTCAGAGCATGTGTCCGCAGGGGAGCACACTGATGGTGAGACCAGGGGATCTGGCACCATGTTACCCTCCCCTCCAGCAGCTCAGGGGCAGGAATCTATTGCAGAGTACTTTGTTGACGCTGAGACTCAGACACAGAGCCCCGAAATCCAGCAGACCCAGCAGACAGATCCCACGTTAGAAATACTCAGGGAACTGGCCTATGCGACTGTAGAAAAGGAGTGTCTTGTTATCGTTTGGGCCTTGCAAAAACTACAACCATACCTACATGGGCGCCAATTTACTGTGATTACTGATCTCAACCCCCTACACTGGTTACACAGGGTGGCTGGGACAAATAGGAAACTTCTCCGATGGAGCCTAGTTCTCCAGCAATATGAGTTTGCCATACAGGACAAAAAGGGGAGTACGCATGGCAATGCCGATGGTCTGTTAGGTAAAACATTTTCCGCATTCGGAACACGCAAACGGTTTCTCTCCTTTGTGATTTTTCTCATGCATTCTAAGCGAGCCCTTTGACGTGTAACATTTTCCACATTCCGAACAACCGAATGGCTTTTCTCCTGTGTGGAGCCTTTCGTGGCACTTGTGCAGTTCGTTTCTCAAAAAAACCTTTGCCACATTCAGAACACGCAAATAGTTTCATGTGTATTAAGGTTCCTTTGTCTAGCGAAACGTTCCCCGCATTAAGTACGCGCGAATGGTTTCTCTCCCGTGTGCACTCTCTTATGAACACTGAGGCTTCCCGCCGTAGTGAAGCATTTCCCGCATTCAGGACACGCGAACGGTTTCTCTCCAGTGTGCGTTCTGATATGATCACTGAGGTTCCCCGTCGTACAGAAGCGTTTCCCGCATTCAGGACACGAGAATGGTTTCTCTCCAGTATGACATCGCGTGTGTGTGGTCAATTCTGCCTTTAAAATGAAACGTTTTCCGCACTCTGGGCACCCAAATGGTTTTTCTCCACGGTGAAACAGCTCGTGTCTCCGTAGCACTGGCTTCGTAAAAAAACACTTCTCGCATTCTGAACACGCAAACGGCCTCTCCCCGGTATGAGTCCTCTCATGCACACCCAGTTGTGACTTTGTGTTAAAACATTTGCCGCATTCCGAACACGCAAACGGCCTCTCCCCGGTGTGAGTCCTCTCATGCACATTCAGTTGTGACTTTGTGTTAAAACATTTGCCGCATTCCGAACACGCAAACGGCCTCTCCCCGGTGTGAGTCCTCTCATGCACATTCAGTTGTGACTTTGTGTTAAAACATTTGCCGCATTCCGAACACGCGAACGGCTTCTCTCCCGTGTGAATCCGCTCATGCTGCTCGATATGTAGTTTTCTATAAAAACGTTTTCCGCATTCGGAACACGCAAACGGTTTCTCTCCTTTGTGATTTTTCTCATGAGCTCTAAGCGCGGTCTTGGACATGTAACATTTTCCACATTCGGAACACATGAATGGCTTTACTCTTGTGTGGAGCCTTTCGTGGCACTTGAGGTTTTCCTCTGTCATAAAACCTTTGCCACATTCAGGACACACGAACGGTTTCTCTCCTGTGTGTATGTTCTCGTGTCTACTACGATGTCCCATTGTGGTGAAACGTTTCCCGCACTCGGAACACGCATACGGTTTGTCCCCGGTGTGAATTCTCTCGTGTATTTTCAGATATCTTTTTTATGTAAAACGTTTCCCGCACTCGGAACACGGAAAGGTTTTCTCTGTTTGATCCATTTCTGTACGGCCGAGATTGGATCCAAAGTATCCAGAAGACACAAACAGAACCTCAAATTTCTATGAATGTTTCTATTTTGCTCACTAAACACTTTATCCACCAGAGATTGGGGTTCCTTGGCTGCGAGTGGCGGCACTTTTATCCCCAAACTCCTCGTTACGGATCGTTTTAGGATTTTCCTTGTGATTGGATTTGTTTCTTCAGACTCGATGATGAGAGAGATGACGCAGGAGACGATCGTCCATCTATGTGGTCAGAATAGTCGGTATATTTATACTCCTAGAATGAAAGAAAGAGAAAAATAATCAAATAATCATGTTTATATATTATTTAAAACAAAGAGAATTGGTGAAAACATACAGTTTCTGGTAATGGGGTATTTTCTAGTTGGGTGTTTCGAGTCGACTCCCCCGAGGTTCTGTCTTTGGTCTCATTCTTTTCAGTTTAATTATCAGAGATCGGGAACAGGGCCCGGAAAGTGATATCTAGATATTTAACAGATGAAACCAAACTATGTAAGGAAATTAAATCACAGGGGTGTGGAAAACAATTCTACTTGTCCAAGAGACTAAAATGGTAGCCCAATCTACTTGTTCTTCATGACAATCTATTTGTCCTGATATTATTAATACATATATAAGCGGTCCAATAAGTCATTTTGTGTTGTGATGTGATACTTTTGCATACATTATCCCCTATGCACCAGGCATGTGCATTAACAGCTAAATAACGTTATATTAAAGTTATATTAACCCCTTGATGACAAGACTGTTTCATACTCGTAGGACACTTTGGGACAAAGGCTCTTAACATTTTTCAGTGTTGCTGTTTAGCTGTAATTTTCTTCTCTCTCATTTTGTGCTCCCACACACATTATATATTTTTATTTTTCTCATCTAATTTACTATAAACAATGATAAAATATGGTGCATTTTTGTAAATTTTTACTATTAAAAAATAAAAAATATGGTGAAAATAAAAAAAAATACTCATTTGTTTTGAAATTTTTTTTACTCATCTGCAAAAACTAATGCAAGAAAAACCTGCTAAATTGATTCTACTATTTGTGTTAGGGGCAGCCGAAAAGGATTAGTGGAACAACAAAACAAAGACCAAGAGGGAGGTCCATTCGGTCTGAGGTGTGCCAAAACCGACGTACCAGGTCGGCCTAGAAAGGGCTACCTCGTGAAAGAAATGGATAGAGAAGAGAGTGGAAATAAAAGGAAAGAAATTAATAGAGGGGGGGGGACAAGGGAGGGCAACGAAAAAAAGCCGTAATAATTCTAGGTGTGAATTTACCGCTCCTGGTTTATGTCCATGTCAAACACCCCCCAATATGTGTTCAGTAACATCTCCTGAGTACAGTGACCCCCCCCCACACATGCATGGGTTTGTTGGGTTATTTGGGAGGTAAAAGGCCACGTTCAGAAGGCCACCTTTGTGAGATGCGCATTTTTTGGCATTTGGACATCTGGTCAGTTTGCTGGTCATCTTTGAAGCCGTCCAATTCGATTTACCCCATCAAATCATCATTTTTTTATAACTAGGCGCCCCACTGGCTTTTAAAACGCCAATATTTTAATTCTTCCCATGTGACAAGTTTTGTGAATATATAGTATATAAAGTAGGACTTGCTTATAAAAAAACTTTTTTGTATATATATATATATATATATATATTTTATTTTTGTTTTTTACCCAAATGGTTGAATGCAGTACTTGAGTTCTCAAGAGAGCCTGGATAGACCCTCTGTGAACTTTGATTTGTCACACTTGGCGCCGCCATCACCCTCCTACCCCCCCCTATCCTTAGCACTGCATGTGTTATCAACACAACTTTGTCTGTTCTCCATGCAGCATTATTCACATTGGCTACGATTTCCCTGACTTCTCTGATGAGCGGTGCATACCGAGGTTCTCTCTGTGGTGCAGTGCGGACCGGATTACTTCTATTTAGTCAGAAGTGTGAATAAATCCGTTTGATTTCCCTCGTCCTTTACATCGCATATCATAAAGAAATTCATGCCGTTGTTTTTTAATGTCACCTATTTAGTTACAATAAAAACACTGTAAAGGGTTATTGTTCCAAATCCTTTGCCCCCTGGGAGCCACCATATGGTTCTTGTTAAACTCCTGAGGAGGGGAAGGGGGGTTAAAGGAATTAACCCTTTCCTTCCTGTGTGTAAAAACCCCTGTTAAAAGCAGCCACATTCATTTTAACCCTTTCATGTTTGCGATCCCTCCTGATTTTATCGATAAATGCAGCAGCGTCCTCAAGTGTTTGCGTCTCCGAAGCAATTGCTATACTAGTAGGTTCCAAATATTTAAACTTGGCAGGACATTCATCATCGGAAATGTTACGTTTCTTTCTTTGCAGTTCCTGTTCTGAACTGACCTCTGCTTCGTCCTCTACATTTTCTGGCATTAAGCTATGTCTTTGCTTATCTCTCCTTGTAATTATAGAAGCTTCTTTCAAGTCCTTCTGCAACTTTGAAATTAGCAAATTCTTAATTTCCAAACAATCGGACAAATCGGAAATCTCTTCTGTCAGTAAATCACATTTAGGACATTCCTTTTCTATCGCACACACATTGTGCATCTCATTTTTAACCCCGTCACTACTCTACATTATTAGTCAGATCATCACCACCAGCAAGTAATGCATGAAAAATCTTTATCATTTTCATGACATTTCCCAACTTCTGTTTCTCCTTCTTCACAGAAAATATCTTTTTATCTATCTTATTATTTGCATCTTCACACCGACGCCATAAATCGTGCCACAAACTTGCGTCACTAGCCGTATAAGGAACAAACTTTAATTCAAGTTTACTTGCCGAGGAAAAGGTGTCAATAAAACCCATGCTTACCGTAGATCAGCTGCGATCAGCGTGATACACGATGCTCCTTCCTTCTCACCACGTGGTCTGGTCGTGTGGAATCACTCTCTCTTCTGGTCACCGCTAGGTTCTTGAGTCAGAGAATTTGATCTCTTCAAAGTGCAGAATACCCCCCACACACTTTGTTGAAAGAGGAAAAAAAAACAAAAAAAAAATGAAAAGAAAAAAAAACATGCAGTAGAGGCTGGCCATAGAGAACAAACACCGACCGAAGACTGGCTGGCTCCTCAAAACTTCTCCAGTGGCCAAACAGCAATGAAGACCACGGCTTCTAAGTCTTCTTCAGTAGATTTATTTAGTAACCAAATAACATACAAACAGTACTGGCCGATGGACAGATGGTAGTCGTAGGTACTGTAGGCTCAGTATGTTTGGTGAGGTGAAGATGGAAGAGCGGAGAAAGAGTATTTATACCCCTTTCCATTCAGGGTATCAGTCATAGGATACACCAACATTCCACAGAAGAGCTCCGTCACGCGTTTTAAACATATGTTCCTGGCGCTCGAATTGCATTCAGGCCTAACGTGTGTTGGACAGAATAAAAGTATAAGGCTAGGTTTCCACTTGGGTTTTTGTCCTGCGTTTTTTTTCTTGATGAAAAACGCCAAGAAAACTGCCACTGCATTTTCCTGCGTTTTGGTGTTTTTTCTGGAGTTTTTTTCTGGCGTTTTAGCCTTCCTGTGAAAATTGCTTTTTTTGACCAGTTTTTCCAGCCTTTACACGTTAGAAGTTTCACCCAGCTAAAAGGGATTAGGATAAATGGCAAGTATCTGCCCTCTCCTGATGTCATTTCTTTGATAGAGTTCTACTTAAATGCCCCGGCGGACCCTTTTGTCACTTTTCTGTGGTTTGTAAAGCATGCTTTATTCTGAATGTCTGCTCCTCTAGGAAGATTGGCCCCAAATGATGGTGCAAATTGTTTGCTGTTGCTTTTGGCACGCAGGATCCAGTTGGTTTGTTTGTAATGGCATGTTTGTTCTAAATGGTGTAAAATTCAATATGAACTTTGTTTTGTGTGAAACTGTTTGTTTCCAGCCTATTTCTTGTAAGACACGCAGATACTGGGTCCATCCTCTGCATTGTAACTGTGGAAAAAAACGCCATAAAAAACGCCAAGGCAAAAAACCCACATGGCGTTTTCATGGCGTTTTTTCTCTCCCATAGACTTCTATTGGAGAAAAAACGCCAAGATTTCTTGCAAAAAACGCCAGTGTCAACATGCTGCGATTTTGAAAAACTGCCACAGAGCCCAAAAAAGCAAAAAAACGCCAAAGAGGTAAAATCTGGCGGTTTGTACATTAAGATTGGAGGTTACACAAGTTTCAAGAAACGTATGTTTTAAAGTTTGAATAAAGTTTTACGTGTCACAGTACTTACCATAAATAAAACTGTGGCCTTTCAAAATCCAATTGGTGTCTGTGGTTATTTTATTAATCTTACATTCTTAACATGACCCACAAATGTATCTAGTGCCTTGATCATGCTCTGCAGTCTGCAACCAAGCCAGCCTGGGAAGCAAAGCGCTCGCTCGTTACACTTCTGCTGCCCGATATTCGGCAGCCCGCTCAGGTAACCGTGACAACTGCCACCCCACCGACCCACATGACATCAAAGAAAGTGTGAAATAAACTCACCTTATCATTTGAGTGCTGCGCCTCTGCTTCTTTATTTTGGATCAAAGAAATTGGGGCATTAACTGCATTGAGGGGTATAATAACAAACCCCATAAACCTGGTTAACACACGCTAACATTTTATGCACACACACGCTAAAAGCATATATTAATACACACTCAACGCTATATGGGGGAAACAATCTATTCTGTAACCGTCTGCAGAAGGAGAGAAATGTGAGCCGGAGACTGTAGGGACCTGCCCTCCTTCCATGCCTTGCAGCAAGTATGTAAGGAATGCAAGTGGCTGCACAGTGTGAGCAGTATTAACTTCAGCCTCTTCTGCTGGGAGGCTGTTCCACTTATCTACCCCCCAGTGGAGTAAAGCTTCCCAACATCTCCAGGGATGGTTTAGTCACATTGCAGCCTTTCCGAGAGCATTTGCTTTGGGCTACGCTTGGTCTGTTTTTGCTGCGGCCGCCTCTCCCCCATTCTACTAACATTAAACTGCAGCCGCCACGCTCTCCCTCATTCTTCTAACATTAAACTGCAGCCGCCGCGCTCTCCCCCATTCCTCTAACATTAAACTGCAGCCGCCGCGCTCTCCCCATTCTTCTAACATTAAACTGCAGCCGCCGCGCTCTCCCCATTCTTCTAACATTAAACTGCAGCCGCTGCGCTCTCCTCCATTCTACCATGAATTAAGGGGGGGGACCTTAAAATGGCTATTGGTTTCTATATCTAAATTCTATACAAAAGTTTCTAGCTTTCCATATCTTAATGGCAGCCAAAATCCTTTTGGCTCGTAATTGGAAAAGCCAAGAGGTTCCACACTGGGAAAAATTAAAATCACAAATAAGGTTCCAATTGAAAATGGAAAAAGGTTTGATAGAAGGTAAACAGGAAAAAATAGCTTGCCAAGCTTTGAATAAATGGTTTCTTTTGTTTCCTAATGAGAGTAATATACAGCCCTTGGACATATGAGATATATTCTTTGTATGGCGACTCCCAATATATATACTTAGATATTGAAAATATACCTATTTATTTATTTATGTATTTAATTTTTTGTCTTTGTCTATATATATTTTATTTATTTTTTTTGTTTGTGAGGTTAAGTCGAAATGTTTTTGTGATGTGGATTTTGTCAATAATAAAAAATCTAATTAAAAAAAAAAAAAAATGGCTATTGGTTTTCTGTTTGTATGTAACATATGTTGACTAACTGCATAATAGATTTCAATAATGTTAAAATACATGTATTCCTGTTTATTAGGTAAAAACTGTTCTACTATTTCACTAATGTGTATTTTTTCTTTAAAAAAATTCTTTAAAAAAGCACCTAACTTTTAGGGTGCGGCCTATAATTGATCCAATGCGGTAATTAGGGGTAAATAATTAGATGAGCAAGTGCCGGGGCAGAGGATAAAATAACCCTGTCAGTACATGTACAGTCTTTGTCGTGAAGGGGTTAAAGTATGTTACAGAAGAATAAAGCTCCTCCCATTTCCAGTAAAGGGCGAGTTCTCCCAGCACACACAGTACATCCTGCTGAATGTATGCACGCAAGCAGAGGTAAGACTGCACGTCGCCCTCATCCTACTTCTCGTTAGTGATGACCCCTCTATGAAATCAGCATCTCCCAGGAAATCAGGTTTTCTTCTTATGATGGAAAGTCACTCAGGTACGTAGGAAATAAAATAATAACGGAGAGAGCGAAAAAAACAACCCCATTCCCTTATCTTATTTTTTGCTTCTTCATTTTGTTTCACTTTCAATTTCCACCCCTCCTTTTTTCTCTTCCCTTTTACAGTTTCTGCTTTTATTACCATTAATTTCCTTGGATTTGTATTATTTCTCTTTTCCTTGAATCGGATATAATCATTCTTTTTGCTTTTTGTTACACTATTTATCTCCTGAACACCGGTTCCCTGTTTGTTTATTTTTGGGTTAGCTTTTCTCTTAATGCTTCTATGCTTTATTCTCCTGTTCAGCAGTCTGTCCACAATCTGAGGCTAAAGATTAATAAAATGAAATGAATAATACAAATAAATGAATAATCTCACTTTATAATAATAATTCAAAAATAACAGTTGTATTGTAGATATAGTTTTATTGTTTTCATAATGACCTCATCTGAGGTTACTTTTAGGTATAAGAAATATCCTGGTGGTTTCCAAACATAAAGAAACAAAAAAACTGTAAATTTTAATAATGCTAAAAAAAAAGTCTCCAAGTATTCTGATGCCCACGGAGTCTGAATAGAAGAGAGGGGGCCTTGACAAACAAAACCCCTTAGGTTCGAAAAACCTTTATTTGCCCAGCACCCAAAAATTTGAAAAAATGTAATGGATGTTTTTGCCCTTTAAAAAAAATGCAAAATTCAAAATGGGTGGGTATTTAAAATGAGATAGCTGTAAGTTAGTCCTTGGTCTCGTTAGGGTAGCCATATCCCTGTCCCATGAATGCTAGTAAGTTGTTGTCCTTAAGGGGTTAACCATATGTGTCCAGAATTTAGACTGGCATTATTATTTTATTCACCCCCTCCATGTCTTTCCAGATTCATCCTCTGATGCTGCATTTACCTCCAGCATGTTTTCTCCAGGCGTGTCCTCCAGGACTGATACACCAACTATTCTGGACATTCTCCAGCACTTTCTGTATGATTTGGGAGGAGAAGATTTCGGAGTAAACTGTCAGATTTTAGATATAAAGATAAAAGACCCCTAGAACGAGGACGCCTGGAAAATGCAGACCCTGTTGATATCTCAGGGCGTTTCGTGGATTATTATGGAGAGAGGAACGCTCTGGATGTGACGAGTCAAGTCTTACAGTCAATTGGTCTGATGGGACTTGTAGAAAAACTCCAGGAGACGCTAAAATCATGTAAGTCTGGTGAATTTCTGTTACCATAAAGACATTTATTTAATGAGTTTATTTACATGATGCTGACTGGTCGTACTTTACATGTCAGGCTCATTCGGCCTCAAACCGTCGGAAGACGTTAATGGTATGTAAACTATAGATATTTGTCTTTATAATGCCAACAGGTAAATGGTGTGAGTTAACACAGAAATGTACCAGATTCTCTTGGCGATGGTGTGGGTAGGTGGATAACCCCCAATGCTTACTGGTTCCTGACTACCCCCATTAAAAAAGGAGGGCTACCATCATCTTTTAACTGTCCAGCATCAAGATTTATTCCTATTATGACATTTGGGTTTATTCGCCGAGGAGAGAGCTTAAATAAATAAATAAAAAAGAAAATAATAATAATAATAATATAAATAAAAAAATAGTTAAAAAATAGTAAAATGTAAAAATAATTTCTCACCATGCCATTCTCAAATGTCACCATCAGGGGAACATTCAAGTTCCAAAAATGTAAAAAATAAATAAAAAAGGCCAAAAAAATTAAATATATAAATATTTTTATGAGCAAGTCCTAAAATTAGCTTCGCATGGAAAGAGTTAAAATACTGGCATATTAAATGCTCATGGGGTGTCTACTTTTTAAAAATGTATGATCTGATGGGATAAATTGAATGGGCCGGGTTCAACAATGTCCCAATTAACACGGGGGGAAGGATGACCACACGTCTAATTTCCAACTTGAAAAATGCACACGTCCCAAATCTGGCCTTTTAGCCCCAAAAACCCAACAAACCCATGCATGTGGGGAGTTGTAAATGCATACCTGAAATAAAATGTGTGTAAAAAAAAACAAAACACAAAAAATGACTACCACAAAGTTTGATAAAGACTGGTGGTAGAATTAGTGCATGGAAAGAGTTCAAATACCAGCATTTGAAATACCCTGGGGTGTCTAGTTTTAAAAAATATATAGTTTGATGGAGTAAATTCAAATCAAAGACACCCGAAACAGCACATGGGGAAATAATTACCAGATTTGGAATAAATGATTTTGAAATAGCAAAACGCTACTTGTATTTATTATACAAAAGAATCCAAAAACACCTCTTACATATAATTTCATCATATCAATTCCATGGTGTGTATTAGGACCATATCCTTAAACTAGGGAAACTCCTCATAAATTGTACACTTAGAAGAAAAAAAGAGTTCAAAACAAGCCCTTCTAATATAAAATATATTTCTTTATTATACAAAAGTATAAAAACACATACAGCACTCAAATATTGGATAAGAAACTCTCCTTGAAGCAAATCCGAGCATGTGAAGGTACTACAATTGCATATATAAAGTGGCCTGTATGCACAGGGGCGTGCTGAGCCGGGGGCAGGGGGGCAATTGCCCCCCCAGGCCGCCCTGGATCCGGGCCAGCGGGCTGGCCGGGTGGCCGGCAGACGAACATTCATGGCAGCCGCAAAGTTAAAAACTAAGCGGCTGCCACCGGGACTGTCCGCCGCTGTCCACCGGTAGCGTACCTGGCGGGGGGGCGGTCCGCCTGGAGTGCCGCTCACTGGGGGTGCCGGCACGCCTCCAAAAACGATGCGCGTGGCAACTGTGACTGTGCATCGGGACTTGATGTCAAATCCCGGCGCACAACACTGAAGCCACGCCCACCGCCTTCCGCGCTCTCTGCACCGGAAGGACGGGACACGGAAGAAGAAGAGGAAGAATGAAGAGGAGGAGGAAAAGTGACAGTGCCAGAGGAAAGGTAGGAAAATATTAGTAAGTGTGTGAGAGTGATGGGTGTTATGCTATAGTTTATGATGAATGTTTGTGAATGAGGGTTTGAGATTGCATGGAAGTGTGGGGGGATAGCATGGCATAGGGAGGCTGTCTAGGCATGATAGGAGTGTGATTGCTGTTATCAATTTTTTTTTTTTTTTTTTGTCCAACTGTGGTGTGTTAACAACACTTTTATTAAAAGTAAATTACATACGGGGCCGTGGCTTGGCTGGCAATGGAGTAGACATCAATGAAGACATCTTCCCGCGCTTTGCCGGTCATCCAAGATGGAGAGGAGGACTCAGACGCCTCACAAGGCCTTGATGCTATTCCTGCTCAGCGATCTCCTTCGCCCTTAGCGGAGGATTCAGAACATCAAGCTTTAACCATCTCCGCTATGAAAGTGCTGCTCGATGAGATGCGCCTAAAAGTCAAGCATGATATGACAGACGCTCTCTCTGAAATTCAGAAAGACATCCGAGAGCTTGGAGGCCGCACTGCGCATCTTGAAGACAAGATGGAGGAGTTCACGTCGGCACACAACTCTGTGGTCGACACGTGTAATTCTCTACAGGATGAAGTGGACTCTCTGCGGCTAAAGCTTAGCGACTTAGAGGATCGTTCTCGTCGGAATAATTTGCGTATCCGCGGTATACCCGAGGATGTTGCCTCTGAAGATTTACTCACCTATGCCACCACGTTGTTCCGCTCGGTGTTGGAGCTTCCCGCGTCTGAGGAGGTCAAAATCGACCGTATTCATAGATTGCCTCGTCCTAAAACGCTGCAAGGATCACCCCCACGAGATGTTATCCTTAGGATTCATTTCTACGATCTCAAAGACAAGTTTATGCAGAAAGCAAGACACAAGACTGCTCTTCCGGAGCAATATCGGGAGCTTCAGTTTTTTCAAGACCTCTCCCAGTACACTCTGCAACAACGTAAGGCTTTTCTGGCCGTAACTGCTGCGCTCAGGGCTCATAAAATTCCCTACCGTTGGGGGTATCCCACTCGTCTACTCATCAACAGAGAGGGCACAACGCACCTGGTTAAAACACCGGCCGCAGGCTCTCAATTGCTCTCTGATTGGGGTCTGCTTGACGTACCTGTGAAATTCCCTTCCACGCGGGACCCGCTTCCACCCACCAGGTCTCCCCCCTAAAGGCTCGCCCGAGAATGGGATGTGGTGCATTCCAAAAGATCTCCTACACACACACACATGAACTGCTTGGATACATCTCCTGCCTATATCTAGGCTATGGTCTAGAGTCGCCCGGGACGCTGTGTTCACCTTGATATACTTTTTTTATTTTTTTTATTTTCAGCTTCTTTTGTTCCCGTTATGCGGTCGTCGTGATTTTGCTGCGGACGCCTCACCCCATCTGGAACGCTCTTTCGGCTCTATGTCGCTCCTGCTGATGCTGTATCCTTGTGTCCTGGACGCTCTCCATCATCCGTTGACATCTGCGGACTGTTCCTGGTCTCGACTGCTGGTCCATTCATATCTTCAGACCGGTTAGACTCTCGCTTTTTCCTCTGTTTGGATTTTTGTCTCCACGTGTACCTCAATTGGGTCTTTCCATGATTTTTGGGGACGCTTCCAGGGCTGCAGGGGTGAGACGCGCTGCTTTCTGTTATACTTTTTTTATGTGATTCTGTATTTTTGTTCTTTAATTTTTCAAATGTATAATTTTCTGCTTTTTACACCACACACGACACGATATTTCATACGTTTTCCCGGAGGTCTGTGGCTCGGACCTTAAAGTGCCCTACCGGGCTTCCATACCACTCTACACGACATTCTCCTTCTTTCCTC
This sequence comes from Spea bombifrons, assembly GCF_027358695.1. Classification (NCBI taxonomy): domain Eukaryota; kingdom Metazoa; phylum Chordata; class Amphibia; order Anura; family Pelobatidae; genus Spea; species Spea bombifrons. Next base: position 7,168,086 of record NC_071097.1, read on the forward strand.
ATACACCTTGCGCTATTCCATTTTCATACACATTTATGTTGATCAGTGTTTGGTCGGGTGCTTTGTAACTGTTTGACCTACTGATACACGTATGTCTTCTGCACTTCATAACACCCTTACACTCCCCCACTGCATCATACGATCTTCTCTCTACTTGTTCACAGTAGTGATGACACATTCTATATATACTCTTTTGTTCCGTCATGTCTCCCTTGCCTGCACACACACACACGTACTTTCACATAAGTCACGACATTTTTATTTAGTTGCTCATTGGGGTCTTTTTTTTTTCTCTCCTTCTTACAAATGTTGGAGGTCTCCCTGTCCTATTTGGGAACGACCTTCACATCCCTGTGTGGTCTCTCTACACGGTACGGGTTATCACCCCCCCCGACGGCCCAAAGCGGTATGGGCCGATTAAGTTCTGAGTTACATACCAGTTTTGTGTTTTCTTTTATTTTTCTTTTTACTCTGGGAGCGTTTACAATACAATGCTACATCTTGGATACTTGTTTCCATACGATTATTGATGTGTCACTTATGTTTTATTTCCTTTTGAATGCACCTTACATATCACCATATTATTTTTTCCTTGGTTCTGGACGTGGCTCGTCCCACTATATACTTGGAGATTTTCTTCCTTGGGGGTCTCTGTTGAATTTCTCTTCCACTACCGCATTTGGTCCCATACCTTTTAATTTTTACCATTATGGCGTCCCTTAACCTTTTGTCATTAAATGTTAATGACCTGAATACTCCCCATAAACGGAGACTGCTTCACTCTGAGGCCAAAAAACACCACGCTCATATCCTCTGTGTGCAGGAAACTCATTTTAAACAACCTTCTCCTCCAAATTTCTTTTTAAAAGATTTCCCGTGGCACTTTCATTCCATGGCAAAAACGTGTAAAGCGGGAGTCTCTATTTTTATTTCGAAACAACTTTCCTTTCAGTTAACTAAAAAAACGGCTGACCCCCAGGGTAGATATTTGATCCTTAATTGTGTCATTAATTCTATTGATTATACCTTGGTTTCGTTTTACGCACCTAACACCTCGCAAACACATTTTTTTAGGAAACTGTTGTCCAAAGTAGATTCCCTTAAAAAAGGTCAACTTATTCTGTGCGGTGATCTCAATGCATTTTTTAACCCCCTCTTAGATACCTCCTCTGCCCTAACAGGTACATACGACAGACAAATTAGTTCTCTTGCTAATACCTTATCCACCACTTTACATTTGTTTCAGCTATATGATGTTTGGCGCCTTCGTCATCCTTCTGTACGGGACTATTCTTTTTTTTCTGCACCACACAATTCTTACACCAGAATAGACTGCATTTTAGTTGACAAAATTACACTGCAGGCAATCCGGGACTGCTCTATTGGCGTCATTAACTGGTCGGATCATGCTCCCTTGCACTTAAAGTTACGTGTCGCACATCCTTTCCAGGGCAAAGGCTCCTGGCGCCTTAATGATTTTCTTCTTTCTGACGATTCCTTCACATCCCAAATTCACTCGCACTTAGATATGTTTTTTTCAGGAGAACAAAGGTTCTGTGAACTCGGTTGAAACCTTGTGGAATGCCCATAAGGCTGTGATTCGGGGGCGATTTATTAGTATGGCTTCACATCTCAAAAAGCAAAGGGAGAAGGAGGATGATAAAGACTCTTTACTTCTCCAACTATATGACCTAGAGGCCTTGAATAAATGTTCTCCGTCTTCCCAGACTGCTGCTGAGATCCGAAGCATTAGACTCAAATTAGCTGAAATTCAATCTCGCCACACAGCTTTAATGTTGTTGAAAATCCGGCAACGTTTTTATTCCAAAGGGAATAAGGCAGATACGATGTTAGCTCACAAGCTTCGACATTTTTCAGCCCTGGCGCGTCCCTCCTCTCTTCGTTCCTCACAGGGAGTGGTTTTGCAAGACCCCTCTCATCTTGCTGGCGAGTTTGCTACTTACTACTCCTCTCTCTATAATCTTTCTGCTGATACTTCTACTCCTCAGCCTGCAGCCGACTCTATTAATGCTTATCTTGCCTCTGTTTCCTTACCCTCTCTCACGGATGATATGAGGCTTAGTCTCGACGCTCCCGTAGATTTAGATGAAATACAACTCATCACACGCCAACTTAAAAATAATTCTGCCCCCAGCCCGGATGGACTGACAGGTCTATACTACAAAACTTTCTTCCCAATTCTTGGTCCTCACCTCCTTTCTCTTTTCCAATCTTTCATGTCCAAGGGGTGTATCCCGACTGAAAACCTTCGTGCACATATAGTTACCCTTCCTAAGCCAGGCAAAACGCCAGATAGATGTGAAAATTTTCGTCCTATTTCGTTGCTGAACAACGATATTAAGATATATGCCAAACTTTTAGCAAATCGGCTCTCCGCGATTCTCCCTCTCCTTCTCAATTCGGATCAGGTGGGTTTTGTTAGACATAGACAACCGAATGATAATACACGCAAGTTTATTGACCTTTCCTGGGAGGCCTCACGACATAAAACCCCATGTCTCTTTATTTCGTTCGACGCGGAAAAGGCCTTTGACAGGCTGCACTGGCGTTTTCTTTCATCTGTCCTGCAGAAATTTGCTTTTTCGCCTTCCTTAATTCGCTCCATTATGGCCCTCTACTCTTCTCCTTCTGCATCTGTTCTTTTTTCAGGTTTTCTCTCGCCTCCGTTTTCGATTTCTAATGGGACGCGTCAGGGTTGCCCGTTATCCCCTCTGCTGTACACATTGGCTCTAGAACCACTGGCCCAGTCGATCCGTTCTGACCCGTTGATATGTGGCTTTCAGCGTGCTGGTGGACACGAATCTATTCTTGGTCTCTTTGCTGACAACATATTAGCAGCTATCACGAATCCCTCAGTTTCCTTGCCTGCTTTATTGGCCCAATTCACAAAATACTCAGCAGTGTCTTACCATAAACTTAACATACACAAAACACAGGCTATGCACATACATCTCCCGGCTCACTTATCCGCCTCGCTTCGGGCCACATATAATTTTGAGTGGCGTCGTGATTACCTCTCTTATTTGGGAATTAAGCTTCCTAAATCCCTATCCAAGTTGAATGATTTTAATATCATTCCTCTATGGAAGCATATACTCAACACAATGCAAGGGTGGCGATCATTCGACTTTTCCTGGCTCGGACGTATTGCGTCAGTCAAAATGATGGTCCTTCCAAAATTGTTGTACGTTTTTAGAGCAGTCCCGGTTGCTATCCCACCTAGGTTCCTCTTGCGCATACAAACCTCGCTTACTGATTTTATTAATCTGAGTGGTCGTTCAAGAATTTCCAAACAGGCCTTCTTTTCTCCTAGGTTCAAGGGAGGTATGGGTGCACCGGACATTGCGGCATACTACAAGGCCGCAATCCTCTCACAAGCGGCAGCTTTTCATTACCGCAATTACATCCCCCGTTGGGTATTGTTGGAAAATTCCTATTTGCGCCCTTATACATTATCGCAGCTCCTATGGCTTCCGCCTCGCTGTATTCCTCCTCTCCCTCCCACTACAATTTGTACATTTTGGACATGGTCTAGGGTCGCTAAACGACTTCCTCCACTACGACACCTCACTAGGGCTACGCCGCTAAGCTCCCTGGAATTGTTAATCCCACACTTACAAATTCAGGTTTGGGAGTCTACCTCCTCCCTCCGTTTAGGTGACCTATTCCATGGAGGTTCTTTACGCCCGTTCTCGGATTTGTGCGCCACATTTTTGTTTCCGACACGGGACTTTTACAAATATTTGCAAATTAGACACTTACTTCAGTCTGTCAGTCCTTCTTTGCCGGTTAATATTTCTTCCTCGCATCCAATCGTTCTTTTGTGTTTAGCCTCTGCTCCCCGTAAAGGTGCAATTTCAGTTTGTTATGCCTCTCTCCTCTCTGATCTCTGGGAGAATAAACTCCCTCATATGTTGGCGTGGGAAAAGGAGTTGGAAACTACATTCCCGATTGAGTTGTGGCTCGAGTCTGAGGAGGCGATGAGGGGTGTGACGCACTGTACCAACCATGTTGAATTACAAAAAAAGTTAACGTGTAGATGGTATTTGACACCTAAACGTCTATCACACGTTTCCCTCCTGTTCCTCCCTATGTTGGAAGGGGTGCCACGCTGAGGGTACGATGTTGCATGTCTGGTGGTCGTGTCCACCTATATTAGCAGTATGGGAGAAGGTGTTTCATTTTCTTGAGTCCTCCCTAGAGGTTAGCCTTCCTTTTTTGCCACAGCTCGCGCTCCTACACATGTTCCCCGACCACCCCCCCCAGTAGGAAATTGGTTATACATTTTTTTTTGGCTGTTAAATTACTCATAGCCCGTCACTGGAAGTCAACAGAGATACCCCTTTTATCGTCCATGCGGCAACATTTAGATCGTATCCATGTATTGGAAAAACTTTCTTTCAGGAATGACCATCAAATGATTCAATACGAGAAGGTTTGGGCTCCTTGGCTAGTTATGCGTGATGCCATGTTCTGGGAGGGCGATTAACCCCAGGTATTGACGGGCCGCGTCCAGGTGCTCTTATCGTTTTTTATCAGTTTTTTTTGGTTTTTGTTTATTTTTATTTTTTCTTTTTTTGCACATGATAATGATCGTTATTCCCTATCACACATATGGATTTACATTACATTCCGGTCATTATGTCTAAGGTGCTTCGCTCCCAGAGTCGAGAGTTCAGTGTTGGGTTCTATTTTTGGTAATAAGTATTTCCAGGCATTCCGTTGTCCTGGTTTGTTTCTTACTGGCACTTTTTCTGTGACTTTCAGGCTGTTAGCGAAACGATTCTCGTTCATAACTACCATTATCGATTTTATGTTATTGTGATGCTACGTGCTATTTAACAACTCTTATTGCTATGTACGTTACATGATCGCTATCATCCTCTCGGTGCTTATGTATCAACATGGATATTGTTTGATGCTCTTTCTCATGTTTATTTCCTCATGCTGAGAGGTGCTACTATGTATTAGCCATTGCACGTCCTGGAAGTCTGTTTATGTATATTTTGACTCTTGTGCCTTTTCAACAGAAAAATAAATAAATAAACAAAAATTTTAAATTTCAAAAAAAAAGTTAATTACATACCAAAATTGGACAGAAAAATTCAATAACAGTATTAATAGATATATATGATTGCAAACAGCAATCACACGCCTATCATGCTAAGTCAGCCAGTACATGCTAGAACCTGGGCATGATAGGATTGTGATTGCTGTTAATTATATATATATATGTGTATATATATATATATATTGTTGTTGATTTTGTTTTTTGTTTTTTCTGATTTTGGTGTGTTACTTTTAATTATTTTTTTTTTCGTTTTTGGCCAAATGAATGCAGAATTTTCAGTTTCGGTCCAGAATTTTTATTTCGGTGCATCCCTACTATGTACTAAGCCAGTCACTGACGTGGTAGACCTACACCACATCAATGTTTGGCTTAGTATATAGTGATAGGGGTTGTACTGTCAGTGTCTGGCACAATGTATAGGCACACATTGACGGTGGTACAGCGTAATCCCGAAGTATATAATGATAACAGTTATGCTGTACCACCGTCAATGTGTGCCTCAGTATATAATGATAACAATTTTGCTGTACCCCTGTCAATGTTTGCCTAACCATAGAAACTATGCAGTTTGAATGTGTGTGGGGGGGTGCCACATACAGGATCTGCCACAGGTGCCAAATACTCTTGGTACGCCCCTGCATCGTGCGGCAGTCAGGCCCAATGGCCATTCCTCAGCTCTTCGTCCCACGTCTTTAAAGGGGTGGGATAAAGAGCTGAGGCACGGCTATTGGGCGGCGCGGTGCCAGCACGCCGGGCGCTTTCATTTCATTAGGCGCCGGTGGAGTGACTGCTGCACGACGGCCGCTTTCAATGTTGCTCACAGCCGCTTCGGTGGTGCAATGGGCCACTTGACTAGACTTGCCCCCCAGGCCTTAGGCTGCCAGCCCTCCCCTGTGTATGCATTATGGCAGTAATATAAGTAAAAATAGGGTGTCTTAATATCAATTACTCACTCCAGCACAGAACAACACCACAACCTATATCCATTGCATCATATTATTACTTTGCAAATCACACATGTGCATGGATAATCCAATCATAACTATTAAATATCACCATAAAGTGCTACAGTGCTTACCCATTTTGTAAATATGACCTCTACTTCCCCTATGCCGTTTGGGTTTTCCTTTCTCAAGGGGCCGCTGTTATTCCCCCATTGTGTAGACCACTTTATATATGCAATTGTAGTACCTTCACATGCTCGGATTTGCTTCAAGGAGACTTACGTGTCCAATATTTGAGTGCTGTATGTGGTTTTTATACTTTTGTATAATAAAGAAATATATTTTATATTAGATGGGCTTGTTTCGAACTCTTTTTTTTCTACTACTTGTACTACTTGTACTTATTGCAGAAAAAAACAAAAATAAAACATATCATGGGTTATTTCTAAACTCAGGTCAAATAGTCGAATCTATTTAGTAGGTTTTTTCATTAGCTTTTTTAGATGAGTAAAAGATTTTTCAAGTAAAAGTTAGAAAAAGTCATTTTTTCCTAAATGTTTCACCATATTTAACCCCTTAATGACAAAGCCCATACATGTACAGGCTCAAAATGCATTGTTTTCAATGGATTTAGGGACCGCCCATTGTCCTTAAGGGGTTAATACGTTTTTTATAGTAATTTAATATGATACAATCAAAACAATGACATCTAAAGAAATTGCTTTTTGTCCTGAAAAAAACAAATATGTAACTTGTGTGGGTTCAGTAAATGGGAAATAATAAAATTACAGCTAAACACGAGCAGCCTCCGTCACAAAGGGTACTAGGGCTGCAACAACAAATCGATAAAATCGATGATAATCGATAATGAAATTCGTTGGGAACGAATTTCATTATCGATTAGTTGAATCGATTTTTATCGATTGTAAAATGAGGGTTTTTTCAAGGCAAATGCTCTGAAAAATACCCCTCGTGTTATAATCAGTTTAGTGTGACTCACAGGAGTCACAGCAGCAGTTGCTACTTACAGTTCCTCCCTGCAGTCACTGCCGATTGGCCCACCCACTTCCTTTTTCCAGTCCCTCCCTGCAATCGCTGCTGGAGAAAGAAAGGGGCGGGGCCAATCGGCAGTGACTGCAGGGAGGGACCGGGAGGAAGAAAGGGGTGGAGCCAATTTCCGCCCATTTCCTTAGCATCGCCATGGCTGTGACACTCATCTAACTGTGAGTATAAAATTAATATTTGGGCTGCTGAAAGTTAGGGGAGGTGGGGGTTAATTTAGGGGCAGTTATAGTTAATGGGGTGTTTAGGGTTAACTTAGGGGCAGGTATAGTTAATGGGGTGTTTAGGGTTAACTTAGGGGCAGTTATAGTTAATGGGGTGTTTAGGGTTAACTTAGGGGCAGTTATTGTTAATGGGGTGTTTAGGGTTAACTTAGGGGCAGTTATAGTTAATGGGGTGTTTAGGGTTAATTTAGGGGCAGTTATAGTTAATGGGGTGTTTAGGGTTAATTTAGGGGCAGTTATAGTTAATGGGGTGTTTAGGGTTAATTTAGGGGCAGTGGCGATTGGGGTGTTTAGGGTTAATTTAGGGGCAGTTGTGGTTGATGGGGTGTTTAGGGTTAATTTAGGGGCAGTTGTGGTTGATGGGGTGTTAAGGGTTAATTTAGGGGCAGTTATAGTTAATGGGTTAATTTATGGGCAGTTGTGGTTGATGGGGTCTTCAGGGTTAATTTAGGGGCAGTTGTGGTTAATGGGGTCTTCTCTTCAGGATTAATTTAATGCTGAGGACTGAGGGTTAATTTAATTAATTTAATAAGGTTAAATTAAGGTGCAGTTAGAGGTAAAGGGGGCAAACTGAGGGGAATCTAAATCCTGGGGGCAGTGAAGATTATTAATGTATTTATTTATAAAAGTATTGTGTCTGTGAACGAGTCTGCAAATCCTATGAGTGCACTATGGCATATCAGGTAGGTATACGGCATACCTGAGGAGGACGGAGTGATATATCTGGGGGTATAAGGCATATAGGGTATATAAGGCATATGTGGGGAGGGCAGTGTGGCATGTCTGGGAGGGCAGTGTGGCATGTCGGGCTCAAATATGCATAACTGGGGGGCAGGATGGGGAAATAAAAACAAGAAAAAAAATTTATTCTGCCGTTTGTTTTTAACATCCTATGTTACCTTATTAAATAATTTAAAGTAAATGAAAAATTTAACTTTTTTTATCCAATTAATCCATTAATCGAAAAAATAATCGTCCAACTAATCGATTATGAAAATAATCGTTAGTTGCAGCCCTAAAGGGTACAAAAAATAAAATCAGCCATTGTCAGGAAGGGTACAACAAATAAAATCAGCCATTGTCACGAAGGGTACAACAAATAAAATCAGCCATTGGGTTAAATGTTCCATACTGAGGTGATCTGATATATTTTATCCTCCACAGAGTGTAGAAGAAATTACCTGGATTTTGTAAAGAATCAGCACCAAAGCATTCAACGTAAAAATGGCCGAATGGGAGAGAACGTTAACATGGAGACGATCTACACCAATCTGCTACTAATAAAAAAGCAACGTGACAAAAAAGAGAGAAAACAGGAAATAAGAGGTTTGGGTAGAGAACATCTTGAGATGATGGGGCGGAGATGTTCGGAGGATTATTCCCCAACCACTGTTGACAAGCTGTTTGATCCTGATAAACATGGGTTTACGCCAAAAACTGTGGTGTTACAGGGACCTGCGGGGATCGGAAAAACTATGACAGCCCAGAAGATCATGCTGGACTGGGCCTCGGGAAAACTGTATGAGGACCGGTTTAATTATGTGTTTTATCTGAGTTGCAGGGAGATAAACCGAATGACTGGAGAAACGAGCATTGCTGATTTTATATCCAAGATGTGTCGGCTAAAATGTGTGCTGTCCCTGTTATATGCTGGATTGTATGCACTGTACTCAAACAGGAGATAAAAGAGACTTTTAATGTGACTTGTTATAAAACATCCACTTCTGTTTACACGCTTTACTGGAAAGGTTTGTTAAAATATCACAGCAGAACGTCCAATGTGCCCATAAAGTCCTACATGAAGAAGCTGCGTGATTTGGCCAAGAATGGAGTCTGGAACCAGAAGATCATTTTTGAGAAAGGAGATTTGGAAGAGTACGGATGTGATTTGTCAGAAGAAGAATCTCTTTTCCTGAATGAGAACGTGTTTCAGAGGGACATTGAAACTCAGACTTCATCCACCTGAGTGTACAGGAGTTCTTCGCAGCTCTCTATTATGTCCTGGATGAGGAATCTGATCCGAACCGTCATAAGGAGGAGGTCAGGAGACTGCTGGTGGAGTCTGAGAAACAATTGCACTTAAAATTAACTGTACAATTCTTGTTTGGCCTCTGCTGGGAAAACCAAATAAATGAAATCGCAAAAAGCGTTGGGTGTAAAATGTCATCGGGACTGAACCCTATTCTGGAAGAATGGATGAAGAAAAGGATATCCACAGCCTTGGATAGTAGAGAAATCCTGTACTATTTGTACGAGACTCAGGATACGACGTTTGTGAAGAGAATGATGTCTCATTTGATGCACTTGAAGATTGGTTCTTTATTTGCTTCTGATGAAGAATTTGTAGAAACCCTCCTTGTCCAAGCCGTGGCCTACTCTTTGGTGAATAGTGAGAAAGTTCACACAGTGGAATTCAGTCATTATAACCTGACTCACAAGGCAATTAAGATGCTCTCCAAAAGCTTTTGCAAGTGTTCAGAGATCACGTAAGTGTTTTTGATTCCTTGTGAATTAAATGTCGTAGATGACATCGCTGTTGGCCTTATAAAAGGTACCTCACGGGTGTTTTTGATCAAAGTTTGCTAGATTATGTGGGTACAGCACCTGTGATAGTCCATGGGTATGACAATATCTCACAACATGTGCCTCAAAATATTGTTAATTGTGTACAATGCAGTGTGTCTGAAAAGTATATCATCCTATGAAGACAAGCAGTTTTTCCATTACCTGCTACAGACGAGTCAAGTGATTTGAAAATGGTTCTGCAGCAGGAGATGAACTGCTTATTGACGGCTTAAATTAGTAAACTCATGGAGACACGGTGTGAAGATTGAGATCCGTTTCCAAACAATCGCCAGCAACTTACACCCATTCTGCCAGAAGAGCATTTTAGTGGTCAGGTCTGAGGTTGGAAAACCCGACTTGCAATCGGAGCTCCAGTTTATTGTTAAAGTGTTTAATAGGGTTAAGGTCAGTGCTCTGTGAAGGACACTCGAGTTTCTTCACACTAAACTTGTGAAACCATGTCTTCATGGACCTGACTTTGTGCACTGGGGCACAGTAATTCTCAAACAGAAAAGGCCTTTCCATAAAGTTGGACGCATCCAATTGTCCAACATGTCTTTGTATTCTGTAGCATTAACATTACCCTTGACTGGAATTAAGGAACCAAAACCCTAATCAACAGCCCCAAACCATTATCCTCCTCCACCACACAATACAGCAGGCACTATATATTCTGGTGGGCAGCGTTCTCCTGACCTGGATTTAGACATCAACATACCTTTCAAGAATCATAGGCAACCCAAGGCAAGCCCTTGTGATCTCGTGTAATAGATCGATAACACCCCTTGTTCCGAACAATGATCAAAGATAAAGGCTTTCCTTGTCATATCTCCAAGTGGAAAGACCAATACTTGTACAATGTGCGGATCACATCTCTTAACCCCTTGATGACAATTGCCGGTCCAGGCACGTCACGGAAAAACCTGTCGTTTACGACAATTGACGTGCCAGGACCGGCACGTCTTTAAACGGGTGCAGAAAGCGATCTACTTTCGCTTTCTGCACCCAAACGGCATTGCTGTAATGCCTCGACCTCGAGGCATTCAGCAACGCCACAATCGGCACTAGGGGCCATTTCTGGCCCCTCCCCGGGGCGTCAACATCCACCATAAATTGTATGGCGGCGGACACCCGTTTTAAAAGTGTTTAGGAGGCGATCAACGATCACCTCCTAAACTTAAATGGTGTCGCTGGAATGCCTCGATCAGGAGGCATCCAGCGACACCAAACACTTACCTCGGGATTGACTGTGACCGCTCTGGAGAGCGGTCACAGCCGCCGCTGCCGGTGATCTTCACCATCAGCAAGATGGCGGCGGACCGGGAAAAAAAAAATAAAGATGAAAAAGTTCGCTAGATGGTCTCCAGACCCTCTAAAGAACTCTGGCTCCACTTGCAGGTTGAATACAGGTACTGCATTCAACCATGCAAATCAATGGAGCCCAGCTTTCTAATCACAGTGTGATTAGTAAAAATAAATTAAAAAATAAAATAAAATTAATAATAATTAGAAAAAAATAGTAAAAAAAAAAACAGTAAAATGTAAAAATAATTTCCCACTGATGTCACTATCAGGGGAACCTTCAAGTTGAAAAAAAATGTTAAAAAAAATTTAAAAAAGGCAAAAAAAAAAAATATATATATAAAAAATATATTTTTGTGAGCAAGTCCTAAAATTAGCACATTAGCTTAAAACAATTCTCGCATGGAAAGAGTTAAAATACTGGCATATTAAATGCCCATGGGGTGTCTACTTTAAAAAAATGTATGATTTGATGGGGTAAATTGAATTGGCCGGGTTAGAAAAATGCACACATACCAAATGTGGCCTTTTAGTTCCCCCCAAAAATGACAAACCCATGCATGTGGGGTATCACTGTACTCAGGAGATGTTGCTGAACACATATTGGGGTCTCGTGTGACAGCGGCATATACCAGGAGCTGTAAATTCATACATAACATAGGTGTGTGGGGGGAAAATACACACAAAAGAATACTACTGCAAACTTTGAAAACATTCTGGTGCATGATATGGTGTATGGAAAGAGTTAAAATACTAGCATTTGAAATACCCTGGGGTGTCTAGTTTTCAAAAATATATGGCTTTATTGGGCATACTGAAATGGCCCGGCTCAAAGATGTACCAAATAGGACATGGGCAGTTGATCGCCAAACGCCAAAGTTCAACATTAAAAATGCGCATGCCCCAAATGTGGCCCCTTTGCCCCCAAACAGCCAGGCAAAATCATTCATGTGAGGTATCGCTGTACTCAGGAGATGTTGCTAAACACATATTGAGGTGTTTTATGATTGTGACATATACCAGAACCTGTTTATTCATACCTGAAGTAAAATGTGTGTGAAAAAAACAAATGCAAAAAAAATTACTACCATAAAGTTTGACAAAGGCTGATGGTAGAATTAGTGCTTGGAAAGGGTTAAAATACTAGCATTTGGAATACCCTGGGCTGTCTAGTTTTCAAAAATATATGACTTGATGGGGTAAATTGCATTGGCCGGCTTCAAAGATACCCGAAATGGCACATGGGGGGAAGAATTACCAGATTTGGAAAAAATGGCTTTGAAATAGCAAAACGCTACCTGTACTTATTGCCCCATAATGTGTAGAAAAAAGCAAAAAAACATAAAACCATTGGGTATTTCTAAACTCAGGACAAATAGTAGAATCTATTTAGCAGTTTTTTTCATTACCTTTTATAGACGAGTAAAAGATTTTTCAACTAAAAGTTAGAAACAGTCAATTTTTTCTACATTTTTCACCGTATTTTATACTTTTTTAATAGTAAATAATATGATACAATAAAAACAATGTCATCTAAAGAAAGCCCTTCTTGTCCTGAAAAAAACAATATCTAATGTGTGTGGATTCAGTAAACGGGAAAGAAGAAAATTACAGCTAAACACGAGCAGCGCAGAAATGTTAAAACGGCCATTGTCACGAAGGGTACAAAAAGTAAAATCAGCCTTTGTCACGAAGGCCTATTATTTACATTATGACAGGTAGAATATTCTAAGAAAAACCACAGAGGACTTAATTACATATAAACTACTCACACCAAAGTAATTCAACAGAAATTTCTTACGGCTTTCACAGGAGAGAGAGAAAGGAGAGGGGAGAAATAGGATATATAGAGAAAAAAGGGGTAGGGAGGGCCGCATCCCATATGCTTCACATGCTGAGGAAGTCCTCAGAGGCTGTCCAATGAGGAATATTCATGGGACAACACGTGCCGCCCTCTTGGTCAGTCCGGAGCCAATAAAATCTTACCGCCTACTGTGTAGAAGAAGCAAAATTAAAAACGTGTTTTTTTTCTGTTTTAGTATAGTGTTTTTATCTATCATCACTAATGATTTCTGCAGGTTCATCAAACAAGGAAAGGGGAATCATAGTATAGTAACAATATACTGGGACTGAAGGGGTTAAAAAATTTTAACGTGTGTAATTAAATACTTATCTTTTGTGTTTTTCTCATCTCTCTGCAGGTTGTTTATCTGTGATCTGACCTCATCCTGCTGCGAGGATCTGCGAGATGTTATTATCACAAACCGATCTCTGACCAAACTGGATCTGTTAGGGAATAAGCTTCAGGACTCAGGAGTAAAACTTCTGCGTGAGGGTCTCCAGCACCCAGACTGCACCCTGCGGGACCTGCGGTGAGAACTGGACTAATACTTATACAATAATCATCTCACCTGGGGGCATGGATGGGTTAAAATCTAGGATAGTGCTGTAGTTATGTGTTACCTCTTATGACAAAAGCAAAAAGTTGGAATGGAATAAAATATTTAATGAGCACAACCAATAAATCCTGAAGAACTCCCTGTGTGATGACTGTAGCAGCCTCGACTCCCGTGCTAGGCATTCATAGAAAACACATGAACCCCCAATAAAAACACAACAACCCTTTGGTTAGAAAAGGCCACAGCCGATTTTATTTAAATGCTGGCCAATGCCACGCAGACCTAAAACCAAAATAGGTGCGTTAACAGGACAATGACCAACACACGGAAAACAATAAATAACATAAATTAACATAATTAAACATTAACCATTTAATGGAAAAACCACACCAAGCTTACCAGGTTATCCAGGTACCACACAGGGAAGGACATACCGAGATGCCCAAACCCAGACCTGAGGTTCCCAGCTCCACCTGCCAGAGAACCTCCACCACCAATGGTCTCCCATCAGCATTAACCCCCTAGATACCTGGTAAGCTTACGCGCGACCGTGACAAACACACACATACCAGAAAACTCAACACACAAAATGAAGGGAGGGAGGGTGGGACAAACAGCAAGTGGTAGGTGACACAAAATGGCGTCAAACCCTTAAATAACCCACCGTTAACCCCTCCCCCCAACTATTCAAAAAATGCCGCCAAGGCCTAGCCCTGCTCAGCACCCAGTCAACGGCCCACTCAGGCCCATTCTGAGCCCCGTGGGCTTCAGTATTAGGGAGATAATGCATCCAGGGTTCTCTGGGTTAGGATTTTATTTAGGGGGACTTGTCCTGCGTCCTGGGCAATCCATTTCAGAGACAACGCACTGTCCAGGAATGAAGATCAGCAGTGAGGACGCTGACTCGCTGATCACGCCGGATACAGAACATTCCTTTCCAATCATCGTCGTGTGCTCATAGAGGAGAGGGGAAAGGGAAATGTAGCGAGTGCATGTGGGAACCGGAAGGAGAACAGCTTACAGGGGAAAGAGATGAGCTGGGAGTTAAAAAAGAAACAGCTCTATATAGAGACCGCTGTCAGACACACAGACTATTTTTATATAGAGTCACTTCATGTCCAGCAGGCAAAATCCTAGACACTAGGAAGCAATCGGGTCTAATTCTTGGGTTTTTCTCATATTTCTGCAGGTTATTGCACTGTAGTCTGACCTCATCCTGCTGTGAGGATCTGCTAAATGTTATTATTATTATAAACCGGACTCCGACCAAAGTGAATGTGTCAGAGAATAACCTTCAGGACTCAGGATTAACTTCTGCGTGTGGTGTATCTGCTGGTTCACAAAATAACTTTAAAAAAATCATATAAAATAAAGCTCAGCGCCCATTGGAGCTCTGTCTCTCTGGCTGTACTCTGCTCGCCCAGGCTGACCATTCTGACTAATCTCTTCACTTCACTGCCATACCCAGCTAAGCTGGGCTCTGGAAACCTCCCCCAGACAGTTGTGGAAGATTTTTATGATTTGCAGTTGCCATTACAGGAACCATTTTGTCTCGGTTGTCTTGTTCTTGAACATGAATTAATAGTTACTAATAGAACTTTTTTACTATAGGGTAGTCTTATATTCAGGCTTTTTCTTTTTTTCCTAAATAAATATTCAAATTTTGGGGGGGTCGTCTTATAATCGAGCAAATATATATATTTAACACGTCTATTCTGCCAATGGTCAAGCCTGGTACTGATCCTCCCAAATACAGGTTTGTACAGGATTTAAGTGCTGTTAATGCTATAGTGGACCCAGTGTTCTCTGTTCTTGCTGGTTTACTGTGATTGATTTAAACTCAGCATTTTTTAGTGTTCCGCCTGACCCTCAGAGCCAGTATCTATTTGCTTTCACGTATGGTGGGCAACAATACACCTGGACTCGTATTCCCCAGGAGTACACTGAAAGTCCAGCGTGGTTCTCTAGAGCCCTCAGACAAAGTTTGTCAGATGTAATTCTGAAAAGTGGATCTGCATTAATACAGTATGTTGATGATTTGTTGATTGGGGAAGGGGGGTCTAAATACAGAATTGGATATTGGATACCCAGAGGGTTACGCATTCATAAAACTCCAGCTTTTGGTACAGATAATCCGACCTTTATACAACAACGGCACAATACACTAGATGAATGTTCTTTTAGTTTAATGAGACTAATAGAAGAACAACAAAAAGACCAATTTATAAATATAGAAAAGGAAATACAAAAAATAGAAGAGGATTTAAAAGAGAAAATTGACAATACAACGATGGCCACAAGGAAGAGAAATCTGGAAGGAAAAATGAATAGAAAAGAGGAACAAATTATTGAAAATAAAAAAAAGGAACAATTTTTAGAGACAAAAATGAGACACAGCGAGGGATAAATAGAACATGGGATGCACAAGTACAACGTTCAACCACTTCAATTAATTTCGCAGGTAAGCATAAATTTAGGAATAGACCACCCCAGATTTTATCAAACTAGGAACACATATAAAAAATATCACGATAACCACACTTCATACGGACGTCAATCCCCCCTAGACGTCATTCCCCCCTTAGAAATCAGAATGAAAATATAGCTATTGGCATAGAACAAGAGAAGGAGGCTTTCTTTAGACAGGGGGCCATCCCAAAAGGGTGGAACAAAAAGAAAGGAGACACCCCAACGCAGAGAAGTATTACAACTGAGGAACAGGTTTGTCCCAATTTACCAAAGCCCCTGGAAGAAAAGAAAGCTTCATAAAGACCAACGGGACAGGGAGGAAGAGGGAAGAAGATACAATATGACATAAAACAGAGGTATTGTCAATATATCAGGAGTTTAATTGGAACAAAATGAGAATAAATTACTTAGCAATGGGATCAAATTTGCACCAGCAAGAGGACTTAATTCTTTTGATCTATTTTTGGATACTCAGGAATATCTAAGGAAATTAACACTTAAAAGATTTTTTTGTAAATCAGAGAAAAAAGATCAAATAGAGAATACGAAAAAGAGGCATTTTTACATACAGAGCTGAAACCAAAATCAAAGTTTTTCCCACTGAGCACGTAGAGGTGTTTACTGACCTTGTACTTAAAGACTTTGAAAAACTGGAACCCAAAAAAGAAGCACAAAGAATTTTGGGAGATACAGATATAAAAAATAGGGGATTTTTCTGCTACAAAAAAAAAATTGCAGGAAGGGCTAAGTGAGGGAACACTGACGCAACAGGAACGTCGTTATTTAACCCCTTCGTGACAAAGGCTGATTTTACTTTTTGTACCCTTCGTGACAATTGTCGTTTTAACATTTCTGCGCTGCTCGTGTTTAGCTGTAATTTTCTTCTTTCCCGTTTACTGAACCCACACACATTATATATTGTTTTTTTCAGGACAAGAAGGGCTTTCTTTAGATGACATTGTTTTGATTGTATCATATTATTTACTATTAAAAAAAGTATAAAATATAGTGAAAAATTTAGAAAAAAATGACTGTTTCTAACTTTTAGTTGAAAAATCTTTTACTCATCTATAAAAGGCAATGAAAAAACCTGCTAAATAGGTTCTACTATTTGTCCTGAGTTTTGCTCTCCGGAGCGGTCACAGTCCATCCAAAGGTAAGTGTTTGGTGTCGCTGGATGCCTCCTGATCGAGGCATTCCAGCAACACCATTTAAGTTTAGGAGGTGATCGTTGATCGCCTCCTAAACGCTTTTAAAACGGGCGTCCGCCACCATACAATGTATGGCGGTTGTTGACGCCCCGGGGAGGGGCCAGACATGGGTGCAGAAAGCGAACGTAGATCGCTTTCTGCACCCGTTTAAAGACGTGCCGGTTCTGGCACATCATTTGTCATAATCGACTTGTTTTTCCGTGCCGTGCCAGAGCTGGCAATTGTCATTAAGGGGTTAAAGGAAGAGCATCCAAGAATTATTTTCTTCCAAAGATCCATAAAAACAAAAATGAAGCACCAGGTCGACCTATCATAAGTGGTATAGGTTCACTCACATGTAACACATCGGCATATGCACCAAAAATTCCGGCATATATTAAAGATACCACCCATCTGCTTCATGGTCTGAAAAATATGGAACGGTCCACTGGCTGGTTGTGGGCAACGGTGGACGTCGCTTCGCTATATACAGCCATTAAACATGGCCAGGGAATGGAAGCAATTAATAAAACCCTTACACAGGACGCAAACATGACTAGAATACAACAAGACTTTATTTCAGATTGTATTGACTTCATTCCTAAATACAATTATTTTTGGTTTGAGAACAACTTTTATCTGCAGCTATGTGGCACGGCTATGGGTGCCAGGTTCGCACCTAGTTATGCTAATATATGGGAGAACCAATTTAGATGGAGTAATAACCCCTTTGGGGCGGACCTGGTCCTAAGGAAGCTCTATATAGATGATGTTTTAATTATATGGAGAGGGAGCCCAGAAAATCTAAATTTATTTATAAACTATATAAATGATAATCGATACAATCTTAAATTCACTTCCAACATACAGGAAGAATGTATAGAATTCTTGGATGTGAAATTGTTTATAGACGACAACAAAATATGCCCAAGGAACTATACAGAACCTACCGGTGTGAATCGACTATACTATACTTGTTCTATGGTGTTTGTTCTATGTATTTTGGGCTGATGAATACTATAGCCGTTTCTGCTGCCCAAGAGTGATGGGAGTTTGAGCGCAGGGCTTTCTTCTGTGTGTTTGTATTTCAATTTTGTATCTTGCAGACAGGTTACTATTGCTGCCGCCCACCCCATGTGGTCCTTATTAAGGGTTAATAAGTGTGTAGGGGTTTAGAGATTTTTACCTTTAGCTCACAGCAGCGAGGTGAATTGTTCAGTGTAGGACTCGCCTAAGAGGTTTGCCGTGATGTAGCAGGTGAGCTTGCACTTTAAACGGCCATTGGAGTGAAACTAAAAACCTCCATTTGTCTAAAAAAGCATAGGGATTTGGGATAGTGCGCAGGTAACTATTTTTAATATTAATATATACCCACAGATGGGTCTAATATTAAAGAAACTGCCAATTTAGCCGTTATATTTCAGTCATGGTCTTTACTTCAAAGAGTACATATTATGTAGTGAGAAATGCATGTCTAACGCCTATATAAATATTAGACTTGCGCATTCGTCTTCGGGCGAACATGAAAACGAGCACGAAGAGGCCGTTTTTTTGTTCGTTCCGAAGACACGCCGAAGAGAATACAGTGCCGGCAAAACGTAGGAGAAGACGAAGACTCACAACCACGAAGAAGCCGCCAAAATTTCAAACAGGAGTGACCTGATCCTTGTCTGTCCAATCAGCTCACTCGTGGGACGTCACGCTAAGGGTCTCGTCCAATGCCTGTGCTGCTGTTTTTTGAATTCTGAAGGCGCCTTTATAAGACCAGAGCTTGCCTGAGAGATCCATTCATTTTTCGCTGTGACTGCTTTGGCAACACTGCTGTGCTGCATCCGAGCGTTACAGAGAGATTGTTCTGTTCTGTGTGTGACTGGTAAGCCTTAGCCTGCCATTTCTCACAGTATACTTCATCCTCACTTCAGTTCTACTGAATTAATATTTAATTTAATTAATTTAATCATTTTTTTAATTTAATTTGTCATCAACTGTGTAGTGCTGTTGAGTTGACAGTGCACCCAGTGCCTCACTGGCACTGGGGTGCCCTTGCCCTGGGCTGGCACTAGTGCCTACTGCCTGTCCTGCTTAAATAAATTAAATAATATAATTTATAAATAATTTTATAGAATATATTATTAATAATTGAATACATATAAAATTATATATATATATATATATGTCAGTTATATATACTATAGTTAGTATAGTATTAGTATACTAGTGTAGAGTGTACTGTACATATTCAAGACATCTACTAGTGTCTAATCTAAAATCAGTAATAATAATTGAATACATTATAAAATTACATATATATTTGTCAGTTATATATACTATAGTTAGTAATAGTATACTAGTGTAGAGTGTACTGTAGACATTCAAGACATCTACTAGCGTCTAATCTAAAATCATTAATATCAATAATTCTATCATTCTTATCTTAATAGTTAATTAAATTAGCTATAAAAAATATAATTACTGTATTTGCTCGATTATAAGACGACCCTGATTATAAGACGACTCCCCCAAAATCTGAATATTAACTTAGGAAAAAAAGAAAAAGCCTGAATATAAGACGACCCCAAAGGAAAAAAAGTTTTACCAGTAAATGTTAATTCATGTAAACAATTTTTTTTTAATAAAAGCTTTTGGTTATATGAATTGGCCAAAGCATAATTAAGCTCACCCGCCACGTCAAGGCACACTCTCAATAGGGTGAGAACCTACTCTCACCTCCTACATAGTGGACACACAAAGCAGTTTATACTGCTACCAAAACCTTATTAATGTGTTGGGGGAGGTGTAATTAAACCTCCTCCCCATTAACCCCTGGACAGCAAGCTGCAACCAGACTGATGAGGAGCCAACAACCTCAAATATGTGCAAATATTAATTACACCTCCCCCAACACATTAATAAGGTTTTGGTAGCAGTATAAACTGCTTTGTGTGTCCACTATGTAGGAGGTGAGAGTAGGTTCTCACCCTATTGAGAGTGTGCCTTGATGTGGCGGATGAGCTTAATTATGCTTTGGCCAATTCATATAACCAAAACCTCTCATTTATATTATGTTTATATATTTGTTGCCAACTTTATTAGGGTAAGAAGCGCAGACAGTTTTTGTTTTTTGTATACATTGTACAGCCAATACACTGTTTCTTGCTGCATGCTTACACCTGTTTGGTAGGCCTCGTATTACACATTTATATTATTTGAGCCTGTGACTAGCTTAGCGCACCGACATTTTTTCTTTTCCCTAGTAGTAGGATAGGCTCTTAAGCCCGTGTAAATTCAAAGTCTTTCATTTTTTCCTGCCATACAGTGGCAGTACTGACGGGTAATGCCTTCTTCCCGGACAAGAGGAACGCTACAGCAAAGAAAGGGTTAAAAGAGAGGAACCCTCCCCCTTTACCCATAAAGCCAGGCTTACCCTGAACGAGGCAGTTTTTCTCCTTGTCCCGTTCAGGGACATACGGTCTACAGCAGGGGATGTTTCCGGGTTGCTGCCTGGGGGTCTTTATCCTCTGATTGCTCCCCGGGTGGTGAGCAGAGCGAGGTCCCCTCCGTAGCGTTGGAGTTACGGAGGGGTTTGGATGGAGCAGCTTTATTGCCGGCTGTGCGCAGTGAGTGGAACGCACGCCCGGGTGGCGTTGCGTTCCACTGAAGATCCGATCGCGCTACTGCGCATGCGCGTATCGGATCTTCTGGAGGGCGCCAAATTCAAACCTTTTAAAAGGTTTGAAATCATCCTGTCTGTCTGCAGGGGCATTGTTCAGCACAGGATACCGTGTCACCAGCCCCCCCACACGGTTCAGAGGATTTGGAGGTAAGATTGTTTTATCTTTCCCTTCATTTTTTCTCTGCCTCCAGAAGATTATTTTGTGTATCGCCACTTCCGGATGGAGAATTTATCTTCGGTCGCACAGTTGCTTCAGCAAGGAGACGTCATGGCAACCTTGGACCTGAAGGACGCGTACCTTCACGTCCCAATTGCTCAGTCCTCCAGAAGATTTCTGAGGTTTGCAATCCGAATTCGTGGGGTCGTTCATCATTTCCAATTCAAGGAACTCCCGTTCGGTCTATCCTCAGCCCCAAGAATCTTTACAAAGATTTTGTGTCCATTGACTGCATCGCTGCGGGAAAAGGGGATTTATATAGTTCCCTACCTCGACGACTGGCTCCTCAAGGCAGAGTCTCCAAGGAAACTCCGGACAGACCTTGCCACCACAATGCAGTTTCTTGAAATTCACGGCTGGATTATCAACCTCAAGAAGTCCAACCTCATCCCTTCCACCAGAATCCAGTTCCTGGGCTTAGGAGTGGATTCAACATCCCAACGATTTTTTCTTCCATTATCAAAGATCAAGAAGATCAAAAAGGCAATCAGGTCCCTTCAGTTACACCCAACTTGTACTGTCAGGAAAGCCATGAGCATCCTGGGTCTCCTTACGGCATCCATCCCGGCGGTCAAGTGGGCAAGAGCACAACTACGGCCCCTTCAATGGGATATTTTACGAAATTGGTCGAGACGAGAGGAAGACCTGGACCTAGATGTTACGATCTCAAGTCAAGTCTTAGCCCACCTTACCTGGTGGAGGACGCCGTCGAACCTTTCCAGAGGCCTTTCTTTTCGTTCCCCCAAATGGGTGATACTTACCACGGATGCTTCCGGCATCGGATGGGGCGCCCATTTAAAATGTCTCTTCCGGCAAGGCGTATGGTCTCCAGCAGATTCTCGTCGTTCGTTCAATTTTCGGGAATTAAAAGCAGTTCTTCTTGCCCTCGTAGCCTTCAGGACGTTGCATGGAAGGTCGTGCAGTGAGGATACAGTCGGACAACGCCACGACGGTTGCATACATAAACAGGCAAGGGGGTACTCGAGTAAGGAGCCTTCAGGTTCTGTGCTCTGTTCTGATGAGTTGGGCCCAGCAACATCTGGCAGACATATCAGCTACACACATAAGAGGATGCGACAATACCATTGCGGACGATCTCAGCCGGCTGAGATGGTCACAAGCAGAGTGGTCTTTAACCCAGGGGACCTTCGCCTCCCTGGTGTCAAGATTTGGCCTCCCAGAGATAGATCTGATGGCGTCCAGAAACAACAGGAAAGTTCCAGTTTTCGCCTCTCTCAACAGACAAGAGTCTCCAGATTTCCTGGACGGTCTGTCCATGAAGTGGGATTTCCGTCTGGCTTATGTTTTTCCTCCAGTCGCATTGATTCCCCGCGTCCTCCAGAAGATCTGGTCGGACAGAGCACGGGTCCTGGCAGTCATTCCATATTGGCCAAACCGCAGCTGGTTCTCCCTCCTAAAACATCTAAGCCTAAAGTGTTGGGAACTGCCCCTCTCAGATCACTTGCTGGACGATGGGGCTCTGTATCTGGATCAGCTACAGATGTTCAAGTTGACGGCCTGGCTACTGCAAGGATGATTCTGCGGGGGTCAAGGCGTTGAGGATGATTTATCTGACTTGCTGTTAAAATCAGTTAGAGGCTCTACTTCAAAGATTTATTTTCGAGTCTGGAAGAAGTTCCTTCTCTGGTATGCCTCAAGGGACTTTTCGGTTTTTCCTCCTACACTCAACTCCATTTTGCTGTTTTTGAAGGATGGATTTTCCGCAGGCCTCAGTGTCTCTACCCTTAAAGGTCAGGTTTTGGCCCTTAGTCATTTTTTTCTGGAGGACCTAGCCTCGCAGTTGCTGGTCAGACGTTTTTTTAAGGCCATCACCATTCAACGTCCGCCAAGGAGGGCTCCCTTTCCAGCTTGGGATCTGGCGCCCTCTGCTCGCCTCCGTTTGAACCCTTGGAGGGGGTTCCGTTGAAAATCTTATCGTTTAAGACTGTGTTTCTGGTGGCCATTACATCTGCCAAACGTGTGGGAGAAATTCAAGCCCTTTCTTCATCTGAGAAGTTTACCATCTTCCATCAAGATAAAGTTGTTCTCCACCTTCAACCTTCCTTTCTGCCTAAGGTCTTATCCAAATCTGCTATGAGACAACCTCTGGTTCTTCCATCATTTTTTCCATCTCCCTCCTCTCCGGAAGAAGCCACATGGCACATGTTAGATGTCAAGAGAGCCCTTGAGTTGTATATTTCTAGGACTGCCTCTTTCCGTTCCACGGACCAACTGTTTATTTCTTGGTCTGGTCGTTCGGCAGGGAAAGCTGCCTCAAAAGCTTCCCTAGCAAGATGGATCACAGGAACTATTCGTATGGCCTATCAAGTCTCTGACGTTCCTCTGTTGTCTCCTATCACAGCCCACTCCACCAGGGCTGTGTCTGCTTCATGGGCTGAGAAGGCTTCTGCCTCACCGGAAGATATTTGCAAAGCTGCTACGTGGTCATCATTCAATTCCTTTGTTCGTCACTACCGGCTAGACGTATTCTCATCCTCTGCAGCGGATTTCGGGCGTAAGGTGCTCCAGGCGGTGGTTACCTAGGAGTTGGTTTCCCCCCCATTCTTTAGGGATCTTGGTACATCCCGTCAGTACTGCCACTGTATGGCAGGAAAAATGGAAATTTTTACTCACCGTAAATTCCTTTTTCCTTAATACAGTGGCAGTACGGATTTCCCTCCCTTAATAAATTGTTTTTTGCATTCAGTTTTGGTGTTCTTGTTATTTACTGCCTCGTTCAGGGTAAGCCTGGCTTTATGGGTAAAGGGGGAGGGTTCCTCTCTTTTAACCCTTTCTTTGCTGTAGCGTTCCTCTTGTCCGGGAAGGCATTACCCGTCAGTACTGCCACTGTATTAAGGAAAAAGGAATTTACGGTGAGTAAAAAAGTTTTTTTAAACACTACACTACACACACAACACAAAATTTGAAATGGATTCTCCTTTTGGGACTAAGGAGGGACAAGCTCCATCTACCACCAGCAGCAGCACCACCACCAGTTCTAAGATGCAGCCTTTGCCTCAGTCTAGTTGGCCAAGTAGGCCAAGCTCTCGCTTATCATTTGGGGAAGCATTGCTTGAAGGATCATCAAGTAATGGAAAGGCACCAAAAGCAGGCAGTAGTAGTGCGGCTAGGCCCCCAAGCTCTATGGTTTTTTACGGAAAGGCTAAAGCACCAGAAGCACGTTCAAAGTTAAAGGGTAGCACAACTAGTACTTCTACTAGCCCAGTGAGTAAAAAGAAGTGCCTTTTGCCCCAAGCAGCATCTTCCCCATCCACGAGCAGCATGCAAGGTACCAAGCAGCGCCAAATTAGCAGCAAGACTCAGAGGGGTCCCAAACCAAAGCTATCTCATTCCTTTGTAGGGAAAACCACCACGGCTCCGGCGGGCGGATCGCCGCTCGCGGATGTCGGGTTCTCGATCCCTCGGTTCCCGGTACCGGAGGACGGGCTACCGTCCGCGGTAACCGGGAGTTCGAGATCCCTCCCCGGAGCTCCGTTGCCGGCGGCCGTAATATCCGCCGCCGGCACGGAACTCAAGGGATTGAGTCTGAGGTCCCCCCGGCCTCCATACTTACCTCCTCCTCTGGTGGCTACCGCAGGAACTCTGGGGGCGCGGCTATGCCGCGTGGCTGGCATCGGGGTGGTGACGGATGGCTGAGGGCTTGGAGGCAGGGTTTTAGGTTGGCGCCGGCTTTAAAAAAAGCCGGAAATCCGTTTCTCCTGCACCCTGTTGTGGTCCTAAACCTCGTATATTGCTGTACTCCAGATCTTCGTTATTTTGACCCTCGGCCTGCCTATTTACTCTTTTGGATTGTGTTTCTGTACCTCTGCCCGGTGACTTGTGTACCAGTTCGGCTCGTCTGACTACCCGCTCCGTGTCTCGACTCCTGGCTTGTTTGACTACCTGCTCCGTGTACCAGTTTGGCTCGTCTGACTACCCGCTCCGTGTCTCGATTCCTGGCTTGTGCGACTTCCAGCTCTGTGTACCAGTTTGGCTCGTCCGGAGATTCCTTCACCCGTTTACTCAGTACCTATATCTACCTGCCCGTACTAGGCCTCCTTACTGTTGGGATCCTCTAAGTCCTGGTTCTCTGTTACTTGGGGCTTCTCCCTTTGTATCAGGGGACTGGGCAGAATAACTCCTGCGGTAAGTGCCATTGTACGGGTAGTCCTGACACTAATAAGCAGAGTGTCTGGCCATTTTACCAGTGCTAGCATGAAGCATCACCTCAGCACTCAACACAACGCTGTGCTATTGGGGAAAGATGCAGAAGTAAAACTTAGTGCAGGCAGCATAGCTGGTGGCCGTGGAAAAACCCCAACAGCTGCTTCTGAGCCAATAGCAGCAGCAGCAGCAGCTAGTGCTGGCAGCCAGAGACCAAGGCAGGTTGGAGCACTGCATGTCCAGCGCACCTTGGAACAATTTGTGGCATTCCGATCCAAAAGGTCAATGCCCAAACAGCAGGCCAATAAAGCAACGCGACTTATTGGTCAGTTCATTGCTGTTGGAGGGGCATCCTTCTCTATGATCGAAGGGGCATCCTTCTCTATGATCGAAGGGGAGCCTTTCAAACAATTGATGGCGGCTGTGGCTCCACAATATACAGTTCCCTCACGTTCCACTTTCAGCAGGAACATTGTCCCCTCATTGTATCGGCCCTGTGTTGCAGCAGTGAAAGAGGAGCTTTCCAAGGCTGCTGGTCAGTCTGTTAATTTCACAACAGATTTGTGGAGTGCACCTTGTGGGCAGCATGCCTTTCTTTCTTTGACAGCACTCTAGTGGCAGCCCGGTGTGTCTAAGGAAGCTGCTGCAGCAGGCTACCGATCATTCCTTCTCCATGCAGAAGTGATGGATGAAAAGCACACTTCCCAAAATATTCTGCATGCGATGAGGAAAATGTTTAGCCTTCGGGTGGGAACAGAGGCAGGCACCAATGTTGAAGTTGGTTTTGTGGTAACTGACGGAGGTGCCAATATGGTGAAAGCGCTGCGAGATGGTCATATTGTTGGTGTGCGCTGTGGAGCCCACATCATCCATCTTGTAGTGAAGGCAGCAATGTCAGAAGGAACTAATGTAGCAGCAGTAGTTCTGTCCGGCTGCAGAAAGATCGCTGGGCACTTTCACCATAGTGTTAAGGCTAGCCAACTTTTGAGGGAAGAGCAAGAGAGGTCAGGTCTTCCCGTACACTGCCTACGTCAGGATGTCAGTACACGGTGGAACTCCACGTTAGACATGCTGGAGAGGATTTTGGAGCAACAGAGGGCAATCCATAATCTTGCCTCAGAGCACAATGGGATGAAAAGAAGAGTGTGTGGCCTGCACTCTCATGGGTTGCGCAGCAGCTTCTATCATGTCCGCCAACCACTGTTCAAAGTGAGCGCGTGTTTTCTATGACTGGAAACATACTGGAGTCCACAGCGCTCACGCATGGCACCTCATCTGATGGAGCAGATTGCCTTTCTTAAATTCAATCTGCCCAAGTTGGGTTACCCAGCTCTTAGCTTGGAAAGTTACATTTTTTTTCTCTAATGTTTAAGGTAGTTTCTCCCCCTGGTTGCACGTGTTTGTGGTGTGGAAACGTCTGCTACCTCCGCCGGTGTGGCCAATTTTCGTTAGGGCCTAGTGTCTGGAAGTCCGCTCCCAAACGCCATGGACTGACAGTCTTTGGATGCTTTGCTCTGGGGTGGAACAGGTAAGTGGGTCGTCAATTGCCCACTCATTCGCCTTTCCCAATGCTGCTGCTGCTGGTGGTGGTGCCAGCGTCTCTTCTCTGCCAGTTCACTTACTGGCTAGTGTCATGCCTCAAATGTCCCTAATGGTAAGGGTAGTTTCTCCCCCCCTGGCTGCGTCTGTTTGCGGTGTGGCAACGCCTGCTACCTCCGCCAGTGTAGCCAGCTTATGCTAGGGCCTAGTGTCTGAGCTCTGGAAGTCTGCTGCCAAACGTCTAAGACTGACAGTGTTTGGATGCTTTGCTCTGGGGTGGAACAGGCGAGCGGGTCGTCAATTGCCCACTCATTCACCTTTTCCATTTCCTTTTCCATTTCCATTTCATTTTTTTCCGTCTGATACACAACCTACCAAACATAACACACACAATAACACATATAACACAGTGACATAACACACATAACACATTTAACACAGTGACATAACACATAACACACACATGTACTATTCACAAATCACAAGGACATTTCCTCCTGTTATTTGCCCTGGCCTTCACTTCTACACTCACTAGCATTAACGCTATAACTCACACTTCACCCTATAAAATTTTTCCATCCACATAGCTGCCAACAGACCCAACCTTTTTCCTGTCCCATCAAATTTAGCTAAACTAGGTATGCTAGTGCACATAGGTATAGCTGGGTAGGGTAGCACTACAACATTAAATAAATATAATAAAGTAAATAATAAATATAACTTTAAAATAAAATTAAATAAACTCATTAAAATTAAAATTAAATTATTATTTAGACATAATACATCTTTAACCAAACCAGTGCACTGCTACTAATCTTAAACATAACCGTACATTAACCCTAAGCTATTTTTTAGTTCTTGTCCAACATTTTCCATTCGCATACCTGCCAACACACCCAACATATTTGTGAACAGTCCTGCTTTTTTCCAGTCCTGTCCAGTAAAAGTTGGGTTGTTGCAAAGTATGCCAATATAAATAGGTAGCAAATGTTAGGCATGTATTAGAAGTGGTCCAAAATCAATTTAAAAATGTAAAATAATCCCTATTCTTTTATTAAACATCTATGGATGTGTGACTGTGTATGATAAAAAGGAGGCCAGGTTCCTTGGAGCATTTGTCTAGGTCATTTGTGTACAGTACACCTCGGTACGTGTGTGCAACTCTATTGGTCGTTTCGGCAGGGGGCTCACCTGCCATCAACGAATGAAGTGCGTTCTGCAGTTCTGCAATTCATTTGTTGATGCCAGACCAGCCCCCTTCTGGCGACCAATAGAGTCGCACACACGTACCTTCATGGCACGAACGCATCTGCTGCTGCTGCTGCTGCTCCGATGTGTTCTTAACCCCATATTAACCCCTGCTACACAGCCGGGAGAAAACGAAGATGAAACGAGCACGAAGAATGTCCACGAATATTCGCCCGAAAAGAAGACGGGAACAGGCGAATATTCGCGGAATACAAAGGTTTTTTTCCCCCCGAAGACGAGTATGAAGACAAACACGAAGAGCCCCCTGGTGCCCAAGTCTAGTTATTTGCATGTCAGTTGGTTCTGAGACATTAAAAGCACACTTAAAAAGGTAGTCCCAAACCCAGGGTGACACCTATTTTTTTTAAATGCCCCCAAACCCAAGAAAGGAGTGACAAAAAAAAAAAATGCCCCCAAAAGCAGGGAAGGAAAGACACTGGGCGGTCTTCCCTCAAGGGGTTTTTAGGAATTATATAGTTTTATGTAGGTGAAATATGAGACATGGGGCCAGTAAAGCGGTCTGTCAAAATTCCAAATTAAACTAAAACGCGCATTTTCAGGTTTGACCCCACAACGTAACAGAAACATGACTTACCCATGCATGTGGGGTATTGTTTAATACAAATAATAATTTAGTTTTGGTAATTTTGTATAACAGAAGAAGAAAAAAATGTACTGAAAAACTGTTTGTATCTAATGTGTTTGCAGTAAAATATAGCCCCCCCCACCACATTTTTAAGGGCACAGATTGGTGCTAAAATGATTACAAAGGTTAAAAGTGTTAAAATGCATTTAGTAAAATACTTCAGGTTGACAATTTTCAAAAAATATAATTTGTTCAGCAGTTTTGCCTTTTTATAGCTGCTATTAGGATCCAAATTCCAGGCAGTTTGGCAGATCATTCATATTGCTAAACAATTTGACATTTTTTTCCTTTTTTTTTTGTCCCCATATATTTTTTTAGATTTATATATAAACCGCCATTTAGTAAGAAAATAAAAGTATTATTTCAAAAGAAAGCCCTACTTGGGGGTCCCACCAAATGAATCACAGTCTAATAAAGACATAAAAATTGCTCCCAACAGGAATAGAGGTTGATACAGTGAGGGAATTTAAAGATGCAAAGGATAAGCAAACAAGGACTGATTTAAGGTTTAAGTCTTTAACTTAAGAAAAACCATCAAGACGACCAGAGGCAATGGACACCTTGTGCAGATTTAAGAATATTTACAGCCATTACCACCGCAATCTGGACCAAATCCCAGGGCAATAATGCTTAGACATTAGTCATTGGCAAACAGATCCCAACACAATGTTTTAACCTATCACTCCTTTCTTCAAAATGAGATTGCCATACAGAGCAGTTTCCCTAGAAATAAAAACACAAAATCTGATGTTATTTAGATGAACTTCAGGTTCGCCAAAACTTAGTTTGGGTTTATATACATTATTGGCATATAGCACCAGGGTTTGTGAATCATACGCTGGGACCGTGGAGTGCAGAAGTTGGAATATATCATAAGAATGATCTGCAAAAACATCGTTAGATGAAGATGTACTATGGAAAAAAACATTTTTCTACTTGAGAATTAGATGCAGTGCTATATAATGGAGGTTGGCATCCTTTATCTGCTGACTTTAAGGCTGTCATTGCAATATTTTGTGTCAACTGGATTCTTTATGGGCTATAATAACAAAAACTAGAAAACATACCAAAGTTTAATGTTGCAGATTGAAAACATATTATGTAAATGATTGCAATACTGGCAATAAACATTAGTGGACATTTCAGTTTGTGTGCGTCCATGGTGTTGGCAAAATTCCCATGACCCTAAATAAGATCCATAGGCTGGATCATGGGAACTATAGCCCAGTAGAAGGCTAACGGTTCGGTGATCTGGTCTAAATTTTACATATAACATGTATATAAACTATACATTATGAGTGCTAGAAGAAAAGCATACTTCCTTTGGGCTGGAGCAAGAAGGCCAAGAACTTACCCAGTTGCCACCACAGCAAAGGCTTTTTTGGCTCTTTCATAAAACTGGAACCTCTCTACCAACTGCAGTGGTGCCTGGAAGAAGGGTGGGATTTAATGCCTCAAAGTATTGTTAAATAAACAATAATGCTGCTCTCATTCTTAATATGAAGACTTCAACTCCACTCTAAAGGTTAAATACTAAAATGCAACACTAACTTAATTCTTAGACCTCAATCAATGAACGCTTGGTACAAGAATTAAAAAAAATACAGTAGTTCATTTTTCTCGCAGGCAGCAATAAAGTACAAAAGTCATTTGAAAATAACAGAAGAAATCCAAAATAATTTGAAGGAAGTAAGTTTAAGAAACTAGATTGAAAGAAAGAATAGAAGAATGAGGACAGACTGCAAGCAACACAGAGGGGGGCAGCAGCACCCAGAGATCTGCAGTTCAGGTAAGGGGGTAAGGGGAGGCTGTATGAACTAGTATGCGTGATTGAGGGAATGAGTGATTATCTGTGAATGAATGTTTGAGAATGAGTAAATCAATGGATATGTGTGTGATAACATGGATATGTAAGTAGAGGGGGATGCCATAGGCAGGCTGTCTGGGGGCTGGGATGCCAAGTCCGATGCTTCTAGTCTGGATGTTGGACAGGTCCTGTGGATGCAATCTGGGTGCCAGGGCTTGACATGATACTAAATTGGGAGGGCAATATGCAAGGGTGTGGGGGCATTCATTCACAAGAGGGTGCTGGGATAAATATACAATGTGGGGCTAGCTGGGGGCAATACACAAGGATGTGGGGGCATAAGCCATTGGCCATGATTTCCAGAACACATATAACTTTTACATATTGCTGACCAGCACTGCAGTATGGGGGGTGTATACACTCATGGGAGGGAACCAATTAGTCAGATATACATCCCCCATTCTGTAGAGCAGTGTTTCATCTGGGATGGCAACATCAATACATAAGGGGGGCAGCTATTACATACCTCAATACTAAAGTGAGGGGCAGGCTGGGGTGATACACAAGGGGGCAACAACAAAGCAGCGTAAAAATACTTTTTTTTTTTTTTTTTTATTGTTGTAGCTTAGCCCATCCGGATGTCAGTGTCAGTGTGGCAGAGCCTGTCCTGGTGTGTGTGGGTTTGGATGCTGGTGTGGCAGAGCCTGTCCTGGGATGTGTGTTTTTGGTCATCTATTTCCTGGCACTTTACTTACTGTAGGAATAAATTTAACGATTTAATTTTTACTTATCCAGAGATAAAACACCCTCCTGAAGGGGCCCACATTACATCAAGTGACCTCATGGTGAAACCAAGGCTGCTCGCACACAGAGGTAAGCAGGGGCAGGTGGGATGTATATGTGTAAACATGTTTGCGTGTCTATATATGTGTGTGTGTGTGTGAGCAAGGATGTGTACGTGTGTGTGTGAGAGCATGGATGTGTAATTGTTTGTGTGTGATGAGTGTGTGTTGGTGAGTATGAGTAAGTCTGTGTTTACATATGTTGTATGTTGGAAGGGGGGCAGGCGGCAAAGAAGGCATAGACGAGCTGTTGATGGGGCCCTGGGGCAATTTTTACACCAGGGTCCTGTGGTTTTTAGTTATGCGCTTGTCTGCTGGATGTCTGTTTCACTTCTCTACCATCCTCTCATGGCTGCTTCTAATATATCACCAAAATAAAGATATAACATTGATTTTGCTTATTTTTTGTGGAAACAGAGCAGAGCAGGGGTTTCAGGGGTAGGGGTTTCAAACACTTGATAAAAGGATGACCACCCACTGCATATTATCTCAGTGTAAAGTCTCCTTTACATAACAGTACTGTTTCCCGTTTTTTTTCTTCTAAGTTCCTAGCATGTTCTTATTTCATATGAACCCTTAGAAATATTGGGAGAAAAGCAAACTCACCATGGACCCCGCTTTGGCCAGCAGCATCCGATAATTTTCCCATATCGGTGTGTCCAAACTTTTTTCCTTATCACTCGCCACAAGGTCCATGACAGCCGCCTATCAAAGTAGGAACATGCAACGACTTAAAACATTTAAAATAAATATTAAATAATAGTAAAACTCAGTCACACAGAAGCTTATAGTTTGATATTAAGAGGAGGCTATTCAATGATAAACAGTCAAATCAGTATGATACCTATGAAGCAACTACAAAAGATGATTCTTCATCTTAAGAAACCTCTGAGGTTCCAACACTTTATATAACTACAACTTATTTTTCCTATCTTAGCCCATCAAAAATGTATCAGCTTGAACTTAAGACTAGGGCTGCAACTAACGATTATTTTAATAATCGATTAATCGGCCGATTATTTTTTCGATTAATCGATTAATCGGATAAAAAAAAACAATATGCAAATTTTTCGTTTATTTAAAAGAATTTAATGAACTGGATGTTAAAAAACAACTTAAAATTTACATTAACATTCTTATTTTGTTATGATGTAATAAAAAACAATATTTTCAAAGTACAAGAACCCAAACACAATATTTATGAAACAAAATAACCCCAAACATTCTGAAAAGAGGTGGACTATTACTGTTCAAGAAACTTTGCCCCAGCACTTTGCACTTTGCACCCAGCACTTTGCACCCAGCACTTTGCACCCAGCCCTGGCACTTTGCACCCAGCACTTTGCACCCAGCACTTTGCACCCAGCACTTTGCCCCAGCCCTGGCACTTTGCATCCAGCACTTTGCACCCAGTATTCAGCACTTTGCACCAGCACTTTGCACTTTGCACCCAGCCCTGGCACTTTGCACCCAGCCCTGGCACTTTGCACCCAGCACTGGCACTTTGCACCCAGCACTTTGCACTGTGCCCCTGCACCCAGTCTCTAACTCTGCCCTGCACCCAGCCCTGCCCCCACATTCTGCCCTGCCCCCACACTCACACTCTGCCCTGCACCCACTCTGCCCTGCACCCACACTCACACCCTGCCCTGCATCCCCACCCCCACTCTGCCCTGCACCCAGTCTCCCACTCTGCTCTGCACCCACACTCACACCCTGCATCCCCACCCCCACTCTGCCCTGCACCCAGTCTCCTGCCCTGCACCCCCCACCCCCACTCTGCCCTGCACCCCCACCCCCACTCTGCCCTGCACCCCCACCCCCACTCTGCCCTGCACCCACACTCACGAACCGCTCTGTGCGAATGGAGCCACTCGCACAGAGCGAACCGCTCTGTGCGAATGGAGCCACTCGCACAGAGCGAACCGCTCTGTGCGAATGGAGCCACTCGCACAGAGCGAACCGCTCTGTGCGAATGGAGCCACTCGCACAGAGCGAACCGCTCTGTGCGAATGGAGCCACTCGCACAGAGCGAACCGCTCTGTGCGAATGGAGCCACTCGCACAGAGCGAACCGCTCTGTGCGAATGGAGCCACTCGCACAGAGCGAACCGCTCTGTGCGAGTGGCTCCATTCGCACAGAGCGATTCGCTCTGTGCGAGTGGCTCTGTGCGATCCGTGCACATAGACAGAAGAATACTTACCTCCGGAACGCGTCACATCCGTCACGTAGCTTGAAGAAGGCGGAGACTGCAGAGCGTGTAGCAGAAGCGGGGAACGCTCGCGGAGGTAAGTAAAAGGAGCCGAGTGCTCCAACAACGAATTGATCACTCGATTAATCGATAACGGAAATCGTTATCGATGATTTCCGTTATCGATTATTATCGATTTTATCGATTCGTTGTTTCAGCTCTACTTAAGACTCCATTCTTCACTTGGACCATTGTGGCTACACCCATTTTATTAGAGAGAATATCATGCATTCAAACCTTTGTCGATCGCCTACTGACCAGATTAAGACTCTTGTATGTATGGGGAAACTGCGAACTAATAATTAAAACAACGCACAAGATCTTTGATATTGTCCACTAGGTTGCGAACTGATTTATGTGTAGACATACATAGTTTAGTTAACATATTTTTTTTTTATTTTTTTTTATATTGGACATTGTACCTGCCATGTTCTAACCACTTTCTACAACTTAATTAATTGGGATAGCTTTATTCACATCACAAACAAAATTAATTTACTGTGTTTGTCTAAATTACGTCTACTGGAAGTCTATTTCACATAACTACTGCCCTTATCTCTAAAGGAGAACTTTTCTCTTTAAGTTTGCCCTACCCCATACAATATATACTATACAGAGTAAATTGCTGGTTAAGTGTAATTGTAGCACATAAAAGACTTACAGGACTTGGAACATAAGCATCCAATGGAAATAGATGAAGAATGGCTTCCAACAGTGTAGGGATATTCAATCCTGATAATGACAAAAATAAAACATGTAGTGTATTATTAAATGAAGTGAAATGTTGCAGGAGAGCTGCCATTTCAACTAAACTTATTCACTAGGTCCAGGCTTAGAAAGTCTCTTCTGCAGGGGAAGGTTAGCTGTCAATATATAATATAAACACGGCTTCATGTACCCAAGATGGCCAACTCATTCCTTCATGCAAAAGCCCACCCTGGTCGGCTCTTTATAAACCCTTGTTTTCTTTAACCGGACCTAAAATGTAACACTTACTACAATAAGGATCTTGAAGGAAGAAGGAAGGAAAAATGAATGATGGAAGAAAAGAAACGGAATTACGGAAAGGAAGATGCAGTGAAAATGGTTTGTGTAAAGGAGGGAAATGGTGAGACTTATCACATTAATAATCAATTTTTAACCACCGTAGTTCTGGTGATATCAATGGCTTCCATATTTCTACTAAACTGAGCAATCAACAACTTTGCAACTCTTCACTCTAGAAGCAAACCATTCAATGCCCAATTTACCATAGGATAACATGTTATAATTATCTTTGCATTATTCCCTTAGTGTAAAACTATAAGCGCAGGGCATTAGGACCATTGGTGCCGAGTCCTGGTGGCAGGTTTATGTGCCAGCACCAGCATGAGAGAAGGGTTTAGCTAACCCTACAGAATGTTTCTTATGGTAAGGAGCAGGAAGGCTGAGTAGAATGTCAATGGTTTTAATAAAGCATTTCAAATATTTAAATTCTTTTGGAATTCACTATTACTTCAATTAAATGAAATGCACATTGTCCTAATTTAAAATGTAAATTATTGTGAGTTTTATGTCATGGTTAAACACTCATACTCACTAAAAACTAGCATCTAGAAATCAGGAACAGAAAAATTGGACTCTCCCTAATCAAGAAAGGAAGTATGCTGTTGGCCCAAGCCATCTTACCATCAGCACGGATAAGCTCAGGTCCAGCTTGGCTTATGGAAGCTGCAGGAAAGTTTGCGTCTGCGAGAACTGAAAAGGGCAAAAAGAAAAAAAATCAGATGCTGTATGTATAATTATATATATATTATATATATATATATTAGGGCTGCAACAACTAATCAATAAAATTGTTGTCAATGTCTTTCACTATCGATTAGTTGAATCGATTTTATCAAATATAAGATGACGTATTTATCAGAGGAAATTGCTCAAATATAGTCTGACTTCTAACGCTTAGATCCAGATCCCCCGCAGGGGACCCGGATCCTCCTCTTTGGCAGCCGGGAGGCATCTTTGCATTGTGCGCAGACAACCTCTGCTGCTGTGCTCCATTTCCGCCGGGGCTTCTATGACGGAGCGCTGGAGTCACATGACCTTCCAGTGCTCCCTCATAGAAGTTCCAGCAAAAGTGCTGGCCAGCAGCAGAGGTTTGTCTACATGCACTGTGTAGACGTTCACGGGCTGCCCCCACTAGACACCAGGGAGTCTGGAGCATGGTGAGCAGAGTGGCGTATCAGAGGGCAAAAGGCATTTCTGGGGGGCACAGTGACATATCAGGGGGGCAGATTGAGTGTGGATGGGGAAACCACACGAATAAGGTGCAGCTGGTGTTGGGGGAAGGCGCAGGAAAGTCACTTGTCAGGTTTTTTTTGTGACACTATTTCATTTATATCAGGGGCAGAGTGGCATATCAGGAGGTATAAGAGATATCTGGTGGCATATCAGGGGGGGTACAGTGGCATATAGGGGGTATGTGGCAAGCCTGGGGTCAGATGTGCATAACATGGGGGGCAGGTTGGCAAATAAAAACAAGAAACAGTTTACATGTGAATTATTATTTACTAGTAAAACATTTTTTAGGTTTTAAAACCTAGTTTTAGAAATAATGTTTGGGGTCTTGTTTCTTTTAAAACATAGCCTTTATTTCAGTAAAAAAAGAAGGCGATTAGAGAAATGCCATTGTGATAGATAAAAGCGTACAACACATGTTAATGTACATTTTACGGTTTTTATTCTGATGTTAGTTTTTAACACCCAGTTTGCTCATTAAACAAACATAAAATTTGCATATTGTTTTTTTTTTTTTTTTTATCAGATACAGCCTAATATATTATATATATATACACACACAAGCTTGGGAGCAGGCACCCTAACCCTTTATGTTATGTTTTATGTATACTTTGTTGGAGCTATAACATTTTCAGAGCAAATACCCCTCGTCTTATATTCAAGGTCGTTTCAAATAGAGGTCTGACTACAAGACTAAGATCCAGATCCTCCTCTAAGACTACAAGATTAAGACCCGAATCCTCCTCTCCGGCTGGTTGAGGTCTGTGAGATGCACGCAAACAACCGATGCTGCCGGCACTTCCTCTGGGGCTTCTATGACGGAGCGCCGGCATCATTCATAGAAACTCCGGCGGAAGTGCTGATAGCAGCAGCAGAGGTTGTCTGCGTGCATCGCGCAGATCTCCACCGGCTTCCCCACTAGACACCAAGAAATCTGAAGCATGGGGGACAAGTCAAGTCTAGGGAAGCACTGGTAAGTAGGGGGAGGGTAAGAGTGGCATATAGGGGGTATAAGACATATCTGGGGGGCAGAGTGGCATATAAGGGGGTATAAGGCATATCTGGGGGCAGATACGCATAACTGGGGCAGGTTGGCAAATAAAAGGAAATAAAGACAAAAAAATGCATTTTTCCCAATCATAGTTTTTATTAAATATGAAAAAAATTGTTATTAAAATAGTCTTATAGGGTAGTCTTATATTCAGGCTTTTTCTTTTTTTTCCCTAAATTAATATTCAAATATTGGGGGGTCGTCTTATAATCAGGGTCATCTTATAATCGAGCAAATATGGTATATAGCCTAGGTGAATGAGCACAAGTAAAAAGACTCTCTCAAGACCAATACAGTGCCATCAACGAACACTACATATTATACTACTTTATAAAAATTTCATTTAGCGTACGTACACAAATTATATATATGTTTTTAAAGACAAGTAGGACTTTTCTTATACGAATAGTTCATCATTTAATCTGAATATATAAATATATATAAATAAAAAAATTCACATTTTATTAGGGTTGCAACTATCGATTTGTTAGAATATAAGATGAGCCTCCCCCCGAACAAATGCTTTGAAAAATACCCATCGTCTTATATTCAAGGTCATTTTATAATCCAAACTCAAATAGAGGCATGACTATAAGACTAAGATCCAGATCCCTCGCAGCGCTGCAGGGGACCTGGATCCTCCTGTCTGGCAGCCTGTGGATGTCTGTGCGATGCGCATAGACAACCTCCGCTACTACTTGGCACTTCCACCAGGGCTTCTATGACAGAGCGCCCGCGTGACATGACCTTCCAGTGGTCCATTATAGAAGCCCCGGCTAAGGTGCCAGGCAGCAGAGGTTGTCTACACGCATCGCTCAGATGTCCACCGGCTGCCCCCACTAGACACCAGGGAGTCTGGAGAACAGGGGGACAAGTCTGGGGTCAGATGTATATAACTGGTGAGCAGGTTGGCAAATAGAAGGAAATAAAAACAAGAAATGCAATTTTCTCAATCATAGTTTTTATTTAAAATGAAAAAATATTTACAAGCAAAACTTTTTCAGGTATTAAAACCTAGTTTAAGAAATACTTATTGTTCATGTTCCTTTAAAAAATAGCGTATGTCATAGTAAAATAAAAAGGTGATTAGAGAAATTCCATTGTTATAGAGATAAAAGTGTTGTGCGCACAGAGTACAATGACATGTTCATGGCAATTTAAATGTTTTATTCTGTTTGTTTTTAGTACCCAGTTTGTTCATTCATTTTAAATAAATGAAAAATTAGCATATTGTTTTTTATCCGATTAATCGAAAAAAAATTTGGCCAACTCATTACATAGTTACATAGTTATATAGGCTGAAAAAAGAAATGCGTCCATCAAGTCCAGCCTTTCCTTTATCTGTTAATTTTTTGCTGTTAATTTTTTTTGTTAATTTATACCTGTCCTGAGTTTGGATGTACCTTATATACCTAGGATGTGCATTTATTTTGGTGGTTATAGAGTGAATGTTAAAAAGGTGCGCATATTTTTTTCTCCAGATTGTAACATTTTGAAATTTTGAGTCTCTAACCTCAATAGCACTCACTGATCTCCAAACCACTATATATGTGTACAAAAAACAAACCAGGGTATTGCACTTTGGTAATTTTGACATACCGTATTTGCTCATTTATAAGACGACCCTCCAATAGTGCAACCTGTATGCAACACAAATTAATGCAATAAAAGTAATGGGCTGGATCAGCTCTTCACCAACAGATGGGTGTGTGATCCCAAATCACATATAGCAATTTCGATTTGCTATATCAGTCACATTATAATCCGACCTCAGCGCTACAGGGGAGCTGGATCTTTCTCTCTGACAGCGGGTGGACGTCAATGCAATGCAGACATCCTAAGCTACTGTGCTCCACTTCCGCTGGGGCTTCTATGACGGACCACCAGCGTGACATGACCTTCCTGTGCTCCACCATAAAAGCCCCGGCGGAAGTACCGGCTAGCAGCGGCGACGTTTGTCTGCGCACATTGTGCAACGTTCGCCGGCTGCCAGAGAGGAGGATCTTCCGCAGCGCTACAGGGGACCTGGATCTTCCTCTCTGTGCGCAGACAACCTCCGCTACTGCCAGCACTTCCGCCGGGGCTTCTATAATAGAGCACCAGCGTCACATGACCTTCCGGTGCTCAGTCATAGAAGCTCCAGCGAAAGTGTCAGCAGCAGCAGAGGTTTGCCCCTACTAGACACCAAGGAGTCTGGAGCACGGGGTAAGTCGGGGGGGAGGAGTGGCATATCAGGGGGGCAGGGTGGCATATAAGGGGTATAAGGCATATCTGGGGCAGAGGGGCATATAGGGGGTTATAAATTGTATCAGGGGGGCAGAGTGGTATATCTGGAGTATAAGGCATATCAGAGGGCACTATGGCACATAGAGGGGTATAAGGCATATCTGGGGAGGGTGGACTGTGGCATATCTGGGGGTATAAGGCATATCTGGGAGGCAGTGTGGCAAGCCTGGGCTCAGATGTGCATAACTGGGGGGCAGGTTGGGAAGTAAAAACAAGAAATGCATTTTTCTCAAAGTTTTTTAATCTGCTGTTTGTTCATTAAATTTTTTTAATGAACAGTTTGCTCATGAAATTATTTTAAATAAACGAAAAATGTACATTTTTTATCAGATTAATAAAAAAAATAATCGGCCAACTAATTGATTATGAAAATAATCGTTAGTTGCAGCCCTATTGATAACTTCAATTAGTTTTTGTTGAAGGGATTAGCCTACATGTTTTCCAACCCGCACTGTGAATGTTTAACCCCTTAACGACAAAGCCCGTACATGTACGGGCTTGCAGTGCAACGTGATAACGGCAAAGCCCGTACATGTACGGGCTGCTGTTAAACAGCTGCATCGCCGCGATTGGCGGCTTTGCAGCATCCCCAGAAGCCTCACAAGTGAGGCTGACCGTGGATCCGGGGAGGAAAGCCCTCCCTGGAAGAAAAATGGCCACTGCACCAATCATCAAAGATTGCGGTGGTGCCCAGCTAAAACAGCTTAGGAAGCGATCGGAATCACACATACTGGGGTATTGTTTGGCAGTGACATATACCAGGAGCTGTAAATTTATACCTGGAGTACAACGTGTGTGAGAAATATATATTTTTTTTTACTACCATAAAGTTTGACAAAGGCTGATGGTAGAACTAGTGCATGGAAATGGTTAAAATACCAGCATTTGAAATACCTTGGGGTGTAAATTTTTAAAAATATATGGTTTGATGGGGTAAATTTCATTGGCCGGCATCAAAGACACCCGAAATAGCACACGGGGCAGAATGACCAGATTTGGAAAAAATGGTTTTGAAATAGCAAAACACTACTGGTACTTATTGCCCCATAACGTGCAGAAAAAAGCAAAAAAAAAAAACATAAAAACACTGGGTATTTCTAAACTCAGGACAAATAGTAGAATCTATTTAGCAGTTTTTTTCATTAGTTTTTGCAGATGAGTAAAAGTTTTTTGTTTAAAAAGTGAGAAAAAAAAATGTTAACAAAAAAAAAATCACCATATTTTATCACTTTTTTTAAATAGTAAATTAGATGATATGATAAAAGCAATGGTATCTAAAGAAAGCCGTTTGTCCTGAAAAAAAACAATATCTAATATGTGCGGGAGCACGAAATGAGAAAGAAGAAAATCACAGCTAAACAGCAACACTGAAAAATGTTAAAAGAGCCATTGTCCCGCAATATACTACGAGTACTAAACAGTATTGTCCTTAAGGGGTTAAATGGTATATTTAATATGGACAAGAACAATACATTAATTGGTGTGTTAATAGTTACAACAGATTGTGTTTCTTTAGCATTGTAACCCAGAGGGAGATATGATATTTTAAGACAAATTTATACATAAACGCTCGTAATGTGTCCTTGCCACTGTATATAAATGTATTAATGGCATCCAATGAAAATGTAAGGGAGGTGTGAGGCATGAATGTGGCATTCACTTTCAAACACTTAATTAAGGAATTTAGTTTAACAATAATGTATTTAGAAAAGTTAACAATAGAAAAGCTAAGTGCTGTTTTAGGGCTGTAGAAAACTCTTCTGAGCTTCTAAAAGAGATGGACATCAGGTTAAGCCCAGGGATTTGGTAGAGGGACTGGCCACTTAATCAGTGGGAATTGGCAAGTACATTTTTTACGTAAACACTTCCGGCTACACTGCTGCAGGAAATTGCAGCTGACTTTCTTCTTGTGGGATAAGCTCAATGGCAACACGGCTCGGTTTGCAGTTGAAACCACTCACCGATCTCATCTCCATGCCCCATGCGGGCCAAAGCATACAGGAGCTCCGGAGAAAGCACCGATGGAACCCCTTTCAGAACCACCATGCTGCACTTTGCAGTAATGACCACGACGACGCTGCACAGTCCCTATCACGCCCCTAAACCCGGAAGAGGACTACAAGCCCCATAATGCTCTGCAGCAGGCAACCTGTGTTAGCGGTTTACTTGTGGCAGTGAGTGGCAGATACAAATGGCCGCGCGTTTAGTGAGACGCCACACAAACGTTTTTCGCTTTAACCGCGTACACTGTCGGTGACTCATAAATGTCACAACATGCACTCTCACAGCATTCTTATGTGATATATTTCACATGCTATGTCTGTCTACGTATTGCACAGCGCTACTGAATATGATGGCGCTATACAAACCATTAATAATATTAATATAGCTACTAAAATGACTGTACGGCCCCCTTCGCAATGTTTGAACACTTAAGATCACAATATACACATCACCACAACTGACACAGCTCATAATGTCAATGGTTAAACTGTTTTATTTGCTAGTGTGAAACAATGGGTTATTGATATACATTTGTATTATGGGAAATAAGACTGAAACATAAGGGTGCCTTATAGAAAATGGGACATGTAGTGATATCACAGTGATGTCACAGTGGCAGGCACTGCTAACTGCTTCATCATTCCTTTTGCTTCCTTAGATATGTCTGAGGTTGTGACAGAGCTTCACCTGTACAAAGAGTCCTGATGCCTATTTCAATGGTAAAAGCGTCTCACTTGGAGGTGTCTGCATACTCCAATACCTGGAATCTCATTTTGAGTACCGGAGGTTTCTGCTAGGGAAGAAACTGAGTGCAGCTACTCGCTTACCCTTTCTTGGAGATCGGTTTCTTTTATACAAGAAAGCAGGTATTTTGTTCATTAAATTATTTTAAATAAACTAAAAATGTGCATATTGTTTTTCATCCGATTAATTGAAAAGAAAAAAATAATGAAAATAATCGCCAGTTGCAGCCCTAGTTACGTTAGATAGCACAATCCTTGTAGGTAGTTCTTACTGTAAAGAAGCCCTTTTGCTGCTTCAAGTGAAGTTTCTTTTTCTCAAGTCTGAACGGATGACCTCTTGTTAATTGTACAATACTATTATTATTATTACTATTATTATCCAGTATTTTTTTGTTTTATATATCAGATTCCGAATCGCTGTACATATGGTAGATATGACATAACAATTAGTATGTAACATAACAAGATGACATCGAGAAACAACTGGTGAGTAGTGTCCCGGTCAACCGAGTTTACAATCTATTAATGAGCAAGTAATCAGGGAGCAGTTTGTAATACAATTGGCATTGTACTGATTGCAAAATCCAGCAAAGGGTTAACCTGTTTTATTTGGTATTGGTATTGTGAAAATAAATTAGTATTTTGCCAATTTATAGACTGTGAATCATAACCTAAGACAAAATAGGACACAAGATAATGTCTTGATGTCTCAGTGACAAACACTGATAACTGCTGCAACATTCATTTTACTCCTTAGACACGTCTGAGGTTGTGATGGAGCTTCACCTGTACTAAGGGTTCTGACACCCATCTCAATGGCAGAAAGAGTCCCGCTTGGATGTGTCTGCAGACTTGGAGCTTGAATACCTGAAGTCTAGCTTTGGAGGTTTTCGCAGTTACTCCTGTACCCTTTCTTGGAGATCGGTGCTTCCACAAAAGGAAAGACTACCCGCCTCACGCATGCTGCTTTGGGAGGTAATAAGGTGAATGTTAAGGCTAAATATACTTACAAACTCTGAGAGATAATGAGGGAAAGGCAGACGACAGCAG
Source organism: Spea bombifrons (assembly GCF_027358695.1). Lineage (NCBI taxonomy): Eukaryota > Metazoa > Chordata > Amphibia > Anura > Pelobatidae > Spea > Spea bombifrons. The sequence continues at coordinate 7,211,131 of NC_071097.1, forward strand.
ACTGAGGGGCAGGGACAGGCAGGTGTCAGCAGACTAGAATCTGGCAGGTATAAGCAGACAAAGGAACAAACAGGGGGAAAGGCAGGCAGCAACTGACTGCAAGGAGTGGGGTCAAGCAGGTGGCAGTACGCTAAATAGACAGGCTGCCCACTACTAGAAGGTGAACAGGCAGGAATAAGCAGGCAGCAAAATAGGAGTGGACCAGGCACAAAGGGAGAGGCTGCCAACACAAGTCAGTAAACAGGCAGTCTGTTTCAGAGTGATGGGGTTAGACAGGCAGGCGACAGTAGAATGGGTAGGAGAACTGGGTGGAAAAAAGCGAGCAGCAGCAGACTGCTATGTAGGAGAGGCAGAAGGTAGCAGCAGAAGGTGGGTAGAAGGGGATCAGACTGCAATTGTGAAGGGGAACAAGCAGGCAGCATCAGACTAGAAAGGGTACAAGAAAGTGACACTTGACCGAGGGAGGTACAGCCAGGAGGCAACAGACTGGAGGGGGATTAGGCATGCTGTAGCAGGCTAGGAAGGGAACAGACAGTTGGCACCAGGCTGGGAGAGCTAGAGAAGAGTGGCATTAGACTGAGGAGGAACACAGCCAGACAGCAACATACAGGGGGGTGTAAGGCAGGCAGTAGCATACTGGGAAAGGGGAACAGACAGGTGGCATCAGACTGGGAAAGATAGAGGAAAGTGGCATTAGACTGAAGAAGGTAAAGCCAGACAGCAGATGACTGGAGAAGGTGAATAGGTAGATAACAGCCAATGGGTTAATTAGGCAGGTGGCAAAAGATTGTGGGAAGTAACAGGCAGGTGGCAGCAGAGTGTGTGTGTGGATAATTGGCAGCAGGCTGCGGTAACTGGCAGATAACAGACTAGGAGGGGAAAAAGTAAGGCAGGAACAGGTAGGCAACAAAAGGGGGAGGAAGGCGGCAGCAACAGAATAGGAGGAGAACAGGAAGGTGGAAACATGTATGCAACAAACAGGGAGGGCAGGAATCAACCGTTGGCAGCAGTCTTGGGGGGGCAGCAGCAGACAGCAGGGGAACAGGCTGGCAGGATCAGACTGATGTGACAGGCAAACTGAAAGGGGGATCAGTCAGTCAGCAGGGGAAAAGAAAGGAGGGAATATGTATGCAACAAACTGGAGGTGGCAGGCAGCAGTCTTGGGGAAAATGCATCAAAGATTAGGCAGGTAGGTGAAGAAGGGGAAGGCAGGCAGGAGCAGACTGGGAGAAGGAGGAAGAGGCAGCAGAGGGGTGCAGCCAAGTGGCGAAAGACTGGGGGAGTAGGGAGGAGCAATGGACCAAGGGAATGGTTGGCAGGAGGCACCATACTAGAGGGCAGAAGGCATGTAATAACTTACTAGGTGGGAACAGGCATGCAGCAGAAAACTGGGGTAATAGGCAGGCAAGAGACTGGGAAGTGGCAGGCATCCAGCAGATTGGGGGAATATGTAGGAAGGAATAGGCAAGCAGCAGAATAAGGGGAAACTAATAGGCAGATAGTAACTGGGGAGGCAAGAAGTCAGCAACAGACAAAAGGGGGCAAAAGCAGGCAGAAGCGGACTGGGAGGAATAGGCAGACAGCAAACTAGGGGTGGGGGAGAAAGCTCCATCAGGGGCAGGCAGGAAAGGATAGGCAAGTGGCATACTTGGAAGGGAACAAGAAGGCAGCATAATGAAACAGAGAGAAGAGGCAGGTAGCAACAGACTGGGAGGGGGAAGAGGCAGGCAGTATCGGACTGGGAAAGGTAGTGCACAGTGGTATTAGACTGAAGGAGGTAAAACCAGGCAGCAACATACTGGTGAAGTAACAGGCAGCAGACTAGGGGGGGTGAATAGATAGGTAACAGCCAACGGTTCATTTATCAAACAGGTGGCAAAAGATTGTGGCAAGTAACAGGCAGGTGGGGGGGAGGAGAATAGGCAGATGGCAAGAGGGAACAAGCAGGCAGCAGAGTGAGGGGGCAGAACAGGCAGGTGACAGGAGACTTGGAGAATGAAGAGGCAGGCAACAGATGGGGAAACGGTCAGGCGGCAACAGACTTGAGGGTAGGCCAGCAGCAACTGATAAAGGAGGTGATAGGTGGGGGCAGCATACAATGCAACAGCTATGTGGTAGCTTACTGGGGAGAGAATAGGGGGAATAGGCAGGCAGAAAACTGGGAAGGGGAAGGCAGCCAGTAGATTGGGGGCATACAGAAAGTAATAGACAGGCAGCAAACCGGGGGGGGACAGAAGAAGGCATGAGACCAATAGGCAGGAAACTAGGGGAGAAGGCCCCATCTGCGGAGGGAGGGCAGCAAAAGAATAGGCAGAAGAAAGCATGGCGTAGAAAGTTGGCGTTAGCAGAGAAGTGGGCAAGCGTCAGCAGATTGGGAAGGAGAACAGCTTTAGCAGCTCAAAGGTGGAAACAGGCAGGAGGCGGCACAGGGGGAGCCATGTGACATTAGAGAAGGATGGGCAGGCAAGGGGTAGCAGCAGGGCCGGCCCTATAATGGGGCAGACTGGGGCAATTGCCCCAGGCGGCACTTTAGAAGGGGCGGCACTTTGCCGCCCCAAGCGCTTTTTTTTTTTTTTTTTTTTTGAAGCGGAGGAGAGAGAGAAGGGCACCGAGTGGTTTTCGCTTACCGGCTCGGCGCCCCTCTCTCTCTCTCCTCTGCGGCGAGTCTCCCTGTTCGGTCCCGGTGCCGGCTTGTAATGCAGAGCGCCGGAAGTGACGTCAATTTCCGGCGCTCAGCATTACAAGCCGGCACTGTGGCAGAGCAGGGAGACTCGCCGCAGGACTGTTTAAAGGTAAGTACCGGGGGGGGGCAGGGGTAGATAATGGCGTCGGCGAAGTTTAAAATGAAGCCCCCCCCCCCGGCATCGGCGCGGGGGGGGCGTTTTAAACTTCGCCCCAGGCGGCGTTAAGTCTTCGGCCGGCCCTGGGTAGCAGCAAAAAGGCGGGAACCAGGCAGTAGACTTTGAGGGCAACGGATAGGTGTCAGCAGACTGGGAAGGAGAACCATCAGAAAGTAGTCGGGGGAGGCATAGGCATGCGGAAGCAGACTGGGGAAAACAGGTAGTTAGACGAGGAAGGAAGAGACAGGCGCAAACAGACTAGGAGGGGAAAAGGAAGGGGCAAATAGGTAGGCAGCATACTTGAAGAGGGGGTATGACATATACCCCTGCGCAGGATGACACTTACTAAACCATAGAAACACCTAATAGTGGTCCAATCTACATATTTTAAACGCAGCTCCATGTTACTTTTTATTTTTCAAGTTTCACACTGTGTGTTGATTTTTTTCTTACAATATTTCTTGGATACACTGAGGATACTTCCTTTGTTTCCAGATTTATATTTTTTGTAAGTGCGTATGTGTTAGCACTATTAGATGTTTTTATGGGTTCGTGTCATCCTGCAGGGTTACTTGTTTTTTTCATTTTTCTTCTTTATAGAGTGTATACTCTATTGTCACTCTTGCTGTAGGGTTTCATTTCTTTTTAGCAAACGAGGGGGGTGGGGCAGGCAGAAAGCAAATTAGCAGAGGAATTGGCAGGCAACAAAGTGAAGGGGAAAAACAGGCAGAGGACAGCAAACTGGTAGATATCGGAGACAGCAGCAGAAAACGGGGAACAGGGAGGTGGCAGTAGGGTAGTGGGGAAGACATATGCTGTAACAGACTGGGAGTAATAGGAAGGCGTCAGCAACAGAATTGGGCTGAACAGACCATTGTCAGCAGACTCCGGGTAATAAGAAAGGCAGCAGCAATAGGAGAACAGGCTGGTGTCATTAGACTGATGGGACAAGCAGACTTGGAGGGGAAGCAGTCAGACCGCAACAGAATAGCAGGGAAAAGGAAGGAGGGAATATGTATGCAATAAACTTGTGGGGGGGGCAGGCAGCAGACTGAGAGTAAGATGGAAGAAAGAATAAGCAGGTAGCCTAACGTCAGGCGGTAACAGACTGGGGAGTAGGCAAGCGGCAATAGACCAAGAGGGTGATTGGCAGGGGGCAGCATACTAGAGGGCAGAAGGCATGTGATAGCTAACTAGGAGGGAACAGGCATGCTGCAGAAAACTGGGGGACAGGCAGGAAGAAGGCAGACAGGAAGCCAGCAGATTGAGGGGAAACATGCAGGGATGAATATGTATATAGGAAATAGGGCAAGGCAGAAGCAGACTGGGGAGGAATAGACAGGCAGGGGTGATTGAGAAGGCTCCATCAGGGGGCAGGCCTGAAAGAATAGGCAAGCGGCATTGTGAAGGGGGAAAACAGGCAGGTAGCAGCAGACTCCGAGGGGAAGACACATTCAGTAGAATGGGTAGTAGAAAAAGCAGGCAGCATCAGCGTGCGAAGGGTAATGGCAAGTGAGATTAGACTGAGAAAGGTACAGCCAGACAGTAGCAGACTTGGTGATAAGGCAGGCACTAGCAGACTGGGAAGAGGAACAGGCAGGCTGCATCAGACTGAAAAAGGAAGAGCAAGTGGGCATTAGACTGAGGTAGGTAAAACCAGGTAGCAGACCTGAGCGGGTGAATAGGCAGGAAATAGCCAAGGGTTTATTAATCAAACAGGTGGCAAAAGATTGTGGCAACTGTCAAACAACAGACTAGGAGGGGAAATGTATGGCGGGAATAGGCAGACAGCAAACTGGAGGGGGCATCTGGGCAAAGGAAGGAATAGGCAGACCGGGAGAGGGACAACCAAGCAGCAGAGTGAAGAGGAGTGGGAAGAGGTAGACAGTAGCACTAAGTGCAAGAGTGCATTTAGACAGCAACAGACTCGGGGATAGGCAGGCAGCTGCAGACGGGGAGGGAAGTAGGCAAATAATAGTAAACTGTGGAAGGGAATAGGCAAGCGACATCAGACTGTAATAGGCAGCAGAGTGGAGTTTAAGTTGCAGCATGCTGAGGCAACTGGCATGCCGCAGATTAGGTGGGGAAAAGAAAGGCAGGAATAGGCAGGCAGGAGACTGGGAAGACCATGTAGTAATGATTAGCCATAAAGCAGACAGGGTGAAAAAGACAGGCAGAGGTAGGAGACTGGGAGGGGAACTGACAAGTGGCAGCACATGAGGAAATAGGTAGGGAAAAGGACGGTGACAACAGATAGGGGGAAAGGGCAAAAAGTAGCAGCTGAAATGTGGTGAGCAGGCAGGTGGCAGAAGTAAAGGAATGGCAAGCGACAGCAGATTTGGAAGGCGAACAGGCAGCATTAGCAGCACAAAGGTGGGAACAGGCAGCAAAGGGGAGGCATGTGGCATCAGAGTAGGAGGGACAGGCAAGGGGTAGCAGCAGAAAGGTTGACAGTAGACTTTGACGGCAACAGATAAGTGTCAGGCAGAATATGAGGGAGGAAACAAGCAGGCGGCAGAGTGAAGGGGATGGGAAAGAAACAGAAGAGACAGAATTGGAGGGGAAAAGGAAATATGTATTCTGTAAATGTGGATGATGGGGCCAGACTGGAGGGGAACATCCAGAAAAAACTAGGCAGGCAGTAGACTGCTGGGGACAGCCATGCATCAGCAAAATGAAGGGGGAGAACAGGCAGGCGACAGCAGATTTGAAGGAAGAGGAAGAAGCAGACGGCAGCTGATTGGGGGAACTGTCAGGCAGCAACAGGCTGGGGAGAATAAGTAGACAGCAATAGACCATGGGGATGATAGGTATGGGAAGCATAGTAGAGGGCAACAGGCATACAACTGGAAATGAGCAGACAGCCAGCAGATTGGATGTGGGGGTCATGCAGAAAGGAGTAGGCAGGCACCAAACAGGGTAGGTAGCATCAGACTGGATAGGGTCCATGAAAGTGCCATTAGACTGATGGAGGCACAGCCAGGCAGCTGCCGACTGGGGTATTAACAGGCAGACATGGTGCTGCAGGTGTTAATTAGGCAAGTGACAGCTGATAGGTTGATCAAGCAGATGGCAAAAGATTGTGAGAAGTAACAGGTAGGCAGCATCAAAGTGAGGAGGGTAAGTGGCAGCAGAAGAGGCGAAGAAGAAGGCGAGAATAGGCAAGCAGTAAACAGGAGGGGCAAGCGGCAGTAGACTGGGAGGGGCAACAGTCAGACAGTAACTGAATAGGAGTGGAAAATGAAGGCGGAAATATGTTTACAGCTAAATGGAGGGGGCAATCAAGCAATAGAATAGGGGGGACATTCAGCAAAGAATAAGCAGGCAGCAGATGAGATACAGACATGCAGTAACAGAATGAAGGGGGAGAACATGCAGGCGGCACCAGACTGGGAGGAGGTGAAAGAGGCAGCTGTCAGGAGACAGGGGGAAACAGACTAGGGGATATAAGCTGATGACAATAGACCAAAGGCATGATAGGCAGGAGGCAGCATACTAGAGGGTACCGGGCATGGAGTAGTTTACTAGGGGGAAAACAGGAAAAAAAGCATTAGACTTAGGTAAAGCCAGGCAGCTTCAGACTGGCGTAGTAACAGATTACTGGAGGGGTTGAATAAGCAGATGGCAGCTGAAAGGTTGATCAGACAGGTGGCTAAAGATTGCGAGAAGTAACAGGTAGGCGGTAGCTGAGTGGGGGTAAGTGGCATCAGGCTGGGGCAACTAGCAGGCAGCAGACTAGAATGGGAGAAGGAAGGCAGAAATAGGGAGAGAGCAAATTGAGGGGGGCATGAAGGCAGGAGATGTTGGGGACCATGCAAAAAGAAATAGGCAGGCAGTAGACGGGGGGGGAAACTGAAAGCCAGTGGTCTCAAACTCGGGAGGAACTGGCAGATGGAAGCAGCAAAAAGGTGGGGAACAGACAGGTGGCAGTACACTGTAGGGTAATGGGCAAGCAGCAGATTGGAAAGAAGAACAGGTAGCGTTAGAAGCACAAAGGTGAGAACGGGGAGGAAGCATGTAGTAGCAGGCTAGAGTGACAGACAGGGGGTAGCAGGTGAAAATAGGCTTAAGGGGCAAAAGGTGGGCAGCAGCAGTCTAGGAAGGAGAACAAGCAAGTGGCGGTAGATCGGGGAAGTATAGGCATGAGAAAGCAAACTGGGTGTAACACTCAGGTAGCGAATTGGGAGACAGATGACAGAAAACTAGAAGGGGAAAAGGCAGGCAATAAACTGGGGGGCATAGAGATCTGCGGTGTGTCGGCTCTCCGGCAAAGAGATTCGCAGAGTGTCGGGATCCCAGCAGAGGTCTGAAGATTTTAACCTGCAGATCGACGTTTGTGATCAGTTATTTCTATTTAATTTTTAATTATTTTTGCCCCATTCACAAGATAGAATTAACCTCTTAATGCCCAGAGGGAAGGGCAATTCTTCTAGCCATGGCTTCTCAAAAGGTTTCCTCCAAAGCAAGAGGAAAAGCTGGAGGTTTTTCCTTTCCTGTGTGCTGGAGAATGACTCTTTGTGAGTCCAGAGGTGGCCCCCTCCTCGACCTGCTTTATGGTCGATTTAAATTGAAAATAATGTGATTATATCATAAAGTTTTATTATTCTCATAATCGTTGTCTGTGAATTTTTTTTCCAAATAGTAAAACTGCTTATTTGCTTTCTACTGTCATTCTCCAATGGAGGAGAAACAAATTACCGTATTGGCTCGAATATAGGCCGCACTTTTTTCCCCCACTTTAAGTTTTTAAAGTGGGGGTGCGGCCTATATTCGGGGTCTAGCGCCCGACGCCCGGGACATGCAGTCCCGGGCGCCGGGCAGGCAGCGGGGTTAAGATACAGATCCCCCGCAGCGGTGCAGGGGACCTGCATCCTTCTCCCCGATACGCTCAGACAGCCTCCCCTGCCAGCACTTCCCACGGGGGGGGGTGCCGGCACGGGAGGTTATCTAAGCGTTTTACCTCTGCCCACCCCCGACTTACCGGAGCAGACTCCCGGGTGTCTTGCGGGGCCGGCGGGAGACATTTACGCAATACGCAAATGCAACTTCCGGTAACGGTACCGGAAGTTGCATACGCGTATTGCGTAGATGTCCCTCGCCGGCCCTGAAGACACCCGGGAGTCTGCTCCGGTAAGTCGAGGAGGGGGGGCAGAGGAGGACAGCGGCAGCGGATCTCGGGGAGGGAGGGCAGCGGATCTCGGGGAGGGAGGGCAGCGGATCTCGGGGAGGGAGGGCAGCGGATCTCGGGGAGGGAGGGCAGCGGATCGCGGGGAGGGAGCGCAGCGTATCGCGGGGAGGGAGGACAGCGGCGGCGTATCGCGGGGAGGGAGGACAGCGGCAGCGTATCGCGGGGAGGGAGGACAGCGGCAGCGTATCTCGGGGAGGGAGGACAGCGGCAGCGTATCTCGGGGGGGAGGACAGTGGTAGCATATCTCGGGGAGGGAGGACAGTGGCAGCATATCTCGGGGGGGGAGGACAGTGGCAGCATGTTTTTTTTGGTGCTTTTTTAAAGAAAAAAAACTTTTTCTTTAAAAAAGCACCAAACTTTTAGGGTGCGGCCTATATACGGGGGCGGCCTATATCCGAGCCAATACGGTAATTTAACCTTTGAAGGGCCTTCTGTAAGCAGCATTTTGCGGGGATCACATTATTCACACAATACCATCTGCACAGGGCAGAGATACTTCAGTGTTTAACGTCTGATAGTGATGTTATAGAGCAGCAAATAAAGGAGAGGATACGTTTTACATGGCAACAATTTCTGGTTTAAATACCCTCACCGTATAAGCCTCTACTACTTCTGATTGGAGGCAGTTCCATACATCTACAACTCTCAGTAAAGTAAAACTTCCTTCCGTTACATCTAAGCCTCTGACCCTCTAGTTTTTGACATTTCTCCTCCTTTCCATAGATATATCACAGACATCATTTTTATTAGGAAACAGCAGATTTATGAAGAAATACTAATTTAATATTTTTGTTTATTCATATCTCTTGTTTTGTATAAATTGATGTCAACAAATATTTTACAAATACATACATTAACGTTTAAGTGGCACTTTACTGTTTGATGTGGAACTGCCCTATCTGCGATAAGACTAGGTTTCATTCCAGCATTTAATAAAACCTCTTACATTATTATGACTCCAAGAACAGGCGATCAAAGCTGCATCCTTCACTGTTTATTAATAAACGGAAATAACGGTAACCCAACAGTTATAGGAAACAACAATGTCGTTTTTTTAATATCAGATTAAATTGCATTTTAAAAATCTTGCTCTGTCCCTTTTAAACAAAAATTTAAAGAAATATTTAGCTATTTTAGGGAGTTTATTGGAATACAGCTCTGGGAGGTTATTACTGTATACGGGGGGGAGTATCTTAATGTATATAGTGCAGGGGGTTATGTTACTGTATACAGCACTAGGGGGTGGAAATCTGCAGGTGTCCAAATCAGGGTCCCTTTGTTAGGGGTAAGGAGGGGCAGGATATGACCATGAAGTGGGCAGACTGGAAGATGTGAGTGTCATGGCTGTTGGGAGCTATGAATCTGACAACTGATCCTATGAGTGCTGGAACACAAACGGTCATGTGTTACTCCTGGACACGTAGCCGTTTCCGCCTTACAGTCTGGGCACTAATTCAGGGGGTATTACAAACTCAACATGTTCTAAAAATGTTTGGTCCCTTCCGTGCCAGTACTTACCCTCTTTCCCTGCTGGGGTGAAGGGGGCTTGTTGAGCAGAAAGATCTGCACCTTTGCTGCTCTCAGTGCTTCTTCACATCATTATCTCTGCTGGTTGGCGAGTTCCCATAGAAACCTCCTAGCTCTGGCTCTCTGCCCTCGGCATGGTCTCCCCTACAGTAATAACCCTGATTCGGGGCAGAAAAATAACTACATATACAATAGTCGCGAAGATGCTTCTGATGACCTGGAAGCCTGTCGGAGTTCAGGCCCCTGATTGCATCCCGTGGAGCAGCGTATGATGTAATCATGTAAATATTAACACATAATATATAAATAATAAAATAATAAATTATCAATGGATGCAAACGTCATCACCGAAACCATGTATTGTTGCTTAAAAAACGATATGTGTCATTATTTGCGTTAATACTTCCCGCGGCGCATCTGACGGAAGCTCAGGCCGGTCCCAGAACCTTAGTGACCGAAGTCCGGCAGGAAAACGCGACATCATCTTCAGCGAGGGGCGGATTTACTGCAGGGAAATCACACGGGGAACGGACTAAGAGACGCCCTGCAAAACTTTCCTGCTCCGAGTAACAAAATCCTACTCGCCGTATTAATGCCTCCCACGCCCGGAATGGATGTGGAAAGGCACCTCGTGCCGCGACCCGACAGATCAACAGGAGGATAAAATCGGGCCATTTTCAATAAAATAAAAAAGCTGTAATGTTTGGATTTAGTACAATAAATGAGGCTAATGAGGTTTATACCCAGCCAGGGCCGGTCTGGTGTTGATCGGACGGTGCTGGCTCTTTAAGGCCAGCGGCCGCTTGATGTTCACATAGCAGCAGCACCTGATCTGTCACTGGAGCAGCAGATTGGGAGTGTGAGGGGCCGATGGTCATTGAAACCCAGCGGACTCACACGGGTGAAAACCCATTTGCGTGTTCCAAGTACGGTAAATGTTGTAACAGTAAAAAGGAACTTATTAAACATCTCCAAATTCACACTGAGAAGAAGCCTTATTCCTGTCTGGAGTGCGGGAAATGTTTCAAGAGGAAAGCAGGCCTTCGCCGACACCTCAGAATTCACACCGGGGAGAAGCCTTTTCGGTGTTCTAAGTGTGGGAAATGCTTCAAACAAAAGTCTCATTATGTAGTCCACCAGCGGCGAAAAACCATTTCCGTATTCCGAGTGCGGGAAATGTTTAACCAGTAAGTGGCACCTTGTTCAACATCTCAGACTTCACACTGGGGAGAAACCTTTTCCATGTCCTGAGTGCGGGAAACGCTTCACACAAAAGTTACATCTTTTAGACCACCAGCGGACTCACACGGGTGATAAAACATTTGCGTGTTCTGAGTGCGGTAAATGTTGTAGCAATAAAGGGGCTCTTGATAGACATCTTCGAATTCACACCGGAGAGAAGCCTTATTCCTGCTCAGAGTACGGGAGACGTTTCACAAGGTCGTCAGATTTTACCCTCCACCAGCGGACTCACACAGGAGAGAAACCGTTTCTGTGTTCTGAGTGCGGGAAATGTTTTATTAGTAAATGCCGACTTAATGAACATCCGGGGAGAAGCCTTATACGTCTTCAGAGCATAGGTCAAGCATAGGTCAAGTTTAGTGGCCCACCAGCAGACGCACGCGGATGAAAAAACACTTCCGGGAGTTTGGAAATGTGTGGGGAACACATGGCGGTAGCAAGAGACTCGCTGACCTTGTCAGAATTCACACTGGGGAGAAGCCTTATTCCTGTTCCAAATGTGAGAAATGGTTCCCACGGTTCAAATACGTTATTATCTCGAATACAGGCTGCAGTTTACCTTCTAATTCAACTCTCTAAACAGATGCTAGATATTCTCCAAGTCTCCTTACCTGTGTCCCTTTCTCCTTTCCAGTAGCTCCCTGGGCCTCCAGAAGTGCTCCAGTTGGTCAGAATAATGCAGACAGATTCACAGAGAAAGAGAGATTAAAAAATACTTCTTTCCCTGGTTTTTGCTGGACTTGTCTTTTTCCCGGTTGGGTTGTGGTTGGGGAGCGCGTCTCCACCTCTATCGTCTGCCATCTCCCCAACTTGTGTGCCATGTGTTTATATTTTTTCCTGCCCTCTGCTGAATCATACCTGCTCCTGACTCACTGGCAAAGCCCTTTCTCTTATTGTTATTTTTCTTTGTCTGAATATTTGTTTTCTCTCACCTGAATATAGACACGCATACATTATTATTGAGATTACGTAATCACTAATGTTTCTGGTGGTCTTTTTTTGGAAATGGGATATATATAATTGTAGTTTTCAGGTGCTGATACACCTTCAGCTAGGGGCAAATTATTTCTTGTTACTCGGTTATATATGTATAAGGGCACCCCTTATACATAACCGAGTCACCAGAAAGAATTAAAAGCTCGACTGCGAGATAAATTATATGGGGACTGCTTTTCATTCCCAGTCCGGCCCTGGGTGCAAGATCTGCATTCACCTCAGGGGCGGGGGCGCGCACGGTCTCCCGATCAGCAGCTGCAGACTAGTTGGGAGATCACAATCTCCCTCTAGTTGGCTCAACATTAGGGAGCGCGAGGTCTGTCGCTTCAGACCTTGCTTTACTGCTCCCCCATCACTACGCACCGGCAAATAAGGCCGAGCGCGGGGATACTGAAGATGCTCTGATAAAATCCCTTACGAAGAGATTTACGTGGTATTGAAAGCTAACAATCTAGTAGATAATAAAGGCATTGTTTCTACCAAAAGTTTTTTTTTTTTTTTTTTTAAACCCCACCCCTTCTGGCACAGATAATAGGATATACATGAGACGAATGGGCATGACTGTCCCAGGAAATTCTGGTCTGCTGTCAGCTATGATGAAATGCCCTACATTGGTGGATCCCGGAGTCAGTGAGCAGCTTCCCGAATCCTGTGTTTGCCCCACTGCCCGTGGTAACTGGAATACCCGGGTGCGCTGATGCTGGGGTCTCTCGCAGACTTCCCGTTGAGCTGGATCTTCAGGATCTCCCTTATCCTTTGGAGATACTCGGATGTTGCTGCCTTCCTTGCCTCCTCATCGTGGATCCCATGTGACTGTGGGGTATCAGGGTACTGGTAGCTGGTCTGTATGTCTGCTGTGTGCCCTGCTGGTAGTTCCACCCCATCGGTCTTAAGCAGTGGCGTCGGCAGGGGGGGGCCAGAGGGGGCCATGCCCCCCCCCTACATCATGCTGTGCCCCCCGGTGTGCCCCCCAATTGAAACGCCGTCTTTTTTTTTAATAGATACGGAGGAGAGAGAGAGGCGCCGAGCGGTCGCTGAGGAATAAGTTCTCAGCGACCGCTCGGCGCCTCTCACTCTTCTCCGCGACCGCGAGGCCTCTGCCTTGGTCGCAGTGCCAGCGTTTCAAGCCGAGTGCCGGTATATGATGTCATATCCGGCGCTCAGCAATGAAGCCGCGCACACTGCGGCAGAACCAGGAAGACAGAGACCTCGCGATCCCGCCGCTGGACTTCTACAAGCCCAAGGTAAGTGAACTTCAAAGGGGGGGGGGAGAGGGTAGAAAGTTAGGAGGGGGTTAGAGAGTGAAAAGAGGTAGATAGGAAGTGAGAAGAGGTAGACAGGGATAGATTGGGAGGGAGAGAGGGGGTAGATAGGATAGATTGGGAGGGAGAGGGGGTAGATAGGATAGATTGGGAGGGAGAGGGGATAGATAGGATAGATAGGGAGGGAGATGGAGATATTAACATATATTGGCAGCAGGGGCTAATATTAATATTTATTGGTAGCAGGGTCTAGTATTTATATTCATATTGGCAGCAGGGTCTAGTATTTATATATATATCGGCAGCAGGGGCTAATATTAATATATATTGGCTGCAGGGGCTAATTTTATATATATTGGCTGCAGGGACTAATAATATATATTGGCAATAGGAGCTAATATTAATATATACTGGTAGCAGGGTCAAATATTAATATATATCGGCAGCAGGGTATAATTTTTATGTATATCGGCAGCAGGGTATAATATCAATATATATCCGCACCAGGGGTTAATATTAATATATATCAGAAGCAGGGTGTAATATTTCTATATATCGTCAGCAGGATCTAATATTTCTATATATTGTCAGCAGGGGCTAATATTAAAGAATGAGAAATAACTGCCTAACGTGTGTGTGTATATGTATATATATCTATATATCTATACATATATATATATGTATATATATATATATATAGTGTATATGTACCATTTTATAATCGGCCCCCCTACTTTGGTCCCTGGCCCCCCATGTGCCCCCCCTAAATATGAAAGCTGGAGACGCCACTGGTCTTAAGCATCTTCCCTCTTTTTACTGCTATCCGGCCGCACTTCTCCAGTCCGAAGGACATCCTAATGAGGGGCAAGAAGATACCCCCCCATGCCCATACAAAGTTAGAGTCTTTTTAAAGGGAAGGTACCTACTATTGTGTGTTTTACAATTAATCCCCTCATACGCAGCTCTAGAAAAGAGGGGCATCAGGGGAGGAAAGAGAAATATCAGGGGATGAAAGAAGGGAACAGGGGAGGGGGAAGGGGCATCAGGAGAGGAAGGAGCTACAGCAGGGAAGGAAAAAAACAGAGTGACCTCTTAGGAGGGATCTGCCTGGGAATATCATACCTAGACTGTCTTCTTTGTAAGCACCACCAAAGAAAAAAAGAATGCACCATTTCTTTAATATATTTTAATATAATAAACCAATAAAACATTTAATTTATTTTGTGATATAATCAAAATATACTTAAAAACGTATTATATATATTATGTGTTAAATAATGTTTTTTTTTATGATTACTATTGTCATCACACCCATATAGAGAAGCCCCTAGAAGCCCCCCTTCCCAGAGGAGCTTCTTGCGCAAGGGCTCATGGGAGATGTAGTTTTACCCATTCGTCGTCAGAAAAGCCTGTGCAGCAGATAGAGACAGGAAGTGTCTGGAGTATCTTTGTCAGGAAGTTACTGGCGCCCATGTTGGATTAGGGCAAGCTTCCTGGATAGCTGCTGGTGATGTGTAAATGCAGTCACGGATTTCTGTGTCCCACTGGGCAGCAGAGAAAGGGTTGTGGAGACAGGGAGCTGTCTTTAGGAAGGTGTCACATAGGGGAGGGTTCACAGGAGAGAGAGATGGGTGAGAGGTTCTGCAGTTAGAGGGTAATGTTCTGCAGCGGTAGCGGTTACTGGTCATACATGACTATAAATTCACGTGTGTTTGTTTTCCAGGTGGTCTTTCGGCAGCCCTTACCCTCCTACAAGCAATGTATGTGGTGACTGATGAAACGGGTGAGAGACCTACCAGCATCACTGGCACCTAAGGGTTTTTACCCCACTCCAGGGTCTCGGGATCAGTGAGCAGATTCTCAGGGTTTTTACCCCAGTCGTGGGGTGAAGGGGCAGATTCTCAGTGTTTTCACCCACGTTTCAGGGTAAATGGGGTAAATCCGCAGGTTCTCAGGGTTTCTAGCCTAGTTTCAGGGTGAAGGGGCAGATTCTCAGGGTCACCTCATTCTCATTTAGTGCACCTATTTTTAGCTATTAACGGGTTAATATTTGGTGCATGTCAGGCGCAGCAATTGTAGATTATGGTCCCCGGGAGTTACTCTCAGTCCTCTCTCTGTTTATCTGAGCAATTTTTGCTTCCCTTTCTAGATTCCTTTTCTGTGAAACATGAAAAATAGCCTCAGAGACCGGGATTACCGGACCCTATCCTCGAAGCGTCCCACTGACCCCACGATCATGAAGGACAGGAATCGGGTGGCTGAGAGGGTCCTGGACCTCACCCTGGAGATCATCTCCCTGCTGACCGGAGAGGTGAGGGCATTGGTGAGACGGCGCTTCACGGTATTAGTGTGAATTATCTATCATAATGAAGGTTAAATCGGATTTTCAGAAGATAATCTCCAGTCCACTGAGGTCTCTTAATTGGACTCCAGTCTAACATTTTCATACAGGAATGTCTCGATCCCTCCTATGCATGTCCATACATTTCTGTAGCGGCAGGGTCTCTATCCACACCACATCCACAACTACTTATCCAGTACCTCCCTTCACCTTCATGCATGAACAGGGCATACTATAGGACATGAGAAGGTGACACGTTGATGTCCTTAACTTTCTCTACATGTAGGATTACATGATTGTTAAGAAGGGTGGTGATATGTCAGACGGACCCCCCAGGACCCGGAGCCCCAGCCCGGTGCCTCCACCTCACTCGCTGACCCACGTGAGGAACCGCGAGCAGAAGATCCTGGAACTGACCAACAAGATGATGTCCCTGCTGACTGGAGAGGTGAGCGCTGCTGGGAACGGGACATTATACGGTAACACCGAGGTGTGTGTCTGGATGGTGACGGCTCATTGTGTGTCTCAGGTTCCTGTAAGGTGTGATGATGTCACCGTCTATTTCTCCATGGAGGAGTGGGAGTATTTAGAAGGACACAAGGAGCTTTACAGGGACGTGATGATGGGGATCCACCAGCCCCGTGTCTCTCCGGGTAAGAGGTTTAATCCGTGCAGTCTGTGTGTAGATTTTAAGACAGCTTCACTATAACAAATAACATGTAAAATGTGAGGTCCGTATAATAAATACTCGGCAATAAGGCAGCCGCGAGAGATCTCAGGAGCCGGGGCAACTGTTAAGGGGTTTACAGATTCTGCCAGACGGGGAGCGGCCTCTCTGCAGGTAGAAGACATTTATCTGTAAGAGATCTGAAATCTACTTGTTTGGGAAAGTGGCTGCTTCACTTAATTTGATAATTTCTCACCAACAGACGGATCCGAGGTCAGAGATCGAGTCCCTAATTCTCCGCTGGACTGTAAGACGTCTCATTTTATTAAGGAGGAATCCACCTCATGTGAAGAGACAGACATTTGTGACCCGGCGGAGTCTCCACAGACAGAGTTCACATCGACTCGTTATGAGGACGGATCCCCCTCAGATGAAGACGGAAATGTCTCAGCCCCCGATACACACACAGAGCACGACGAGGGGGATAATACGTCTGTCCACGTAAAGGAGGAATCCGCTTCCAGTGAAGCTTATTGGATCCCAACCGAACACAAGGAATCTACTTCTACTGATAAAACCCAAACCAGTAACACACATTTTCAGCGTGAAACACACACCGATGAGGGTACATATAGCTGCCCCGAGTGTCAGGAACGGTTTACCAGTGACTCTGATCTTCTTCTACATCAGACCATCCATAATAGATCAGTGGTCTCTTCTCTGGACAGCGAGAAAAGTTCTCACTCGAAATCTGAGCGTATTAACCATCAGCGAGGAGAGAAGCCTTATTTGTGTTCAGAATGCGGAAAGTTTTTTAAGTGGAAAGCAGACCTTCACCGACACATCAGAATTCACACAGGTGAGAAGCCTTTTCTGTGTTCTGAGTGCGGGAAAAGTTTTAAGTGGAAAGCAGACCTTCACCGACACATCAGAATTCACACAGGTGAGAAGCCTTTTCTGTGTTCTGAGTGCGGGAAATGTTTTAAGTGGAATGCAGACCTTCTTCGACATCGCAAAATTCATACCGGGGAGAAGCCTTTTCCATGTTCTGAGTGTGGGAAACGCTTCACACAAAAGTTAAATCTTTTAGTCCACCAGCGGACTCACACGGGTGAAAAACCATTTGCGTGTTCCGAGTGCGGTAAATGCTGTAACAGTAAACAGGAACTTATTAAACATCTCCAAATTCACACAGAGGAGAATCCTTATTCCTGTCCAGAGTGCGGGAAATGTTTCACAAGGTCATCAGATTTTTCCCTCCACCAGCGGACTCACACAGGAGAGAAACTGTTTCCATGTTCAGAGTGTGGAAAATGTTTCAAGTGGAACGCGGACCTTCTTCGACATCTCCGAATTCACACCGGGGAGAAGCCTTTCTCTTGCACCAAGTGCAGGAAATGTTTCAAACAAAAGTCTCATTATGTAGTCCACCAGCGTACTCACACGGGCGAAAAACCATTTCCGTGTTCCGAGTGCGGGAAATATTTTACCAGTAAGTGGCACCTTGTTCAACATCTCAGAATTCACACCGGGGAGAAACCTTTTCCATGTACTGAGTGCGGGAAACGCTTCACACAAAAGTTACATCTTTTAGTCCACCAGCGGACTCACACTGGTGAAAAAAAATTTGCGTGTTCCGAGTGCGGTAAATGTTGTAGCAATAAAGGGGATCTTGTTAGACATCTTCGAATTCACACCAAGGAGAAGCCTTATTCCTGCTCAGAGTGCGGGAAATGTTTCACAAGGTCATCAGATTTTACCCTCCACCAGCGGACTCACACAGGAGAGAAACCGTTTCTGTGTTCTGAGTGCGGGAAATGTTTTATTCGGAAATGCCGACTTATTCAACATGTTAGAATTCACACCGGGGAGAAGCCTTATACGTGTTCAGACTGCGGGAAATGTTTCAAGCAAAGGTCACATTTAGTGGCCCACCAGCGGACTCACGCGGGTGAAAAAACATTTCCATGAGTTTGGAAATGTGTGGGGAACGCTTAGCAGTAGCAAGAGACTCGCTGACCTTGTCAGAATTCACACCGGGGAGAATGTGAGAAATGGTTCCCACGGTTCAAATACGTTATTTTCTCGAATACAGGCTGCAGTTTTCCCTGAGGGGAGGTGAGGCCTATAACCAAGGTTTAGATATTCTCAAAGTCTCTTTACCTTTTCCACCAACCGCTTCTGTGTCCCCTTCTCCTTTCCGGTAGCTCCTTGGGCCCCAGGTAGTGCTCCAGTTGGCCAGAATAATGCAGACATATTGGTGGAGAAAGAGAGATGCAAAAATACTTCTTTCTCTTGGTCCCCTGGTTTGGTTTTCCGCCAGCCTTGTCTTTTTTTCCGGTTGGGTTGTGGTTGGGGAGCGCGTCTCCACCTCTGTCGTCCGCCATCTTCCCAACATTTATGACCTGTGTTTCTATTTTTCCTACCCTCCAATGCATCATTCCTGCTCCTGACTCAGAACACTTTCTCTTAAAAGATATTTATTTCTTCCTCTTTTTTTCCTCTTATTGTTATTTTTCACACACGTGTGTTTATCTTTAACCCCTTCTGTGTCTAAATATTTTTTTCTCTCACATATTTTTATTTTAGCCTGAATATAGACACATTTTCATTATTATTAAAATTACATAATCACTAATTTCTGATAGCCTGTTTGTCAGAAATTGGATATATATTGGGGTATCCAGCTGCTGATACACTTTCCTCTAGGGGCAAATTCTTTCTGGTCATGTTAGTGTAGATGGTGCAAATGGATCCCATTTCTTAATATGTGAAGATGTTTTTTTTCAGTAGAGGCCTATATGCCCTATTCGCAGGGTTACATGAATCAGGAGCCAATTTCAGGTAACTAACGGCAACAAGAATGATGAAGTATGGGGGGAGACAATGACATCTCGTTTACAGAGATCTGAGGCCTAAACAAATGCTTCAGGAGTCTTTTTACAGCTCCCATCACACCTAATTTACAAACAGGCTCTACCGCTTTCAGACACTGCAACACATTACCTTCTGATGTGGGCTTCAGGAGATTACCGTTGTAGTTAAATAAAACTCTCCGCCTGTCCTTTCTGTGAGCACGGAAATCAGCTGGCCAAATGTTGTTTAGTTAGGTCAGATCACGTTAACTTCTTTTCAGCGATTATTATCCTTTATTTATTATGCGCCAACAAATTAAGCAGCGCTGTACAAAAATGGGGCCGTGAGCTTACAATCTATACTTATGGTACTTTTACACAAAGTTCCTGGCAGGAGTGATGGGTTTATGAGGGCCCCATTTATGCTTGAAACAAAAGAAGGGGTGAGGAGGAGGAGTAGCTGTCTGGAGCAGTCATTAGGGGTAAGTGGTTTCGGGCTGCTAAAGAGGATAAAAAAAATTGGCGGTGGGTTAGGATGAGTTACCCAATTTTACCCCTCACGCCCTGCAAGGGGCAGAACTTTACTTGTGCCACTCAGCAACATGTGACAATTATATAAGGCCTGGAAAACATGGCCAACGCAGCCTTTTCCCCTCAGAGCAACGGGACAAACCACTTGATTCAGGGGGAGGTGGCAACTATTCTCATTATTATGGAAGAAACCATGTGAGGTGAGGGGAAGGTGGAATCTGTTTGCTTCATACCCATAGATACATCGGTTCATGTCACACAGGGAATGATAATCTGGTGAAGAAGATTTGTTTTTGAGACTACTGAAGATGCACTGATAAAATCCCTGAAGTAGAGACTTACGTGGTATTGAAAGCTAACAATCTAATGCAGTTTGGTTGGCTGATAAAGGTATTGTTTTTACCAAAAGTGCTTTTTTTTAGCTGTCAGCTATGATGAAGTCTCCTAAAGTGGTGGATCTCGGAGTCAGTGAGCAGCTTCCCAAGTCCTGTGTTTGCCCCACTGCCCGTGGTAACTGGAATACCTGGGTGTGCTGATGCTGGGGTCTCTCGCGGACTTCCCGATGAGCTAGCTCTTCAGGATCTCCCTTTTTCTTTAGAGATACTCAGATGTTGCTGCCTTCCTTGCCTCCTCATCGTGGATCCCATGTGACTGTGGGGTATCAGGGTACTGGTAGCTGGTCTGCTGTCTGCCCTGCTGGTAGTTCCACCCCCTCGGTCTTAAGCATCTTCCCTCTTTTTACTGCTATCCAGCTGCACTTCTCCAGTCCGAAGGACATCCTAATGAGGGGCAAAAAGACCCCCTCAACTCATCAACTTTGTATGGGCATGAGGGGGTTAGGGTTAAAGGAAAAATACCTTTGTGTGTTTTACACTTAATACCCTCATACCCAACAACCATTCTGAGCTCTAGGAAAGAGAGGCATCGGGGGAGGAAAGAGAAATGTCAGGGGTTGAAAGAGGGGGAAAAGAGGGCATCAGGAGAGTAAAGAGAGACAGCAAGGGAGGAAAAGGAGCAGCAGGGAAGAAAAGAGGGGCAGCAGGGTAGAAATAATGAGCATCAGGGGAGGAAAAAAACAAAGTGGCCCCTTACGAGGGAGCTGCCTGAGAAAATCATACCTAGACTGTCTTCTCTGTAAGCACCACCAAAGAAAAAAAAACAATGTACCGTTTCTTAAATATATAGTTAATATAATTAACCAATAAAACATTTTATTAATTGATTTTGTGATATAAATAATCAAAATAAATGTAAAAACGTATTATAGATATTATGCGTCCCCTATGGACGTACCGGTATGTCTAAAAAAACGCATCCCAAGTATCCCCTACGTCCTGCCCTTCTTGCAGCGGCAGGGATGTCAAGCGACAGCCTGGACTTCCCCCTGACAGCAGAAGCCAGCATCGCCGTAAAAAGCCGTAAAACTGTTAAATTTTTATACGGCGATCGCGCGATCGGCCATTCCTTTCCGGGTCGCGTCACTGCTGCAAAGAGATGACAGTGTGATCAGTGCAGGGGGATCCCGGGGACGAGAGTGAGAAATCATGTTTCTCACCCTCCTCACATACTGAAAAACGAAACCGAGGGGGAAAAAAAGGTTAGTGATTTTCTTTAAAAAAAAATAAAAATCACTAAAATAATACAATAAATAATAATAATAATAAAAAAAAATAAAGTGAGCTAAGTGATGTCATTGTGACATCAGTGGCATTAATAACATGTTCAAGAGGTCCCTACAAAAAATAAAATAAACTTTTTTTAAAATATATATATATAGAAAAGATAATAATAAAAAAATAAATAAAACTTACACCCCTCAACCCGTTAAGCCATAAGCATAAAAATTCTAAGAATAATGTACACCTTATAGTATGTTCCCTATAAGTGCTGGTAAAGTATGGAGAATCTATATAAATGAGGTATTTCTGAAATAAGGACACCTGAATTGATAAACTTGGAGGGGATTTTCCATCACATTACCTAATTTTGTGAGGATTCAGAGGAAAAATTTATAAAAAATTGGGTGTTTTTTTCTAATTTTCGCTAGTTTTTAGTAAATTTCTCATTCTAAATTTTCAGTTAATCATCTAACTATGGTATCAAAAGAAAGCTCTATCTCTCCTTGAAAAAAACAATATATAGTTTCCATGGGTACACTATTCACAGGAAAAGAGAACCGACATAGCGCAAAAATGGCAAAATTGCTCCGGGATTTGAGGTACCAAAAACCCCTGGGATTGAAGGGGTTAAATAATGAATGTATTATTATTATTATCATCATCACTCCCCAGATAGGGAAGCCCCCAGAGACCCCTTTTCGCAGGGTAGCGACTAGTTTCTACCCAGTAGAAGGACTCACATGGTACAAAGAACTACAGGAAGAAGAAGAAGCGGCAGTGCGGGACGTGCAAATGGGCTGTGCTGGGCAGTGTGGGATGTGAGGATGAAGTTTTAACAGACCAACTGAAAATACAGAATATTATGGAGGCAGAAGGAAACTTGAATCTGTGAAATAATTCACAGTGAGTCTCTCTCTCTTTCTCTGTCTCTGTGCCAGTGATTGTGTCTCTCTCTGTGCCAGTGAGTGTCTCTCTCTGTGCCAGTGAGTGTCTCTCTCTGTGCCAGTGAGTGTCTCTGTCTCTCTCTGTGCCAGTGAGTGTCTCTGTCTCTCTCTGTGCCAGTGAGTGTGTCTCTCTCTCCCTCTCGGTGCCAGTGAGTGTCTCTCTCTGTGCCAGTGAGTGTCTCTCTCTGTGCCAGTGAGTGTCTCTGTCTCTCTCTGTGCCAGTGAGTGTCTCTGTCTCTCTCTGTGCCAGTGAGTGTGTGTCTCTCTCTCTCCCTCTCGGTGCCAGTGAGTGTGTCTCTCTCTCTCTCTCTCTGTGCCAGTGAGTGTCTCTCTCTCTCTATGCCAGTGTCTCTCTCGGTGCCAGTGAGTGTGTCTTTCTCTCGGTGCCAGTGAGTGTGTCTTTCTCTCTGTGCCCGTGAGTGTGTGTCTCTCTGTGCCAGTGAGTGCGTGTCTGTCTCGCTCTGTGCCAGTGAGTGTGTCTCTCTGTCTCTCTCTGTGCCAGTGACTGTGTGTCTTTCTCTCGGTGCCAGTGAGTGTGTGTGTCTCTCTGTGCCAGAGAGAGAGACACACGGTCACTGGCACAGACAGAGAGACACACTCACTGGCACCGAGAGAGAGAGAGAGAGAGAGAGAGACACACTCACTGGCACCGAAAGAGAGAGAGACACACTCACTGGCACCGAGAGAGGGAGAGCGCGCGCCTCGAGAGGGAGATTTTTTACTGAATAGACTCATTTGTTATAGACTAAATGCCACGTCTGTAATTGAGACTAGGGCTGAAACAACTAATCGATAAAATCGATAATAATCGATAATGAAAATCGTTGTCAACGATTTTCATTATCGATTAATCGGATCGATTTTTATCGATTATAAAAAGAGGTTTTTTCAGAGCAAATGCTCTGAAAAACTCCTCTATTTATATAATCCGACCTCAAACAGAGATCGGATTATAACACCGGAATCCAGATCCCCCGCTATGCTGCAGGGGACCTGGATTCCCCTCACTGTCGGCCGGTCTCTCACTTCCGTCTCTCTCCCCCTCCAATCTGCCTCCTCCCCCCTCCCATACACTGCTGTGCCTCTCTACCCGGCACCGTTACTGACAGGCACTTTCCCTGCAGCTTCATAGAAGCCTCAGTGTAAGTGAAGGTGAGTAACGGAGTCTGTCTGTGCGATGCAGACCCCCACCGGCTGACAGAGAATCATCCTCTCTGACAGCCGGTGAGGGTCTGCATCGCACAGACAGACTCCGTTACTGCCCTTCACTTACACTGTGGCTTCTATGAAGCTGCAGTGAAAGTGCCTTCAGTAACAGGGCGGTGTATGGGAGGGGGAGGAGTCAGAGGGGTGTATGGGAGCCACCCTCCAATACACCACTCTGGCTCCTCCCCCTCTCATACGCCACTCTGCCTCTCTGGGGTATCAGGGTACTGGTAGCTGGTCTGCTGTCTGCCCTGCTGGTAGTTCCACCCCCTCGGTCTTAAGCATCTTCCCTCTTTTTACTGCTATCCAGCTGCACTTCTCCAGTCCGAAGGACATCCTAATGAGGGGCAAAAAGACCCCCTCAACTCATCAACTTTGTATGGGCATGAGGGGGTTAGGGTTAAAGGAAAAATACCTTTGTGTGTTTTACACTTAATACCCTCATACCCAACAACCATTCTGAGCTCTAGGAAAGAGAGGCATCGGGGGAGGAAAGAGAAATGTCAGGGGTTGAAAGAGGGGGAAAAGAGGGCATCAGGAGAGTAAAGAGAGACAGCAAGGGAGGAAAAGGAGCAGCAGGGAAGAAAAGAGGGGCAGCAGGGTAGAAATAATGAGCATCAGGGGAGGAAAAAAACAAAGTGGCCCCTTACGAGGGAGCTGCCTGAGAAAATCATACCTAGACTGTCTTCTCTGTAAGCACCACCAAAGAAAAAAAAACAATGTACCGTTTCTTAAATATATAGTTAATATAATTAACCAATAAAACATTTTATTAATTGATTTTGTGATATAAATAATCAAAATAAATGTAAAAACGTATTATAGATATTATGCGTCCCCTATGGACGTACCGGTATGTCTAAAAAAACGCATCCCAAGTATCCCCTACGTCCTGCCCTTCTTGCAGCGGCAGGGATGTCAAGCGACAGCCTGGACTTCCCCCTGACAGCAGAAGCCAGCATCGCCGTAAAAAGCCGTAAAACTGTTAAATTTTTATACGGCGATCGCGCGATCGGCCATTCCTTTCCGGGTCGCGTCACTGCTGCAAAGAGATGACAGTGTGATCAGTGCAGGGGGATCCCGGGGACGAGAGTGAGAAATCATGTTTCTCACCCTCCTCACATACTGAAAAACGAAACCGAGGGGGAAAAAAAGGTTAGTGATTTTCTTTAAAAAAAAATAAAAATCACTAAAATAATACAATAAATAATAATAATAATAAAAAAAAATAAAGTGAGCTAAGTGATGTCATTGTGACATCAGTGGCATTAATAACATGTTCAAGAGGTCCCTACAAAAAATAAAATAAACTTTTTTTAAAATATATATATATAGAAAAGATAATAATAAAAAAATAAATAAAACTTACACCCCTCAACCCGTTAAGCCATAAGCATAAAAATTCTAAGAATAATGTACACCTTATAGTATGTTCCCTATAAGTGCTGGTAAAGTATGGAGAATCTATATAAATGAGGTATTTCTGAAATAAGGACACCTGAATTGATAAACTTGGAGGGGATTTTCCATCACATTACCTAATTTTGTGAGGATTCAGAGGAAAAATTTATAAAAAATTGGGTGTTTTTTTCTAATTTTCGCTAGTTTTTAGTAAATTTCTCATTCTAAATTTTCAGTTAATCATCTAACTATGGTATCAAAAGAAAGCTCTATCTCTCCTTGAAAAAAACAATATATAGTTTCCATGGGTACACTATTCACAGGAAAAGAGAACCGACATAGCGCAAAAATGGCAAAATTGCTCCGGGATTTGAGGTACCAAAAACCCCTGGGATTGAAGGGGTTAAATAATGAATGTATTATTATTATTATCATCATCACTCCCCAGATAGGGAAGCCCCCAGAGACCCCTTTTCGCAGGGTAGCGACTAGTTTCTACCCAGTAGAAGGACTCACATGGTACAAAGAACTACAGGAAGAAGAAGAAGCGGCAGTGCGGGACGTGCAAATGGGCTGTGCTGGGCAGTGTGGGATGTGAGGATGAAGTTTTAACAGACCAACTGAAAATACAGAATATTATGGAGGCAGAAGGAAACTTGAATCTGTGAAATAATTCACAGTGAGTCTCTCTCTCTTTCTCTGTCTCTGTGCCAGTGATTGTGTCTCTCTCTGTGCCAGTGAGTGTCTCTCTCTGTGCCAGTGAGTGTCTCTCTCTGTGCCAGTGAGTGTCTCTGTCTCTCTCTGTGCCAGCGAGTGTCTCTGTCTCTCTCTGTGCCAGTGAGTGTGTCTCTCTCTCCCTCTCGGTGCCAGTGAGTGTCTCTCTCTGTGCCAGTGAGTGTCTCTCTCTGTGCCAGTGAGTGTCTCTGTCTCTCTCTGTGCCAGTGAGTGTCTCTGTCTCTCTCTGTGCCAGTGAGTGTGTGTCTCTCTCTCTCCCTCTCGGTGCCAGTGAGTGTGTCTCTCTCTCTCTCTCTCTGTGCCAGTGAGTGTCTCTCTCTCTCTATGCCAGTGTCTCTCTCGGTGCCAGTGAGTGTGTCTTTCTCTCGGTGCCAGTGAGTGTGTCTTTCTCTCTGTGCCCGTGAGTGTGTGTCTCTCTGTGCCAGTGAGTGCGTGTCTGTCTCGCTCTGTGCCAGTGAGTGTGTCTCTCTGTCTCTCTCTGTGCCAGTGACTGTGTGTCTTTCTCTCGGTGCCAGTGAGTGTGTGTGTCTCTCTGTGCCAGAGAGAGAGACACACGGTCACTGGCACAGACAGAGAGACACACTCACTGGCACCGAGAGAGAGAGAGAGAGAGAGACACACTCACTGGCACCGAAAGAGAGAGAGACACACTCACTGGCACCGAGAGAGGGAGAGCGCGCGCCTCGAGAGGGAGATTTTTTACTGAATAGACTCATTTGTTATAGACTAAATGCCACGTCTGTAATTGAGACTAGGGCTGAAACAACTAATCGATAAAATCGATAATAATCGATAATGAAAATCGTTGTCAACGATTTTCATTATCGATTAATCGGATCGATTTTTATCGATTATAAAAAGAGGTTTTTTCAGAGCAAATGCTCTGAAAAACTCCTCTATTTATATAATCCGACCTCAAACAGAGATCGGATTATAACACCGGAATCCAGATCCCCCGCTATGCTGCAGGGGACCTGGATTCCCCTCACTGTCGGCCGGTCTCTCACTTCCGTCTCTCTCCCCCTCCAATCTGCCTCCTCCCCCCTCCCATACACTGCTGTGCCTCTCTACCCGGCACCGTTACTGACAGGCACTTTCCCTGCAGCTTCATAGAAGCCTCAGTGTAAGTGAAGGTGAGTAACGGAGTCTGTCTGTGCGATGCAGACCCCCACCGGCTGACAGAGAATCATCCTCTCTGACAGCCGGTGAGGGTCTGCATCGCACAGACAGACTCCGTTACTGCCCTTCACTTACACTGTGGCTTCTATGAAGCTGCAGTGAAAGTGCCTTCAGTAACAGGGCGGTGTATGGGAGGGGGAGGAGTCAGAGGGGTGTATGGGAGCCACCCTCCAATACACCACTCTGGCTCCTCCCCCTCTCATACGCCACTCTGCCTCTCTACCCGGCTCCCTGGTGTCTTGTCAGAAACGGAGGTTCACAGGAGGCAGAGTGGAGTATGGGAGGGGGGAGGAGGCAAAGTGATGTATGGGAGGGGGGAGGAGGCAAAGTGATGTATGGGAGGGGGGAGGAGGCAAAGTGATGAATGGGAGGGGGAGGAGCCAAAGTGATGTATGGGAGGGGGAGGAGGCAGAGTGAAGTATGGGAGGAGCCAGAGTGGAGTATGGGAGGGGGAGGAGCCAGAGTGGTGTATGGGAGGGGGAGGAGCCAGAGTGGTGTATGGGAGGAGGCAGAGTGGAGTATGGGAGGGGGAGGAGCCAAAGTAATGTATGGGAGGGGAGGAGGCAGAGTGGGATATGGGAGGGGGAGGAGGCAAAGTGATGTATGGGAGGGGAGGAGCCAAAGTGATGTATGGGCGGGGGAGGAGACAGAGTGGTGTATGGGAGGGGGGAGGAGGCAGAGTGGAGTATGAGAGGGGGGAGGAGCCAGAGTGGTGTATGGGAGGGGGAGGAGCCAGAGTGGTGTATGGGAGGGGGAGGAGCCAGAGTGGTGTATGGGTGAGTTATAGTTGTGTATGGGGGGTATTATGAATTTTTAGGGCATATAGGGGGTATAAGGCATATGGATATTAGGCATATCAGGGGGGTAAAAGGTATATCAGGGGGCTCAGTGGCATATAGGGGGTATAAGACATATCGATATTAGGCATATCAGGGGGGCATAAAACAAATCTGGGGGTAAAAGGTATATCAGGGGGCTCAGTTGCATATCACTGGCATATAAGGAGTATAAGGCATATCAGGGGGTACAGTGGAATCTGGCGTATAAGAGGTATAAGGCATATATAGAGTGGCAAGCTGGGGGTCAGATGTGCATAACTGGGGGCAGTTTGAAAATAAAAAAATTTAAACAAGGCTTTTTTCTCCGTTTTTATTAAATATGAAAAATAGTTAACATATGAATTAATATTTACTAATAGCTTTGTATTAAAACCTAGTTTAACCCCTTAATGACAATTGCCGGTCCTGGCACGGCACGGAAAAGCATGTGCTTTACGACAATTGACGTGCCAGGACCGGCACGTCTTTAAACGGGTGCAGAAAGCGATCTACTATCGCTTTCTGCACCCAAAAAGCGTTGCTGAATGCCTCGACCTCGAGGCATTCAGCAACGCCGCGATCGGCACGAAGGGGCCATCTCTGGCCCCTCCACGGGGCGTCAACATCCGCCATACTTTGTATGGCGGCGGACGCCCGTTTTAAAAGCGTTTAGGAGGCGATCGACGATCGCCTCCTAAACTTAAATGGTGTCGCTGGAATGCCTCGATCAGGAGGCATCCAGCGACACCAAACACTAACCTTTTGATGGGCTGTGACCGCTCCGGAGAGCGGTCACAGCCGCAGCTGCCGGCAATCTTCGCCATCAAGGAAGATGGCCGCCGTCCTGTAACAGGAACCACAAATTTTAAAAATTCGCTAGATGGTCCAGACCATCTAGAGAACTTTGGCTCCACTTGCAGGTTGAATACAGGTACTGCATTCACCATGCAAGTCAATGGAGCCCAGCTTTCTAATCACAGTGTGATTAGTAAAAATAAATTAAAAAATAAAATAAAATTAATAATAATTAGAAAAAAATAGTAAAAAAACAGTAAAATGTAAAAATCATTTCCCACTGATGTCACTATCAGGGGAACCTCCAAGTTGAAAAAAAATGTTAAAAATTTTTTTAAAAAAAATTATAAAAAAAAAATATATATATATAAAAAATATATTTTTGTGAGCAAGTCCTAAAATTAGCATATTAGCTTAAAACAATTCTCGCATGGAAAGAGTTTAAATACTGGCATATTAAATGCCCGTGGGGTGTCTACTTTTAAAAAATGTATGATTTGATGGGGTAAATTGAATGGGCCAGGTTCAACAACGTCCCAATTAACACGGGGGGAAGGATGGCCACACATCTAATTTCCAATTAGAAAAATGCACACGTACCAAATGTGGCCTTTTAGTTCCCCAAAAAATGACAAACCCATGCATGTGGGGTATCACTGCACTCAGGAGATGTTGCTGAACACATTATGGGGTGTCGTGCGACAGCGGCATATACCAGGAGCTGTAAATTCATACATAAAGTAGGTGTGTGTGGGAAAAATACACACACAAAAATACTACTGCAAACTTTGAAAAAATGCTGGTGGTAAAATGTGTGCATGCAAAGAGTTAAAATACCAGCATTTAAAATACCCTGTGGTGTCTAGTTTTGAAAAATATATGGTTTTGTTGGGCACACTGAAATGGCCTGGCTCAAAGATGTACCAAATAGGGCATGGGCAGTGGATCCCAAATGCCAAAGTTCAACATTGAAAAATGTGCATGCCCCAAATGTGGCCCTTTTGCCCTAAAACAGCCAGGCAAAATCATTCATGTGAGGTATCGCTGTACTCAGGAGATGTTGCTGAACACATATTGGGGTGTTTTGTGATAGTGACATATACGAGAACATTTTAATTCATACCTGAATTAAAATGTGTGTGGAAAACCAAATGCAAACAAATGACTACCACAAAGTTTGACAAAGACTGGTGGTAGATATGGTGCATGGAAAGAGTTAAAATACTAGCATTTGAAATACCCTGGGGTGTCTAGTTTTCAAAAATATATGGGTTTATTGGGCACACTGAAATGGCCCGGCTCAAAGATGTACCAAATAGGGCATGGGCAGTGGATCCCCAAATGCCAAAGTTCAACATTGAAAAATGCGCATGCCCCAAATGTGGCCCTTTTGCCCCCAAACAGCCAGGCAAAATCATTCATGTGGGGTATCGCTGCGCTCAGGAGATGTTGCTGAACACATATTGGGGTGTTTTGTGATAGTGACATAAACGAGAACATTTTAATTCATACCTGAAGTAAAATGTGTATGACAAAACAAATGCAAAAAAATGACTACCATAAAGTTTGACAAAGACTGGTGGTAGATATGGTGCATGGAAAGAGTTAAAATACTAGCATTTGGAATACCCTGGGCTGTCTAGTTTTCAAAAATATATGACTTGATGGGGTAAATTGCATTGGCCGGCTTCAAAGATACCCGAAATGGCACATGGGGGAAAGAATTACCAGATTTGGAAAAAATGGCTTTGAAATAGCAAAACGCTACCTGTACTTATTGCCCCATAATGGGTAGAAAAAAGCAAAAAAACATAAAAACATTGGGTATTTCTAAACTCAGGACAAATAGTAGAATCTATTTAGCAGGTTTTTTCATTACCTTTTATAGATGAGTAAAAGATTTTTCAACTAAAAGTTAGAAACAGTCATTTTTTTCTAAATTTTTCACCATATTTTATAATTTTTTTAATGGTGAATAATATGATACAATCAAAACAATGTCATCTAAAGAAAGCCCTTCTTGTCCTGAAAAAAACAATATCTAATGTGTGTGGGTTCAGTAAACGAGAAAGAAGAAAATTACAGCTAAACACAAGCAGCGCAGAAATGTTAAAAAGGCCATTGTCACAAAGGGTACAAAAAGTAAAATCAGCCTTTGTCTCGAAGGGGTTAAGAAACACCGTGTTTGGGTTCTTGTAGCTTTTATTATTATGTCAGTAAAATAAGAAGGTGAATAGAGAGAGGCCATTGCAATAAAGAGATGAAAGTGTAAATTGTACGTTTTTTATTGCAATTTTTCTTCAATTTAAAATAATGTATTTTTTTATCCGATTAATTGATTAATCGACAAAATAATCGGCCAACTAATCGATTATTAAAATAATCGTTAGTTGCAGCCCTAATTGAGACCTTCACAATGTATATGAGAATGTGATAAAATAAAGCAACAGCTGTATATGTTTCAAAATAATAGTAATAATAATAATATATGTTCACGAATAATTAAATGAACATAACGCATGTAATATATCTGGAATTGCAATTAAAAATCAGTTTGTTTTTTTTTTTGTTTGTTTTTTTTTCTTTAACTAGATGTTTATACTGTTTTCTTCTTCTACAGTCTATCTCAACCACTCACAAAACATTAATTTTTTAGTGACATGGGTAGATAAATAGATTACGTCCTCATGGTGGCGGCTTTTTGGAATAGGAGTCAGGCATAAGCTGTTGCCCACAGAGTATTGTGCAGCGGACAAGTGCAAAGGTAGAAGGAACAGCTCAGCTGTGTGCATCAGACCGCCATACACAAGGGAGAATATCCAAGAAAGGCTCTGTTGGCTGTGTCTTTCTCCTGCTCAGATGATTAGGGACCACACAGGGTTAAGGTGTGAATCCAGGACAGATGGAAGACAATTGGAGTCATAAAAAGGACACATCGGTACCCATTAACACAACAATTATTAGGAATATCTATGGGCAAGACCATGGAAACAAGATCTCTCACTATGAACTGTCTAGTTTCTATTCCTGTAAGGGACCTGCGTGAGCTGGAGGTATGAAAGTCCTTTAGCTGGATAGAAACTACATTTCTCACCGTAAGATTGTTATCCTTGGTATAAAAGTCCTTTAACTGGATGGAAACTAGATTTCTCACTATGAACCGTCTAGTTCCTATCCCTGTAAGGGACCTGCGTGAGCTGGAGAGATGAGTCCCTTTGCAGTATAGGAACTAGGGATTGTTATCCTTGTAAAGGACCATTGTTAGCTGAAGGTATAAGAGTCCTTTAGTTGGATGGAAACTAGATTTCTTACTATGAAACGCCTAGTTCCTAGCCCTGTAAAAGACCTGTGTGAGCTGGAGATATGAGTCCCTTTGCAGTATAGGAACTAGGAATTGTTATCCTTGTAAAGGACCATTGTTAGCTGAAGGTATAAGAGTCCTTTAGCTGGATGGAAACTAGATTTCTCACTATGAAGCGTCTAGTTCCTATCCCTATAAGGGACCTGTGTGAGCTGGAGGTATAATTGTCTCTTGGTTGTATAAGTACCTGTGTGAGCTGAAGGTATAAAAGTTCTTTAGCTGGATGGAAACTAGATTTCTTACTATGAACCGTCTAGTTCCTATCCCTGTAAGGGACCTGTGTGTGCTGGAGAGATAAGGGTCCTTAAGCTGGATGGTAACTAGATTTCTCACCATGAACCATCTAGTTCCTATCCGTTAACAGGACCTGGCCACGATGGAGCAAACGGTCCTTTACAGGGATAGAAACTAGCTCTCTTTACATGAGTTGGATAGTTCCTATCCCTGTACAGGACCTGACCACTAGAGGGCAAAAGGTAATTTTGCTGGATAGAAAATAGCTCACACACATTGAGCAAGCTATTTCCTATCCCTGTAAAGGACATGGTCCTTCTACCGGATAGGAACTAGTCGCAACTGTGACGATATGGATACCTGGAGCAGCCTCTCCCCCAGGATGTATCGTCCAGAAAGGAGCGTTGCTGAGACCGGGGTCAAGTCGGTGACTATATCTCCCCCAGGATGCTGGTCTCAGTAGGGGAAACTTCTGGAGCGAGGCTGAAGGGTCAGTAGACGGTAGCAGGTTTGACCTGAGCTGGGGTAGGCATTGAGTCCTTTAGCCACTGGATAGGAAGGCATGTATTGATCCCTCTGCCTCCAAGTACAGCCTTTACAGAGGCTGCCAAGTGTTAAGCTCAATGCTGACAGATCCGAAGACTCTGCCGCAACCCTCCCAAGAAAGGGACGCACACCAAACTCTTGGGGAAGACTTCTCTGTTTATTGCAAGGCATACAAGGTTATATAGGAAAACAAGGGGTGGGTAAAACACTACAAACAACCAAGTACTTTGTATACAAAAGGAAAGTTAACATAAGGAAATTAACTCAGGCATTTAATTAATACAATACAATAGTTCATACCACAACAAAGGATCATTACCATCACCTCAAGATAATGGCAGTGCAGACAGGAAGCAGCACCAATAAAAATAACGGGATTATACAAGAAAGGAACTTTTAAACACATGAATTACATCCTGGGATACAATAGTTCACACCACACCACAACAAAGAGTTAATAACATCAGCTCAAGATAATGGCAGTACAGACCGGAAGCAGCACCAATAAACATAAAGGGATTATACAAAGAAGGAACATCAGTTTGAAAATACAAAATACACATTAGCCCTTGTATGCCCACAAGTCTCAGACAGCTACCATCACAGCAACCATTAAAGTAGCTCTAGCCGGGGGGCACCAGCAAGCAGCGGCCGTTTAGATTTACATTTCCAGCAATCTGATGGCCGCCTAGTGATGATGAGACTGAGAGCAGGGTGAGGAGTCACCTCTGTCCCCATTCAGGAGGCAGAGTGCCCCATGATATGCCTTTTAACTCCCTTTATGCCACTCTGTCTCCAGAAATGCCTTTTAACCCCCTATATGCCACTCTGTATCTATAAATGCCTTTTAACCCCCTATATGCCACTCTGCCTCCAGAAATGCCTTATACCCCCCTATATGCCACTCTGTCCCATGATATGCCTTTTAACCCCCTATATGACAGAGTATAGGGGTATAAGGTATTTCTGGAGGCAGAGGGGCATATGAGGGTTAAAAGGCATATCAGGGGGCAGAGTGGCAAGCATGGGGCAGATGTGCATAACTGGAGGGGAGGTAGGTTGGCAAATAAAAGGAAATAAAAACAAAAACCAAAAATGTAGCTAGTGAGAAGGGGGGTAGGCAGAGGGTAGATAGTCTGAGAAGGGGGGAGGGGGTAGATTGGGTTGGGGGGCCCTTAACAGATTCTCGCACCGGGGCCTGAGGCTTCTGGTTACGCCCCTGCGGTGTGGCAAGCTTCGGGAAGGTTGTCTCTAATTCCTTCATATTTCCATTGGTAAATGTGTAAGGGGAGTAGCCTGGTGCTGATGTTGTCTGCATAATCCCTGGAATTGTGTTATGTGTTAACTATGCTAATCATTTCTAGTTTCCTGTGTTTTGTGAGTATCCCCTATATAAACTCTGCCCAGTCCCAGCAAAGTGTCCTCTTGCATCCTGACTGGTGTGCCGTGACTGATGGTATGGTTCTTTATGAGATCCTTCTTCCCCGGTATAGCACATTTACTCTGAGAACCCAGAGTGACTACCAATCTTGTTGCCTGCTTTGGCAAAGGGTAGGTGGTAGCGATAGCCCTTGTTATACTGGTGGCAGTGGTGGGATCTCGTATTAATGAAATGTAACTAATATCAA
The DNA here is from genome assembly GCF_027358695.1 of Spea bombifrons. Classification (NCBI taxonomy): domain Eukaryota; kingdom Metazoa; phylum Chordata; class Amphibia; order Anura; family Pelobatidae; genus Spea; species Spea bombifrons. Next base: position 7,245,046 of record NC_071097.1, read on the forward strand.
TCCCCCTCCTCCACACCTTTATATCATGTTATCTGTCCCCTATGTTTCCCATACACCTCTCACTGCATTCACTGGATATAAGACTGAAAGATCTAGCTTACAGCTGCACCATTCAGCAATGGCTGAGATTCTGGAGACTCCTGAGCTGAGCCATGAAAGAGCAGGTAACAGAGCATGAGGTCTCTATTGGCTGATTTTTGGACTTTAGGGGAACTGTCTGCATGCGTGGCGCTTTAACACTATAATTATGCTAATGGCTGCACCATTGCTTTCTGTTTCAGTTTGGGATATAAATGCGAAGACTCGCAACCACGAATAATCCATAATATAAGTAATTCTTCTAATATATATTATATAACATAATATAATAAATTCTAATTCATAATCTATAATATAAGTAATTCTAATTCATAATCTATATTCTATCTATAATCCATAATATAAGTAATTCTAATCTATTAATATTATATAACTTAATATTCATTAATAAATCATATACTGAATCTGATTTAACCTCACTTTAGCTTAGTGGGCTGTTAGGCCCGTGTAAATTCAAATTAAAAATAAAATACTGCTAGTTAATATAAATAGTTAATCTTGAGTTAATAATTTAAATAACTTGAGCACCTTGGTAGATTGCACACAACAGCACAGTGCAGTTGTGCATAGTTTTACTTTTTCAGCAGTAAACTTCATCTAATTTTTTTGTCTTTATTTTTTTTTCCTTTTTTTATAGTTTTAAATACTACACTACACACACACAACACAAAATTTGAAACAGATCCTCCTTTTGGGTCTAAGGAGGGACAAGCTCCATCTACCACCACCACCACCACCAGTTCTAAGATGCAGCCTTTGCGTCAGTCTAGTTGGCCAAGTAGGCCAAGTAGGCCAAGCTCGCGCTTATCGTTTGGGGAAGCATTGCTTGAAGGATCATCAAGTAAAGGAAAGACACCAAAAGCAGGCAGTAGTAGTGCTGCTAGGCCCACAAGCTCTATGGTTTTTTACGGAAAGCCTAAAGCACCAGAAGCACGTTCAAAGTTAAAGGGTAGCACAACTAGTACTTCTACTAGCCCAATGAGTAAAAAGAAGTGCCTTTTGCCCCAAGCAGCATCTTCCCCATCCACAAGCACCATGCAAGGTACCAAGCAGAGCCAAATTAGCAGCAAGACTCAGAGAGGTTTTCCCAAACCAAAGCGATCTCATTCCTTCGTAGGGAAAACCACCACCACCACTAGTGCTGCGCCTACTGTTCCCACCGGTACCGCCACGCCATGTCCTCCTAGCACCTCTAGCAAGCCACCAAGTCCTTACAATATTTTTGTATGATATCAGTCTTAGCTCCAGCCTAGCATTTGATACCCATTTGATCTGGCTAATGAAGAACTAGACAATGTTAGGGATATTAATGAGACAAAATAGGCAAAACCAATATTTTATCACATACGCAAAATAACGATGCTACCAAATATTGTAGTACCACATCCACAATATTAATTTAAGGAGATACCCTATATTTTATCTCCGATCCTAAATTTTTTCAGATCGACGAAAATTATAATTCAAATCAGATATATATCGCCACGATAGTCAATCACAAATATTATTTATTGTGAATACAATTTATAAAATATATATATGAGTCACACAGTGCATGATATAAAACACAAAATTCTTAAAACATGTCAAAAATTAATCAATTCAAATACAGTATATTATCGATAGTTATCAATATAAATTGGTATTTTATGAGTCTAACACACAATTAATTTCCAGTCCACTCAGCAACCAAAAATTGATAATAATCAGGGCAGTAATGAAGATATCACTATCTCTCTTATATTAGTTCAACTAATATGACAAATTAAAAATAATTTTATTGTGTCTAAGAGTATTAGTGAAGTTCCTAATAGATCTATAGGTAAAAATACCTTTTCATTATTGTTATTATCACGGGTTATAACTAGCTGCAGTCTCACAAGCCATCATATACAATAATTCCCAGAAACAGGGAATTCTATACGAAGAAGACAAAATTCATCTCTATTCAGAATAATAAAATAATTATAATTACCACCGCTTGTTGCTGTGGTCCATCTAGTCCTTGTAGAAATTAATCCAGGTTCAGTGGCAAGAAATTAAGTGGGACGAAATATAACTTCTAAAAGTTATAAAGGTTAGGACTCAAAGTAACTCTAAGAGTGAAATATGGTGCCAGGATCTTAAGATTCCAATTCTCTGGGGTAAATTTGGTGAATAACTCCGTCAGGGTCTGTCTATTTCAGGGTGCGATCTTTTTAAGGTCCGTTTCAGGATGAGGATAATTAGGACTTCTACTCATATTTACACCCTTGTAATTTCTTAATTTACCTGCGAGAGACGCTCTGGTCTAAGAAATAACTTAAGACCATTACATATGTGTTTGGAATTCATCCATGGTCACCCTTATCTTTAGATGTTACCTCCTAGATAGTAAATCAGGTCTTTGTAGTCACCCATATCTCCAGACGTTGCCTCCTAGGTAGTAAATTAGGTTTTGGTGGTCTTACAACGTATCCCCCATTCCAATTTACATTCCTAAGGATATGCAGTGTCTACTCCTTAACTTTCTCATGGAAGATAACGTTAATTGGATCATATATACTGAAACATCTATATACATGAATACTTCTTTGTTCTCAACTATAAAGGGAACAAAGACAGAAAGAAATAATCATTATATGATTAAGTAAAATAAAATGGCTCTGACTCCATTTTGTGTAAAATACAGAATATATAGAATACATGTTTTCCATCATAAAATATCTGACAACAATAAGCCAGAGGAAGTGGAGGAGATGAGTGGTCAGGAATCAGATTCCTCAGGGAGCAGTGTACAAATGACTAGTGCACAATTTTCCCAATTTGGGAGCACTTTGAAAATGTAGAAGAAGGGCGCTATGGAAAGTGCAAACATTGTGGGAAGCTAATAAGCAGAGGGAAAGTGTCTGGCCATTTTACCAGTGCTAGCATGAAGCATCACCTCAGCACTCAACACAACGCTGTGCTATTGGGGAAAGATGCAGAAGTAAAACGTAGTGCAGGCAGCAAAGCTGGTGGCCGTGGTACTACAACAACAACTAGTACCATCTCCAGAGAGAGTGGAAAAAACCCAACAGCTGCTTCTGAGCCAATAGCAGCAGCAGCTAGTGCTGGCAGCCAGAGACCAAGGCAGGTTGGAGCACTGCATGTCCAGCCCACCCTGGAACAATTTGTGGCATTCCACTCCAAGAGATCAATGCCCAAACAGCAGGCCAATAAAGTAACGCAACTTATTGGTCAGTTCATTGCTGTTGGAGGGGCATCCTTCTCCATGATTGAAGGGGAGCCTTTCAAACAATTGATGGCGGCTGTGGCTCCACAATATACAGTTCCCTCACGTTCCACTTTCAGCAGGAACATTGTCCGCTCGCTGTATCGCGTAGAGCTCCACACGCAGCCCGGACTAAGCACCGGGGACTCAGAAGCACAGGTAAGTTGGGGGGGGGTTAACACAGGAGGATCCAGGTCCCCTGCATCACTGCGGGGGATCTGGATCTTAGTCTCATAAGCAGACCTATTTGAGGTCTGATTATAAGACGACCCTGATTATAAGACGAGGGGTATTTTTCAGAGCATTTGCTCTGGAAAAAACCTCGTCTTATAATCGAGCAAATACGGTAAATAGGTAGCAAATGTTAGGCATGTATTACAAGTGGTCCAAAATCTATTTAAAAATGTGAAATAATCCCTATTCTTTTATTAAACATCTATGGATGTGTGACTGTGTATGATAAAAAGGAGGCCAAGTTCCTTGGAGCATTTGTCTAGGTCATTTGTGTACAGTACACCTCGGTACGTGTGTGCAACTCTATTGGTCCTTTCGGCATTGGTTGTTTCGCCTGCCATCAACGAATGAGGTGCATTCTGCAGTTCTGCAATTCATTTGTTGATGCCAGACCAGCCCCCTTCCGGCGACCAATAGAGTCGCACACACGTACCTTCACGGCGCGAATGCATCTGCTGCTGCTGCTCCGACGTGTTCTTAACCCCGTATTAACCCCTGCTAGGCAACCAGGAGAAAAGGAAGATGAGCCGAGCACGAACAATGTCCACAAATATTCGCCTGAAAAGAAGACAGGAACGTCGAATATTCGCGGAATACGAAGATTTTTTCCCCCGAAGACGAACACGAAGACAAACACGAAGAGCCCCCTGGTACCCAAGTCTAGTTAAAACCATTTGTGACGCTAATGGAATAAATGGATGAATTCTGAGATTCTCTTGGAACGTTCCCCACGTGCGGGATTCTGTCCCAGTACCTACAACTGCTAAGATCATTTAGTTAAACCGTTGTGTCTGTGCCATGTAGCTGGTACGTCTGTGCTTGTGTTGGGATAACAATTACGCTGACTGACTACAGAGCTGCTTCATCTTCCCTGGGGGTCTCTGAATAACTCGGGTTTTGTGTTGGTCCCAACTATGTCCGCGCAAATCTGCCACAGCTCCGGTATTATATTCCCCGGCTAAACCATGTCGATATCTGTGCTGTGATCGGTTACTGGGACTATTTTGCTGACATTCGCTTTGAATACATTGATCAAAGGCTTCCAGTGCACGAGGAGTTACACAATAAAAAGACGAGCTATTGGGGGGGGGTTATTTACATATATACATTACAGTGCATATGGCGGCAGAAGTTGAATACAGAAAAGCCGCCATCATTTCTGTGCTTTGAGAGGGTGGTAGGTGACTGGAACCGCCTCCCAGCAGCACACAGCAACAGAACTGAAATATGCCCAGGACTCCAAGATGAAAAGAAGGTAGCAGGAGCTGGCCAAGGTCACAAAGTCTGCCTAGAAAACACACAAAACCGAATTAATCCGTTCCTCTCTCGGAGTTCTCATCACTTCTGGATGCAGCAGCAGAATATTTGGAGGAATCTCCGCCGGATCGTCTTCCTCTCTGACTGCGCCTGTTTCGTTAGAACGTTCAGATGCGATTAGCGGATTTTACAAGGAAAACGCAGACTGTTTTCAGATGGGATTTCTCGGCTATGTGATAAGTACCGGGGCCGGGAATAGTAACGCTTTCGTGATCTCGTCATCGCAAACTCCGGACCTCCCAAAGATTTCCCATAACTTAGCAATTACGCCCCTTAATCCATCTCAGATACTTCTTAACCCCTTATATACCCTATGAGAATCAGCTCTAGGGCATTCTGTGTGTATACTGCTCTCATCCGATACACTGTATTGTATAAATATTCTGCACTGATTTCCGTTACTAGTCACACACACAGGGCCGGCCTTAGGGCCGCCATGGCAACAGGGGCGCTGTCCAGGACTTAAATTAAAACAGCTTTTTTTTTTGTAACTTTATTTAACAGCCTCCATGTTAAATAAAGTTTTTTTTTTAACTTGAACATGGAGGATGTTAAATAAAGTTAAAAAAAAAATGGTATTTTAATTTAAGTCCCGGGCAGGAGCGCCGAGCGGTCGCTCGTGAAGTTTTCAGCAACCGCTCAGCATCCCTCACTCTCCGTGACTCCGTCGCGGTGCCGACGTTTCATTCTGAGAGCCGGAATATTCTGGCGCTCAGCTGTGAAGCGTGCACCGCGGCAGAGCAGGAAGACGGACACCTCCCTCTCCCACCACAGGACTCAACAAGGTAAGTAAGGATAATGAGATGTAGGGAGAGGGGGTAGATAGTGAGAAGGGGCAGGGGGGGCACTGAGAAGGGGCAGAGGTGGTAGATAGTGAGAAGGGGCAGAGGGGGGAGATTTTTTTCCTTTCTTTTTTTGGGGATGGGGGGGGCGCCAGAGGAGTAGTCTGCACAGTGCGCCAGAACACTTAAGGCCGGCTCTGCACACACACACATATATATATATAATTCAGTAAGTGATAGACTAGCAAGCTCACCAGTTCATATTCCCTTAGTTTTTGCCGGGACGCCTCGAGTTCTCTCTTTTTTCGCAGGTAGTTGCTGTCCGCGCGTCTCGCTCGTCTCTCTGCTCTTTCCAGCCAGCTTTGCAGATTCCGCTCTCTTTACTGAAGCTGTTTCATGCGATTATGTTCCTTGTCTAAGGTCCAAGAAAGTTTCATCAAAGGGAGGAAAAATGGTTGATATATATGATGTATATGATATATATATATATATATATATATATATATACCGTATTTGCTCGATTATAAGACGACCCTGATTATAAGACGACCCCCCAAAATCTGAATATTAACTTAGGAAAAAAAGAAAAAGCCTGAATATAAGACGACCCTAAAGGAAAAAAGTTTTACCAGTAAATGTTAATTCATGTAAACTATTTTTTTAAATAAAAGCTATGATTGAGAAAAATATTTTTTTTTTGTTTTTATTTCTTGTATTTTCCAACCTGTCCCCCAGTTACGCACATCTGCCCCCAGGCTTGCCACACCAATATGGCACTGTGGCCCATGATATGCCTTTTAACCCTCTATATGCCACTGTGCCCCATGGTATGCCTTTTGACCCCCTATGTGCCACTCTGCCTCCAGAAATGCCTTATACCCCTATATCCCATTCTGGCATTTAGGGGGTTAAAATGCATATTATGGGGCAGAGTGGCATATAGGGAGGTATAAGGCATTCCAGGAGGCAGAGTGGCATTAAGGGAGTTAAAAGGCATTATATAGAGCACTCTGCCTCCAGAAATGCCTTATACCCCTATATGCCACTCTGGCATTTAGGGGGTTAAAAGGCATATTATGGGGCAGAGTGGCATATAGGGAGGTATAAGGCATTTCAGGAGGCAGAGTGCTCTATTAAATGCCCCCTTAACGCCACTCTGCCTCCTGAAATGCCTTATACCTCCCTATATGCCACTCTGCCCCATGATATGCCTTTTAACCCCCTAAGTGCCAGAGTGGCATATAGGGGTATAAGGCATTCCAGAAATGCCACACACACACACACACACACACACTTACTTACTTACTTACCGGTGCTTCCAATTTCCTGCTGTATTGCCGGGGCAGCGGGTTGACGTCTCATTCCGCGGCAGCCGGAAGGAGGTGGAGTTGGCAGCGGGGGTTTGTATGCGTCCGTCGCAAATACCTTCCCCGGCTGTCAGAGATGAGAGTTCCCCGCACCGGTGCGGGGAACTCTGATCTCTGACAGTCGGGGAAGGTATTTGCGACGGACGCATACAAACCCCCGCTGCCAACTTCACCTCCGGAAGCACCGGTAAGTGTGTGTGTGTGTGTGTGTGGGGGCGACGACACGAGGATCCAGGTCCCCTGCAGCGGTGCGGGGGATCTGGATCTTAGTCTCATAATCAGACCTCTATTTGAGGTCTGATTAGAAGACGACCCCGATTATAAGACGAGGGGTATTTTTCAGAGCATTTGCTCTGAAAAAAACCTCGTCTTATAATCGAGCAAATACGGTATAATACACAGTAATATACAATGATTACCGACTGGCATTAGCTATCCCCTTATTTAGAGTCTCTAGTGGCTCCTATAAGGGTCTAATCTCCCTGCTCTATTCCAAATGTTCACGTAAAGCCCACCTAATTCTTAGAAGTTTATTCTGTGCCCACCTAATACCCTCCACCCACATCTATTCTCTAGTTCTTCACACCGGTGACCTTTCCACGTAACCTTTGCTACAATCAAACTCTGCTTCTCCAAGTAGTAACCCCCTTATGTTTCATTCTCCCCGACGTCCTAATAGAATCAAAGCTCGTACACTCTCGCCCTCTATTCCCTCTTGTCCGATAATGAGTGTTAATGTTGTTGAAGTCTTTGAATATTGTTTTTAAACAAACATTGCTCGTTTTTATCGTTCCCCTATTGTAATTAGGCTACGAAACCTGCTGGTGGTGTATAAGTAGATGCAATGTAACAAAAACCTCAAAAACTGTATCCCCAAAAAACCTGAAATTTTAAAAATTTTTTGATATTTTCCCTATATATATTTTCCCTATTTCTATTCCATATAAAATTTTGGGCATATAATGTGGGCTAAAAATCAGGGCAAGTTTATTAATATATTAATATATAATATATAATATTAATATATTATTTTTCCCACATTAGCTATAATGGTGTTCATTTATGTCCCCGTGTTTCCTTCCATTTATACATTTATGAATTCGGTCTCAAATGTGAAAAGAAGAACAATCATTGGATTTTACCTTTTTGTAACTTCCGCATTTCTGCTTGAAAGAGGAATTCTTGGGCTTTCTGGATGTGGCGGTTTATATCTTCCTTCAGATTTTCAATTGAAGCGTCTCGTTCTTGCAAAATCTTAAAAAAAAGCCAATATGGTATAGAGGTCGTGATCAAGGTTAAAAGCCAGGCACTGCATTTACCTAACTGTGCTCATTTATAACCGGTATATTTGCCATTCACTAACTTTATTAGTGTCCTCGTGGAATGAAGAAATGTTAAATGTATAAATGTATAAAAAGCATATTGCTCTGTTAAAAGGGAGAGCTTCATTTTAAAGAGTGGATGTGTGTTTCTAAAACATCCGAACTACATAACACAATGTAGTAAGTATCAACACAGTGAAATACTACATACTATACACAATATTCTAAATTAAATTCAAATAATATGTTTATATACAAATAAAAATATTTATAAAAAAAAATTAAATTCAAAAAATTGAATTTAAAAAATATGTGTATATACGAATAAAAATATTTATAAAAAAAAGATTAAATTAAAAAAATTGAATTTAAAAAATATGTTTATATACGAATAAAAATATAAAAAAATAAATTAAATTCAAAAAATTGAATTTAAAAATATGTTTATATACGAATAAAAATATTTATAGAAGGAGGCGGAGCTAGCGCTCGATGAAGATGGCCGCTTAAGATCTGAGCTCTGCTCGCCGTTCGCCTTTTTAAACGCTTCGCTACGCTTTTTCCCGACGATGGGGAAGACTAACCGCGTTGGGGGCACCCCCAGATCGGTGGGGACCCGGGATAAGCCTCCGAATCCTTCTGTGCGGTCCTATTTTCATGGCACGCCCGATCAGGAGTTGCGGGACTCGGACGCCAAGATGGCGCCTTCGGCTGCTAGCCAGGCCAGTGAATGTTCGGAGACGGGCCTCTCGGATCCAGAACCTGGCTTACCTTCAATGCCCTTCTCTGATTCTTCGTGGATGGAGACCCTCAAGTCACTCCCGACGAAGGCGGACCTCGCGGCTGTTATCGATTCCTCGTTAGAACACGCTCTCCATGGTGTTAAGGCCGACCTCGTGGACATCAAGCAGGACCTGAAACAGATAGGAGACCGCGTGGTGACGCTGGAAGAGGCCCACTCGTCGGCATGTGAGAGAATCAACCTACTCTCCTCCACCATGCACACACACACAGACTCAATACAGCAGCTGAGACGGCAACTTGAAGACCTTGATAATCGGGGCAGAAGAAACAATCTCAGGGTGCGAGGCTTGGCCGAGTCGATTTCTCCAGAGAGTCTTCGTTCCACATTGCAGACCATTTTCAACTCGCTGCTTAATCTACCGGGCGACTCTCCCATTCACTTCGACCGTGCTCACCGTGCTCACCGCTCACGAGGCTCCCCGTCTTCCCCACCACGAGACGTGGTTTGCTGCCTGCACGAATACACGGTCAAGGAGTCGATTCTCAAGGCTTGCCGTGCGGCAGGGACCGTGGAATTTGAAGGGGAGAAGATCTCTGTCTTCCAAGATCTGTCTCCACTTACCCTCCAGAAGCGTAGGGTACTGCGACCCGTCACTTCAGCCCTCCGTGAAGCTGGGATCCCATACCAGTGGGGTTTCCCTTTTGTGCTCATCGCGAGACGGAACGGGGACACCCCGGAGAATTGAAGTCCTTCTTGGAGGACTTGGACTTGCCGCCCATTGATGTCCAGGATTGGGATGCTGCACCGGCGACTCTACAACCTCTCTCCGACCCGGCCGGTTCCTGGATCCCGCATACCAACCGTAGGAAGAGGTCACGCCGCGCTCCTTCTACTGTGACGACCACTGGCTGATTCAACCTTCTCCGATGTCCAGATGTTCCGTCTCCCGAGGTGGCTTCCAGGGCTTTTGGTCTGGCTTTGGCAGCCCATCTGCTGGACTTGACTGATCCTCCTTTTCGAGGGCTCGAGCCCACGCTTCTGCGTGTCCCTGGTCTGAGACTTGTGCACCTTGGCTCGGGTATTCTGTTTTGTTTGTTTTTATTTCGGATTTATGTTTAATGCGGTTTGCGCCTCTTTCGGTTTTCATTATGTTTCCCATGTTGGTCTCCTTACACCCGCTCACACACGCTCCACCATGCATACATTAACCACACACACGATCACTGCGGGCCCGGATCCCTAGGTCCTTTCCCCGTTTGGTCTATCCATGTATGTACATTGCCTTGACCTGGGTCCTTGTCTCGTGCTTGGGGCCTATGTGCTTAATAACATGCCTCCTCTAGGCAGTCAGTCTTGGCTTGGCATATGTTTCACACACACCCTACACACGACTGGAGCCATGAATCTGTATATATGTTTGGTTTTTTTTTATGCGCCGGGTGTATTTTTATTTATATTTTTGTTTAGAGTATGGCTATTGTTGTGTTTCCCATGACGACGGCTGGTGTGACGAGTTTTTTCCCTCCCCACCGGGAGCGGTTGTCTGCCTAAGCCCCTTTCGGGGTTATGTCCCCGGGGCCTCCTTCTGGCTACACACTTCCTCTTTGGTCTTCCTCCCCATCTTTCCGGGAATGTAGGCAGCCTCTGCTTTCACAGGCGGACGGCGATGTAGTTGCTTTCCTGTCCATTCCTTGCTTTCTCTTTTATTCTATTAGTTTCTTTACCTCTTTTCACTCTCTCCCCTTTACCTTCTTCAAGAGCCTACCCCCCCCGAGCTCTCCTGTCCTCTTGGGACAGTGATCTAGGGACTCTCTGCAGTCCCACAGCTCACACGGTCTTGACATTCTGTGTCATTGCACTGGACTGTTTTCAGTCTGCTTTAGACTTACGCACCACACTCTACACACTGATTTGTTTTGTTAGTTTATTTGTTTTTCAGTTTTTGGACTGATTGATCCGTTGCGACTCTGTCCCTAGCTCCATCTATTTACCAGACACCATTATGTCTTCCGATAATCTACGCTTTGTGACTCTAAACATGAGGGGCTTGAATAAACCTGAACAACGTTCCAAACTCTGCTCCTTTCTTCGCTCCTCTAAAGCCCATGTCGCTTTTATTCGGGAGACTCATTTCCGACAGGGCGCTGAGCGCAGACTCCTGGAGCGTAATTTCGTTCATTCCTATTTCTCAAGCTCACCCACCTCTAAAACGAAAGGAGTAGCCCTCCTAATCCATAAAATAGCCCGGTTTCAACCCATAGATGAGTGGTCTGATGACGAGGGGCGTTGCGTGTTTGTGAAGGGATACATAGGGTCTCAGAAAATAACTTTGGCGAATATTTACGCCCCTAACAGGTCCCAGGGTAGATTTATCATCTCTATACTTAACAAGCTGGCGGATTTCCAGGAGGGTATCATTGTCCTGGGTGGGGACAGTGATATGGTCTTTGACCCCCTGTCTGATACGTCCTCTGGCAGGTCTCACATCCCGTATTCTCTGATCCGCAAGGTCCTCAAACATTTTAAATTGAACCAACTTATTGATGCTTGGAGGGTGTTGCACCCGACGGACAAGGATTATACCCATTTTTCGTCACCTCATACCATCTACTCCAGGATTGATACCTTTTTTGTCTCCCACTTCCATCTCTCCTTCCTGCGCTCTGCTGAGATTGGCCCAACCACTATCAGTGACCACGCTCCGGTGTTTTTGTCTCTCTCTTTGTCCTCGCTCCCTAAGCCGCAATGGAGTTGGAGGCTCAATGAGACTCTCCTGGACGACCCTCATAATGTGTCCTCCCTGACCTCCTGTATTTCTACCTATTTTGCAGAGAATTCCGCTCCCGACATACCTGAGGCGACTGTTTGGGAGGCCCATAAGGCGGTTCTGCGGGGCTATTTCATCCGGATGGGGGCGGCAGCAAAGCATAAGCGTTTGGACTCCATCTTGTCTCTCACCAGGCAAATCGCGCAGCTAGAAACTAGACATAAATTGATGCTCCTTCCGTCCCTCCAACTCCAACTGACTTCCCTTCGGACTAGACTAGCGTCCTTGGTGGACGCGCGCATTAGGCGTAACTTTTTGCTGACGCGCCATAAATTCTACGAATTTGGGGACAGGCCCGTGAAATTGTTAGCTAGGGCGCTGAGGGCGAAGAGAGCCCAGAGTTATTTGCTCCGGATCCGGGATGGCCACAATCACTTACACTTCCACTCCCATAAAATCGCTGAGAGTTTCCGGCAGTATTACTCCTCTCTTTACAATCTCCCCCCTAGCCCAGGCCCCCCTTCGGAGGTTCAGCAGGCCTCCGCTGACTTCCCGGCTGCGCACCTTCAAAAGGTTCTGTCCGCGGACGACAGTAAGCTTCTTGAGGACCCGATCACGTTGTCTGAGGTCGAATCCGCTGTAAGGGGGTCTCCCTCGGGCAAGAGCCCGGGTCCGGACGGCTTCTCAGCCGCTTATTATAAGAAATTTCTACCTCTCCTAGGCCCCCGTCTAGTCACCCACTTTAATGCTATAGCATTAATGCTGCAGTAGCTACAGACCGATCTCGCTGATCAATGTGGATGTCAAACTGTTTGCAAAAGTCCTCGCTAACCGCCTTCGCCCCCTCTTGCCAGGCCTGATCCACCCGGATCAGGTTGGCTTTGTGCCGGGGAGGGAGGCGAGGGGCGGCACGATCAGGGTCATGGATATCGTTGCGCATGCACAACATTCCCGGACCCCGATGGTTCTTGCCTCAATGGATGCCGAAAAGGTATTTGACCGGGTTTCCTGGTCCTTTTTATTTAAGGTCCTGGAGGGTATCGGTCTGGGCACGCCGTTCCTGACCTGTATACGTGCGTTGTACGCCTCCCCCATGGCCCGAGTTACGGTCAATGGTATCCAGTCAGAGGGGTTGACCCTTTCTAACGGGACGCGGCAGGGTTGCCCTCTATCCCCCCTCTTGTTCCTTCTGGCGGTTGAGCCGCTTGCAACGGCTGTCCGTTCTGATCCGGCGATCAAAGGCCTTGAGATAGCGGGTCGCTCCCATGCGATCTCGCTGTTTGCTGACGATGTCCTCGTGACACTTTCGGACCCATGCCGTTCTCTACCTGCTTTGTTGTCCCTGCTGGAGCATTTCCATTATCTCTCCAATTATAAAATTAACCTGTCCAAGTCTGAGGTGATGGGGTTCCATCTTCCGTCGGACCTCTCCCATATATCCGTTCCACGATGCCATTTCGCTGGAAGGATGACTATATCAAATACCTGGGCGTCCTCATTCCCTCGGACTTGTCTCGGATTAGGGCCCTGAATTTCGACCCCCTTTTGACTACCCTTCACGCCGACCTGACTAAGTGGGCCTTCCCCCATGTGTCTTGGTTTGGCAGGGTTAGTGTCCTTAAAATGAATGTTTTACCCCGTTTTCTTTATCTTTTCCAGACATTACCCGTTTTCCTCCCCCGGTCCTACTTTCGTAAGTGTCACAGTGCCTTTCTTCGGTATATCTGGAAGGGCAGGCCCCCCAGGCTTTCCTTTTCTTACCTGACCAGGCCGAAGACGGCGGGAGGAATGGGTCTCCCTAATTTGGAACTGTACTGGCGGGCCGCCCACCTCCGACGCGTGGTGGAGTGGTCTGTCGGTTCCGCAAGGCCTTGGCATCAGGTTGAGGCCGCGGCCGTTTCATGTCCCCTCGGTGTCCTTCCCTGGATCTCTGACCCTCAGAGGTGTGTTTCTGCGCCTCATCCCCTGATTTCGTCCACACTACAGGCGTTCAGGGGGCGGTGCGTGCTGGAGGTGTCGTGCTAGAACCCTCTCCCCTATTCCCTATCTCGGGGCACCCTGACTTTGCTCCTGGGGGTGATGCGGCTCAGATGGCGTCTCTTACGCCTCCTAACGTTTCCGTTCTTCGGGTTTATCATGTTTCCCATGGCTCTACGTGTAAACCGTTGACGGAACTGACTGGGGACCCGACCAACCCCTTCTCGACTGTCTTCCTATATCACCAGGTTAGACACTTCCTCAAATCCTCCGGTGCCCTCGCGGGTGGGACTCGTGCCCCTACCGAATTTGAAAAGCTTTGTTTGGCTGACAAGGCACCTCCCCATCTCCTCTCTGCTTTGTACGCCATTCAGCTTGCCCCGGCGGTACTTACCAAACCGTATTACTTTAGCCTCTGGGAGGGAGACTTGGGGATTTCTTTTTCCCTGGAGGAGTGGGAGAGGATGCTCATGATCGTCCACAAGGGGACCGTCTCCAGCAGAGTGCAGGAAACGCTCTTTAAACTTGTCACCCGATGGTACAAGGTCCCGCTGGACCTGAATAGGTTTTTGCCCCAGATTTCTCCTACCTGCTGGCACTGTAATTCCCTTCCTGGCTCCCTCCTCCATATATAGTGGTCGTGTCCGGCGATTCAAGCATTCTGGGACGCGGTGTCTGAGGTTATCCGGGAGGTGGCTGACCAGTCTTTTATAGCTACCCCGGCATCCGTCCTTCTGCACCATACTGCTATTCCCTACAAGTCCTATAAAGGCTCCGTCACATTCCATTTAATCAATGCTGCCCTCACCACAATTCCCAGATCCTGGAAGTCCGCCAGTACTCCCTCTATGTCGGCCTGGTTCCGGCGCGCTGAATTTATTTATCAAATGGAGGTCCTCACGGGGGCCGCTAGGGGCCGAGAGCACTCTGTCGAACTCCAGTGGTTCCACTGGCGCTCCTACGTTGCCTCCCTTGCTGACCGCCTGCCCTCCTTAGTGCCTTGAGTACTTCACTGTTTCTTGACCCCGCTTCGGATCTCTGATCTCAGTCCATTTTTTCTTTTCTTTTTATGTTTTTGATTTTCTTTTGATTACCACTTATGTTGTGTATGTTTTTACACGAAGTGTTATGTACCTAACTTACCTGCGGGGCGGGATTGCCGGCATTCCGGCCGGGATTCCCTCCCCTACTTACGTTGTCTTTTTCCTCCAGGTACTTTGGTTGTTGTTGTTTTTCACAACGTTTTGCCTACAGTCACTGTTTGTCGCTTATGATTGATATGATGCACAGATCCCTTTGTATTTTCTAGACAATGTACCCATATGTCCGTGCTGATAATTCATTGGCCTGTACCATGTGGGGGGTGCACCCTCCTGTCTATGTACCATGTGTATCTTGTTTTTTTACGTTGTTACTCTCATGATTTGTGCTCTGACATGATTGTTTTGCAATAAACAGTGAATTGACAAAAAAAAAATATTTATAGAAAAAACAATTAAAAAAAAAATTGAATTAAAAAAATGTGTATATACGAATAAAAATATAAAAAAATTAAATTATATTCAAAAAATATGTTTATGTACGAATAAAAATATTTATAGAAAAAAAAATATATATATTGAATTTAAAAAATATGTTTAAATACGAATAAAAATATTAAAAAATGTAATTAAATTCAAAAAATGTAATTTTAAAAATAGGTTTATATACGAATAAAAATATTTATAGAAAAAAAATTAAATTCAAAATATTGAATTTAAAAAATATGTTTATATACGAATAAAAATATAAAAAAATTAAATTAAATTCAAATAATTTTATATCAGAATATCCTATTTCTGTGTAGAACACGGAGCAGAAAAGTGTAAATAGTGCATCGTCCTGATCAAATACTTCTAGCTTATTATATGAGAGGGGCTTGTAAACCATTTCCATATATATATATATATATATATACACGCTCGTACTAAATAACTCTGTGCCTGTGTGTTATTTACACATTTACGTTTTAACAACCAGAGACAACAGTCTCTAGTGAGAAAGTCTTCTGAAGTTACCTGCCGAAGATCGTCTTCTTCCTTTCCAGCGATTTTAAGCTCATCTTCCAAACTTCTCACCGTTATTCTGCCATATTCTTCCAGCGTCTTATCTATAGGTTCCAGTCTTGTCTGCCATTCCTCTACTTGGGCATCAAGAAACCTTCGGAAGTTCCGGTCTTCTTCGTCCAGCTTTTCACGGCGTCTTATTAGTTGCTGCACCTTGTGTTGAATCCATAAAAAAAATGTCAAAAAACGTAAAACATGCCATGTTATTTTTTGCTTTACATTTACTTGTTACCTGCATTAATAGTCTTTTTATATGCTTTTTTGGTTATTTGTGCTATAAATATTAAATATATTATATATATAAATAATTCTATTATATTAATATTATATTATAAATATAAATGTTTATTAAATAGGATGTTATGTTTGGAGTCACCTGAAGAATATTGCCGTTTGTTCGCTCGCACAGTTCCCCGATAACGCGATCCGAGCGCTGTATAGAAATCCTCGATTGCTCGTGGATTCCTGCCAAGCGATTCATCGTCTGGGCCGTTACTTCTGTGATTTGGGCCAGCAGCTGTGGGCCGTTAGGAGCTGAAATGTGAAAAAACACGAGCATTTTTGGCGTAACGTCGCGGAAACCCCATCCCTGAGGTTATTTGGGAATCTGAAGCTTTGAAATCTGGGTCTTTTAATAACATTATCGTACAAATGGCATTTTTACCATAAACATTTTGGATGAAAAGATAAGGAAATTATCAAAAACGTTCCCCGAAACGTTCTTTCTAGAATGGTTATTATTCTTACGTTAACGGCGCCCTGACATCGCTGAAGCTCCGAATCCTTTTCGGAGAGGACGGATTCGTACGATTCCGTCTGGGAGTTGATCTGTCTCTTGAGCTCGGCGACTTCATCCAGCCGTCGGTCTTTCTGTTTCAAAATATAAGCTCGGCTTGAATGTTTTCCTTTCTTATCATTACTATTGTTATTGTAGCAGCAGCCCAGGAATCTGGGGTATAGTATGGGGTAGATTGCGGGGGTACACTGGGTATAGTGTGGGGTAGGTTGCGGGGGGGTACACTGGGTATAGTGTGGGGTAGGTTGCGGGGCGGTACACTGGGTATAGTGGTGGGTAGGTTGCGGGGGGTACACTGGATATAGTGCGGGGTAGGTTGCGGGGGGTACACTGGATATAGTGCGGGGTAGGTTGCGGGGGGTACACTGGATATAGTGTGGGGTAGGTTGCGGGGGGTACACTGGATATAGTGTGGGGTAGGTTGCGGGGGGTACACTGGGTATAGTGTGGGGTTGGTTGCAGGGGGTACACTGGGTATAGTGTGGAGTAGGTTGCGGGGGGTACACTGGGTATGGTGCGGGGTAGGTTGCGGGGCGGTACACTGGGTATAGTGGTGGGTAGATTGCGGGGGGTACACTGGATATAGTGCGGGGTAGGTTGCGGGGGGGTACACTGGATATAGTGTGGGGTAGGTTGCGAGGGGGGTACACTGGGTATGGTGCGGGGTAGGTTGCGGGGGGGTACACTGAGTATAGTGTGGGGTAGGTTGCGGGGGGGTACACTGGGTATAGTGTGGGGTAGGTTGCGGGGGGTACACTGGGTATAGTGCGGGGTAGGTTGCGGGGCGGTACACTGAGTATAGTGTGGGGTAGGTTGCGGGGGGGTACACTGGGTATAGTGTGGGGTAGGTTGTGGGGGGTACACTGGGTATAGTGCGGGGTAGGTTGCGGGGGGGTACACTGGGTATAGTGCGGCTAGGTTGCGGGGGGGTACACTGGGTATAGTGCGGGGTAGGTTGCGGGGCAGTACACTGGGTATAGTGTGGGGTAGGTTGTGGGGGGTACACTGGGTATAGTGTGGGGTAGGTTGCAGGGTGGGGTACACTGGGTATAGTGTGGGGTAGGTTGCGGGGGGTACACTGGGTATAGTGCGGGGTAGGTTGCGGGGGGGTACACTGGGTATAGTGTGGGGTAGGTTGCGGGGGGGTACACTGGGTATAGTGTGGGGTAGGTTGCGGGGGGGTACACTGGGTATTATTATTATTTATTAATGTATTTTGAAACAAGGGGGGTCTTTAATGTGGATTCAATAAAATGTGAATGAGGTTTCTTCTTTAAATCACACCATTAAATATTTCCTGTTCATCCATGGCAGCACACAATGGGTTAACGTTTCCTCGTTCCCTTGGAATAGAAGATACACTCAAGCAATAGCACAGAGACAAGTAATAATTGATTAATTAATTAATTGGTGGTCCCTCCCACACATACCCTATAAAACCCGTTATCTAACAACAGACACCTGTATTTTTTCTCTTCTAGGAACAGAAGAAGAGACAGAGACAGGTAGCCTCTATACTGGGCGTTTGCTTAGTCCCTGGGGCAGGAGAGTGTTTATGCAGCTGTAAACCGGGAGTTTTCCTGGTCCCTCAGCCAGCTCACCACCCGGTTCCTATAACAGAGTGTTTATGCGGCCGTAAACCGGGAGTTTTTCTGGTCCCTCAGCCAGCTCACCACAGAGTGATTATCGGGTGTGCCAAGGATCCCTTCTCCTGTTCAGGAGGTAGGTCAGTCCCCTTATGTCTGAGCTTCCCAGCGGTTCGGCAGGGATAAGGACGCGGGCTGATATCGGTGAGCGCGGGGGCTGTTATTCGCAGGCGCAAAGCTCCATCTGCGGGCGGTAGGTTTTCTTTCCGCAGCCATTCTGAGCTCACACTCAGCCGGGGCTGCAGATCCGAGGGTGTTGGCAGGTACTGGGACTTGGAGTCCCTCTCTTTCCCTTATCACTTTGTGTTGTTTCACTCTAATTGTGATTTACTGTCTCCTCTTTCCTCTTAGGATGTTCAGTCCCGGGGGAAAAAGGAAGAGAAAGTCCAGGCATACTGCCTGTTTGAATTGCTCCCAGCCCTTGCCTGAATCCTGGGCTCAGGATAAATGTGCAGGATGCATGTCTACGGAACAACCAGCCCAGATGGAGCCTGGGATGTTCTTAGACTGGTTTAAAGAGCAACTGACTAGCACTTTCCAAGAAGTGGTATCCTCCATGACAGGGAAGAAGAAATACAAGCCTTCCGTTGGTCACAGATCTACGGAATCTAGTGCCACTGTGCGATCAGACTCTGAGGATTCAGATGACGAAGCCCCAGATGACCTTTACTTACTGCATAAGGACAAAGTGCCTAAGCTTATCTCGGCTATTAAGGGTGTACTGGAGTCGGATAGAGACGTGTCTAACAAGCCTGTTAGAGAACAGCTATTTTATTTTCTCCGTAACAAGGGTAAAGAGTTTCCTGCGCACCACTTAATCTCTGATTGGTGTGAAAAGGATTGGGAGAAACCCGAGAAAAGAACAGATCCGGGGGCGAAGTTCAAGTCCATCTATAAATTGAATTCAGAGGCATGTTCACACTGGGAGAACCCACCGAAAGTGGATATTCCAGCAGCTAAACTGGCTAAAAAGTCTTTTTTTCCCTCTGACAAGTCATGCATGCTTCCAGACCCAATGGAGAGGAAGGCAGACTCACTATGCAAAAACCTATGTGGCAGCAGCATCCTCTGCCAAGGTGGCTGAAGCCTCTATACCAGTGGCCAGGGCACTCCGTATATGGCTAACCCATCTTGCCCAGGATGTGGAAGAGGGGGTGCCAAGACAAGAAATCATGAGTAATATCTTTATTATGAAGACCGCTGCTGATTTTCTTTGTGATGCCCCCTTGGATGTCCTTAAATTTTCATCTAGGTCCATGGCCCTGGCCAACGCGACAAGGAGATCCCTTTGGATCAAACAGTGGGAAGGAGACATTCCATCAAAGAACAACTTTGTGTCTCTTCCTTTTCATCCCTCATATTTATTTGGATCACAGCTCAAAGACATATTAAAGTCTCTAAGTGAAGAGAAGGGTACATCTTTCCCGCAATCTCGGAGATCACCCAGAAGGCAGTATCCCTTTCGTCAGTCAGACAGGAAAAGGCAGACCAAAGGAAGACAAGTTCAAGGGGGTGCTTCCAGAAAGAAACAGTTCACTCCTAAAACCTCAGATCAATGACGCCAGGCCACCAGTGGGTGCCAGACTGCAGAGTTTTATTACGATTTGGTCTCAAACATCCTCAGATGCCTGGGTCACGACCACGATAAGAAGAGGATATTCTCTGGAATTAAGAGAAAAACCTCCAGACAGGTTTCCAATCAGCCGAACCACCAATCCTGTTATTCCGCATCTCATCAATCAGTTTGTGCTGAAAAACGCATTGGAGGAAGTACCATATCACGAGAGAGGCAAAGGTCACTATTCACCCGTATCTCCACTTGCAGCTTACTATTCAGGTTCTGCAGGATCACGGTTTTCTAATAAATTACAAGAAATCGCAACTTCTTCCCACAACAAAGATAATTTACCTAGGCTTTGTCATAAATTCTCAGTCTATGAGACTTCTTCTCTCCAGCGAAAGAAGCACGAATATCAGGCAGTCTGTGAACCACCTTATATCCCTCAACAAATGTACTATCAGAGAGGCAATGAGAGTCCTCGGCCTGCTCACATCAGCACTGGAAGCAGTACCATGGGGAAGAGCGCACATCAGGTTGCTACAAGATCATATCCTAGGATCATGGAACAGGGAGCAGGACACCCTGGATGGCATGATGGTAATCCCTGTCCATCTGAAGAAGGATCTCAGATGGTGGTTGACACCAGAAAGATTTCTAAGCGGCAGGTCTGTCGCTTCCTCCCAACCCATAGTCCTGACTACCGATGCCTCGGCGAAAGGCTGGGGAGCCCACACTATGGAAGCCTGGGTCCAACAGAAATGGAAACCGGCGGAAGCAAGACTCTCATCCAACTTGAGAGAGTTGAGAGCTATCAAGCTAGCACTGTTTCATTTCAAAGACCTTCTCTTTCACAGGGCAGTCCAAGTCCAGACGGACAATTTACCGGCAGCATACTACATAAACAAACAAGGCGGAACAAGGAGCAGGTTGCTGCAGAAAGAGTGTGCCCAGATCATGGAGTGGGCGGAAATCAATCTTCTCTCCCTCTCAGCTATCCACATCAAGGGGTCGTTGAACGTGGCAGCAGACTGGTTAAGCAGAAATACCATGCTCCCAGGCGAGTGGGAACTGAATTCCAGAGTTTTCTCCCTTATAACTTCCAGATGGGGCACGCCAGAGCTAGACGCGATGGCCACTCGCCAGAACTCGAAGCTGTCCCGCTTCTGCTCACTATCGAGGAAAGACAGTCCGACCTTCATAGACGGTCTATCAATCAACTGGAATCTAATGTTCATTTATGTATTCCCTCCTATCCCTCTCATTCCAAAGGTACTGAAGAAGATTCAAACCGAGAACGCCAGAGCAATCGCTATTCTCCTATACTGGCCCTGTCGGGCATGGTTTCAACTCGCATTGACGCTTTCGAGCGGGGTGTTGTGGAAGCTGCCGATCTCCAAGGATCTGCTTCTTCAATCAGGGATGTTCCACCCAGACTTGAACAGACTGCAATTGACGCATGGTACATGAGAGGTCAGCATTAATTGATCAAGGTCTTTCTAATGAAGTCGTTAACACTCTGCTAGAGTCCAGGAAACCAGCCACAAGGAGAGTGTATTCTAGAGTTTGGAAACTATACTCAGATTGGTGTACGAGAAAAGAATTGTCTCCTACAGCTATACCTACTCTGCTGCAGTTTCTTCAAGAGGGCTTTGACAAAGGATTAAAGCCGAGCACATTGAAGGTCCAGGTGACGGCTATTAATGCACAACTGAATGGAGCATTTGTTGGCTCCCCCCTGGTTTCTAGGTTCTTTAAGGCGGTTAACAAGTTGAGGCCATCATATCATGACCCCATCCCTACCTGGGATCTTCCTCTAGTGCTTAGAAAGCTCTGCGATCAACCTTTTGAACCGATGGACTCGGCCTCTCTAAAGTTCATTTCGTTTCAAACCATTTTCTTAGTTGCCATCACATCAGCTAGACGAGTCAGTGAACTCCAGGCGTTATCTAGCAGGGAACCTTATCTAAGGTTACTCCCAGAGGCAGTGATTCTAAGAACAATGCCGGGATTTCTGCCTAAAGTTCCGTCAGTCGAGAATCTAAATCAGGAGATCATACTTCCAGTACTACCCTCTCAAGAAGACAATTTACACCTCCTGGATGTGAAACGAACCATTGTAACCTACTTGGAGAAAACTGCTCCTTTTAGGCTATCAGAAGGTCTCTTCCTTCAATTTCAAGGCCAAAACAAGGGCAAAAGAGCAAGCAAAGCTACTCTAGCCAGATGGTTATGAGACACCATCAAGATGTGCTATACCATGGAAGGTATTCAGTCTCCTAACTCTAAAAGCTCATTCCACAAGATCAACAGCAGCATCGTGGGCAGAGAGGTACCACATACCGATGGATCAAATCTGTAAAGCGGCCACATGGGCCTCTCCATCTACCTTTATGAAACACTACAGGTTGGATGTTGCATCCTCTCAAGGATCAGCCTTTGGCAAGAGTGTAATTCATGGAGCGAGTATGATGTAACTGCTTGTGATTTCCCACCCTGTATTTTTTTGTCACTGCTGGGTTCGTCCCATTGTGTGCTGCCACGGATGAACAGGAAGTGGAAAATTTACCTTTTTTGAAATTTTTATTTCCTGGAATCCGTGGCAGCACAAGTATACCCACCCAATAATTTTTTTCACTGCTATATACCATACAGGTGTCTGTTGTTAGGTAACGGGTTTTATAGGGTATGTGTGGGAGGGACCACCAATTACCGTATTGGCTCGGATATAGGCCGCCCCCGTATATAGGCCGCACCCTAAAAGTTTGGTGCTTTTTTAAAGAAAGTTTTTTTCTTTAAAAAAGCACCAAAAAATATGCTGCCACTCTGTCCTCTCCCCCCCCCGAGATATGCTGCCACTCTGTCCTCTCCCCCCCCGAGATATGCTGCCACTCTGTCCTCTCCCCTCCCTCGATATGCTGCCACTCTGTCCTCCCCCTCGATATGCTGCCACTCTGTCCCCCCCCCGATTTACCAGAGTAGACTCCCGGGTGTCTTACGGGGCCAGAGGGGGACATCTATGCACATCGTCGGGGGGGTTAAAATGCATCTTGCGGATGTTCACCGGCGACGGCGCACCGCCGCTGCCGGTGAACGTCCGTGCGATGCGCTTAGACAACCTCCCGTGCCGGTACTCCCCCCGTGGAAAGTGCCGGCAGGGGAGGCTGTCTGAGCGTATCAGACAGTAGGATACAGGTCCCCTGCACCGCTGCGGGGGATCTGTATCCTAACCCCGCTGCCTGCCAGGCGCTAGACCCCGAATATAGGCCGCACCCCCACTTTAAAGACTTAAAGTGGGGGAAAAAAGTGCGGCCTATATTCGGGCCAATACGGTAATTAATCAATTATTACTTGTCTCTGTGCTATTGCTTGAGTGTATCTTCTATTCCAAGGGAACGAGGAAACGTTAACCCATTGTGTGCTGCCACGGATTACAGGAAATGAAAATTTCAAAAAAGGTAAATTTTCCACATAATTATGCATACACACAGATACATATACAGGGGGGGCAGTGAGTTGGGGTGCAGGTGGGTTAGTAAGGGGGGGCAGTGGTTAGGGGTGCAGCTGGGTATGTAAGTGGGCAGTGTGATGGGGGTACACTGGATATAGTGCGGGGTAGGTTGCGGGGCGGTACACTGGGTATAGTGGTGGGTAGGTTGCGGGGGGTACACTGGATATAGTGCGGGGTAGGTTGCGGGGGGGTACACTGGATATAGTGTGGGGTAGGTTGCGGGGAGTACACTGGGTATAGTGTGGGGTTGGTTGCAGGGGGTACACTGGGTATAGTGTGGGGTAGGTTGCGAGGGGGGTACACTGGGTATGGTGCGGGGTAGGTTGCGGGGCGGTACACTGGGTATAGTGTGGGGTAGGTTGCGGGGGGTACACTGGGTATAGTGAGGGGTAGGTTGCGGGGGGTACACTGGGTATAGTGTGGGGTTGGTTGCAGGGGGTACACTGGGTATAGTGTGGGGTAGGTTGCGAGGGGGGTACACTGGGTATAGTGTGGGGTAGGTTGCGGGGGGTACACTGGGTATAGTGTGGGGTAGGTTGCGGGGGGTACACTGGGTATAGTGTGGGGTAGGTTGCGGGGGGTACACTGGGTATAGTGTGGGGTAGGTTGCGGGGGGGGTACACTGGGTATAGTGTGGGGTAGGTTACGGGGGGGTACACTGGGTATAGTAAATGTATATTTATGTAATGGGGGGTGATTTATCTGCTCATTGAAGACATTGATTGATGTGCAGTTTGTGTGAAAGGAATCTGAGGAGGTTTGTATGCCGACACCATACATGATTAAATTACTGTAACGTATTAGCCTCTACCACTTCTGATGGCAGGCGGATCCATTTATCTACCACCCCTCAGTACAGTACACAGCTCCCTGTGAGTGTGAAGGCCCCCGGCAGTACAGTAAGTGTTTAAATTCCCCTTTCACATCCGGGTCAGTAGTAGATACTATAGTGGTGTTCGGGGGGGGGGGGTTGGCAGCTGCCTTTTAATATCACTGGGTTCTTCCTGTCCTACGGGGGGGGGGGGGGTGTTATTGTTACATTATATTATATATTATATTATTTTAGAATCGGGAGATTTGGAGGGAAAACAGTTGCAGTAAAGTTTTATTTTAATGAATTTTTTGTTTGTCCACCACAGTTGGGATTTTTGAAAGATAAAGCAGGCCCAATAAATTTAGAATAATTGTTTAGGTGCTGCAAGGGAATTAATAGGGCAGGTACATTCTACTGGTTGCCATGGTGATGACAACCAGTACTTGTTACATTTTTTTGTCAATCCTTCAAGAAGCCCTGCATGACTTAATTTCATGATATAGGCCCCAGTGCCTTAGTGGAGCTCTTCGCCCCGCACATTTGAAAATGCGTCGTGACGCTCAAGGGGGCGGGGTCACACGGAAGAGTTCCTCGTGACGGACGAGAGAGCGTGGCCGTGTTGGAGGAGAGCCGTCTCCAGGGAAAAGAAGCCAGCAAAAAAGTTAGTATTTAAAAAACAAACACAAAAAATAATAATACTTAGGGGGTTAAAAAGAATATCAGGGAGGTAGTGGTATATAGGAGGTTAAAAAGAATATCAGGGAGGCAGAGTGGTATATAGGGGGGTATAGGGCGTTTCTGGGGGGGGCAGCGTGTCATATAGGGGGTTAAAAGGAATATCAGGGAGGCAGAGTGGCATATAGGGGGTTAAATAGGAATATCAGGGAGGCAGAGTGGCATATAGGGGGTTAAATAGGAATATCAGGGAGGCAGAGTGGCATATAGGGGGTTAAATAGGAATATCAGGGAGGCAGAGTGGTATATAAGGGGGTTAAATAGGAATATCAGGGAGGCAGAGTGGCATATAGGGGGTTAAATAGGAATATCAGGGAGGCAGAGTGGTATATAAGGGGGTATGGGGCAGGTTGGGAAGTAAAAAGAGATAAAAACAAAAACAAAGCATTTTTCTCCATCATAGTTTTTATTAAAAATGAAAAAATAGTTTATGCGTGAATTAATATTTGCTGGTGAACCTTTTTTCTTTTAGGGTAGATTTATGTTTTTTCCTAACGTATTATTAAATCATAATCATCTTATAAACAGGGCGGTCTTATAATTTAGCAAATACGGTGTTTCAATCTGCGTATTTTATTAAAAAGCAGTAAATTGTGGCTTCAGGCGTCCCGTGTATGAAGACTTTTAGTGTACTGATGACTCCCACTCCCATCACATAAGATTCTGTCCTATATTATCTGCCGAGCTCTGATGTCATCTTTATCCAGCGCACATCGCTGCCGAGGGGTTAAGATTCTCTCCATTTTATTAATTTCCATAAAACGGCCCCCAAAACCCTCAGCACCGGGCCTGTGATGCTCTTAATCCGGCCCTGCCTCCAGTGTGCTCCATCTGAAATCCAGCGTGTGCCTCCAGTGTGCTCCATCTTAACCCCTTGGCTGCTAAGCCATTTCCCACCCTGGTGCTAAGCTGGTTTTTGGCATTTTAGTGCATCTCACGTTTAAACGCGTTTAGAAGTACATTTCTTGGGAATAAACTATACAAACCATATATTGTTTTTTTCAGCACACCCAGCAGATTCCAAATATACCATTTTTATATGTGTATGTCTCATTAGGTTTGCAATATAAAGCCAAAAATGGGAAAAAAGTGTAATTTTTCACTTCCGACTCAATAAAAACTAGTTCGTAATGTTATTTTTCTAAACTCTAATATCAAAAGCTGTGTTGCTAAATATTTGTAGTAGGTAACCGGTCTAAAATAAACAGAAATTGAGAATAGCGCTGCAACTAACGATTATTTTAATAATCGATTAGTTGGCCGATTATTTTGTCGATTAATCGGATAAAAAAATACATTATTTTAAATTGAAGAAAAATTGCAATAAAAAACATACAATTTACACTTTCACCTCTTTATTGCAATGGCCTCTCTCTCTCTATTCACCTTCTTATTTCACTGACATAATAATAAAAGCTACAAGAACCCAAACACAGTGTTTCTCAAACTAGGTTTTAATACAAAGTTATTAGTAAATATTAATTCATATGTTAACTATTTTTCATATTTAATAAAAACTGAGAAAAAAGCCTTGTTTAAATTTTTTTATTTACCAAACTGCCCCCAGTTATGCACATCTGACCCCCAGCTTGCCACTCTGCCCCCATATATGCCTTATACCTCTTATATGCCAGATTCCACTGTGCCCCTGATATGCCTTATACTCCTTATATGCCAGTGATATGCAACTGAGCACCCTGATATACCTTTTACCACCAGATTTGTTTTATGCCCCCCCTGATATGCCTAATATCGATATGTCTTATACCCCCTATATGCCACTGAGCCCCCTGATATACCTTTTACCCCCAGACAGGGGCGTACCTAGAGTATTTGGCACCCGGGGCGGATCCTGTAAGTGGCACCCCCCCCCCAAATGTAAAGACATCTACAAAATTATGTTGGCAAGAATATTTATTGCACCAATTTGTAAACTGTATGTCAACTGTAAACAACAAGAAATCTGAAAAAATAAATAACTTATAAGCAAAATAAATAGGTTTAAATAACATTTACTGAACATATAATAGTGCTTTCTTTAATAACCCCCCCAAAAAAAAACAACAAACACAACAAGTTTCTAAGAAGACCTAACAAATGAGTGACAAACATTACAAATTAAGTACTGGCTAAGCAGCTAAAGACACTATAAACTAAAAAAAATTCTGATATTATAATCAGGAGTCACCATAACATTGTTCTCTTTTCATTTAAGCATTTGCATATATAGTGGTGTTGCCATGTCGACTCATGATTATATATACCATATGAACCAGACACTGACTGTGGTATAGCATGACACCTATCACTATATACTGAGCCAGGCAGTGACGGTGGTACAGCATAATGCCTATCACTCTATACTGAGACAGACATTGACGGTGGTGCAGCTTAAGTAATTTCATTATATATTGAGGCAAACATTACAGTGAAACAGCATAACTCCTATCACTATACACTGAGCCAGATACTACAGTGGAACAGCATAACACCTATTACTATAACTGAGCCAGATATTGATGGTGGTACAGCATAACCGCTATCTTTATATACTGAGCTAGACACTTATAGTAGTACAACATAACTATCATTATACACTGAGGCAGACATTGACAGTTGTGCAGCACAAATGCTATCATTATATACTGAAACACGCGCTGACAGTAGTACAACATAACTGTTTCCATTATATACTGAGGCACGCGCTGACGCTGGTACAACATAACTGTTATTATATACTGAGGCCCACATTGCCGGTGATACAGGATAACACCTATCACTTTATACTGAGCACACATTGACGGTGGGGCAGCGTAATCCATATCACTATACATTGAGCCTGACATTTACAATAATGCAGCATAACCCATATCACTATATACAAAGCCATTGATTTGGTGTAGGCCTACCACTTCAGTGTCTGGCTTAGTATATAGTGGTAGGGGTTATGCTGCATTATTGTAAATGTCTAGATCGATGTATAGTGATAGGGATTATGCTGTACTGCCCTCAACTGCAGATCAGGGGAAGACTGTGAGAGTCAGTACAGCCTTCCCTTCTTCTGACTGCACCGTGACATTGGGAGGTCCTCTCCCCGTAATCATCCCCAAAGTCCATTTGTCCCCTACGTCACTAAACCACAACTGTCTTTTAATTACTCCCTGTAGTTCAGGTGTAGATCAAATAAACAACACATGGAAACAGCACGTGTAACTGAATAAGACATAAATATCCTGTATTTACAGGTATACATAAATAATGTATGGAAACATAGCATTGCAGGTATAAATCAACAGAACACACAAACCCAGCATTGCAGGTATAGATCAACTGGAAATCACTCAGCACTGAAGGTATAGATCAAATAAACAACACATGGAAACAGCACCCCAGGTATTGATCAACTGAATAAGACATACAAATCCTGTATTTGCTGGTAAACATAAATAATGTATAGAAACATAGCATAGCAGATACAGACCAACACATTAACACACAAACCCAGCTTTTCAGGTATTGATCAATTGGAATTCACATAAAAACTCAGCATTAAAGTTATAGATAAAACACCCTAAATTACAGGCATAGATCACAGATTGCACACCCCAAAGCCAGCGTCCACATTGCCCACATAGAACCTGACCAGCACCCTGCGGTGGGGGGGCAAGGCCTCTGTCTCCCAGCTCTGCCACTGTACGGAACAGTATAGAGTGATGGGAGTTATGATGTACTTTAGAGCATAATTATAATGAAAAAGACATTGGAAATGGTACAGCATAACACCCATCACTCTCACACATTTACCAATCAACACTTACCAATCCACAGATTCCACACATATCACACATACCAATCCACAGATTCCACACATACCAATCCACACATACCAATCCACAGGTTCCACACATACCAATCCACAGGTTCCACACATACCAATCCACACATTCCACACATACTAATCCACACATATACCAATCCACACATATACCAATCCACACATATACCAATCCACAGATTCCACACATACCAATCCACTCTCACTGTCACTCAGTCTTAATGAATGATTTCCTACCTTCTTTTCTACCTCTTTTCTGCTTACAGCAGTCTTCCTCTTCGCTCCTCTTCTTCTGTCTTCTTCCGGGTCAGAGGGCACTGTGGGCGCGGCTTCAGTGCCGCTGGGGTTTGTTGTCAGATCCCGGCGGCACTGAAGCCGCGCCCACAGTGCCCTCTGCACAGCAGCAGTTGCTGCGCGGATCGCAAGGGAGCAGTATCGGAGGTCTTTAACAGACCTCCGGCTCCCTTGAGCGATTTTAAGCCGGTTCAGGGGAACCGGCTTAAAATCACTCAAGGGAGCCGGAGGTCTGTTAAAGACCTCCGATACCGCTCTCTTGCGAGCCTGCTCCTCCAGCGGCGGACATTACTGTCCGTCTCTGGAGGGGTGCCGGGTGTCGGCAAGTTGGCACCCCCCTGATGAGCGGCACCCGGTGCGGACCGCCCCCCCCCCCCGCTAGGTACGCTACTGCCCCCAGATATGCCTAATATCCATGTGCCTTATACCCCCTATATGCCCTAAAAATTCATAATACCCCCCATACACCACTATAACTCACCCATACACCACTCTGGCTCCTCCCCCTCCCATACACCACTCTGGCCCCTCCCCTCCCATACACCAGTCTAGAAACTCCCCCTCCCATACACCACTCTGGCTCCTCCCCCCTCTCATACTCCACTCTGCCTCCTCCCCCCTCTTATACACCACTCTGCCTCCTCCCCCGCCCATACATCACTTTGCCTCCTCCCCCTCCCATACATCACTTTGCCTCCTCCCCCTCCCATATGCCACTCTGCCTCCTCCCCTCCCATACATCACTTTGGCTCCTCCCCCTCCCATACTCCACTCTGCCTCCTCCCATACACCACTCTGGCTCCTCCCCCTCCCATACTCCACTCTGCCTCCTCCCATACTCCACTCTGCCTCCTCCCCCTCCCATATATCACTTTGGCTCCTCCCCCTCCCATACATCACTTTGCCTCCTCCCCCCTCCCATACTCCACTCTGCCTCCTGTGAACCTCCGTTTCTGACAAGACACCAGGGAGCCGGGTAGAGAGGCAGAGTGGCGTATCAGAGGGGGAGGAGCCAGAATGGTTATTGGAGGGTGGCTCCCATACACCCCTCTGACTCCTCCCCCCTCCCATACACCGCTCTGCCTCTCTACCCGGCTCCATTATTGAAGGCACTTTCAGTGCAGCTTCAAAGAAGCCACAGTGTAAGTGAAGGGCAGTAACGGAGTCTGTCTGTGCGATGCAGACCCCCACCGGCTGTCATAGAGGATGATTCTCTGTCAGCCGGTGGGGGTCTGCATCGCACAGACAGACTCCGTTACTCACCTTCACTTACACTGAGGCTTCTATGAAGCTGCAGGGAAAGTGCCTGTCAGTAACGGTGCCGGGTAGAGAGGCAGAGTGATGTATGGGAGGGGGGAGGAGGCAGATGGGAGGGGGAGAGAGACGGAAGTGAGAGACCGGCCGACAGTGAGGGGAATCCAGGTCCCCTGCAGCGTAGCGGGGGATCTGGATTCCGGTGTTATAATCCGATCTCTGTTTGAGGTCGGATTATATAAGGAGAGGAGTTTTTCAGAGCATTTGCTCTGAAAAAAACCTCTTTTTATAATCGATAAAAATCGATCCGATTAATCGATAATGAAAATCGTTGACAACGATTTTCATTATCGATTAGTTGTTTCGGCCCTAATATATATACACACACACAATATATATATATATATATACATACATATATACACACACAATTATATATATATATATATATATATATATACATACATATATATATACACACACAATTATATATATATATATATATATATATATATATATATATATATATATATATATATATATATATATACATATATATATATATATATATATATATATATATACACACATATATATACATACATATTAGTGATGGGAGGTTCGGATCATTAAAGTGAATCGGATCATTAAAGTGAATCGGATCATTTCGATTCGTTCACTGAAATGATCCAATTCATGATCCGGATCTTCTGATCACTCAGTGTGCCTGCACGGAGTTACTGTTTTCCAGTAACTCCGTGCAGGCACACTAACGATTGGCCCCGCCCCTTTCATTATGAATCCTCCCCCCTGCCTCCAGTGATGTCAA